>NC_138375.1:21884808-21918295 GCF_054177405.1 Leptonychotes weddellii | reverse complement strand
GATGACAGAGAGATTTTAAATAGTAAAAGATAATAAATAAGTAAAACAAATGTAAAAACTCATCCATAAGGATTATTTGAATAAACCACACAGACACACATTCTATGGAATCCAATGCAGTGGTTAAAAAATATTAGATTTTATGTATATTTATAAAAATAGTCTTAGTGTATTTAAAAAATTTCTGTATGATTCTATATGCCAGGCACTAACCTAAGAGAAAATTATATTAACAGGAGTAATCCTCCCCAAAATTTACAAGACAGAAATGTTGTTATAACCATTTCACAAATGGGAAGAGCAAGTCACCGAGAAATTATATAAAATTAAAAAAAGAAACAATACCATGTTTTTCTTTGATTCTTATATAAGTATGTAATTATATTGAATAATCTATAAATAAAAGAATAAACTGGTAATGGTGATAATATTTACAGAGCAGAGCTGGATTTGGGAATAGTATTCATAGAAAATCAGCTTTACCTTTATTGAATGACTATTTTAACAAAATTATTTATTTATTGCTTTAACAAAATTATTATTTGTTTTATTTTAAAATGTATTTAATATAAGGGATGTAGATTCATGAAATTTAGTTTACTAAATTGTATCTTGAAAACAAAAATCTTTATCTGAGAAGTAACTTTTTTCTTAAAGATTTTATTTATTTATTTGACAGAGAGAGAGAGAGATAGCAAGGGCAGGAACACAAGCAGGGGGAGTGGGAGAGGGAGAAACAGGCTTCCCGCCAAGCAGGGAGCCTGAAGCGGGGCTCCATCTCAGGACCCCGAGATCATGACCTGAGCGGAATGCAGATGTTTAACCAACTGAGCCACCCGGCGCCCCGAGAAGTAACTCTTAATATCCCAGATATCTTATGGGACATAATGGATATATATATATATATTATTTTCATGGTTAAAAAGCATTGGAAAATACATAGTAAATATCATAAATGTGCAAGCTATATATTCAAAAATTGATAAAATTCATGCTCTGTAAATAAAATTAAAATTAGTTCTGAAAGAATGTAAATGTCAAAAAGCATAGTAATATCTCAGTACAGATCTCAGTACTTTCAGATATCAAGATTTTCATGCCCTATACACAAACAAATAAAATATAAATTTAATTTAATCATAATGTTTACAGAATAGCAACTTCTGCTTAATTGGGCCTTTCTGGTGTCAAGAATTGTGCCCATTTTCTCTCTATTTATTGAACATAATTGGATATTTAAGAAATGATTGGGGAGCTGCTAGAAAAAAAAAAATGATGAAGTTATGTCAAAGGGACCAACGTGAAAAAGTTCCTAATAGCCAAATCTGCCACAAAATACACAATATGCTATCAGATTATAACCCAAAGTATAATATAAATATGTGTGAGTTTCTATTGATATGAATAAATGATTGAATAATTTAAAAATGGAGAAGAGACAATCTCAAGTACAGGAGAATTCCAAATGAATTATATTACGCAACCCTCAAGAAGGTAGAATTTAATTCTCCATCCCTTAAGTGTAGGGGGAGCTTAGTGATTTGCTTCCAGAGAGCAGAGTAGGGAAGGGAGAAAACAAATAAAAACTTCAGAGTAGAGAGTGGCCAACACTATCTCAGCCAGGTAGTCACGTTAACATCATCAGCATTAAATCATGTTGAAGTATGAACACTTGATCTGATAGGATGAGAACGGCTCTTCAACTCTGGTCTTGTTCCCCAAAAGCCATAAATTATTTTTTTTCTAACCACCAGACAAGCATCAGACAAACCCAAGTTGAGGAACAATCTATAAAATATTTGTGCAGTACTCCTCAAAACTCTTAGTCATGGAAAGCAAGGAAAGTCTGAGAAACTCTCTTGATCTAGGGGAGGGTAAGGACATATGATGACCGAATGTTACATGGCTACCTGTATTGGATGCTGAAACAGGGAAAGAACATTAGGGGAAAACTAATAGAATCCAAATAAAGTATGGCACTTAGTTAAGAATGTAGCAGTGTTGGTTCATTACTTGTGTTAAGTGTACCATAATAATGTTCTATGTTGATGACAGGGCAAGCTGGCTATGGAGTAAACTCTCCATATGTCTTTACAAATTTTCTGTAAATCCAAAACTATTCTAAAATACAACGTTTATTTAAAATTATTGAAGAGATAGTCATATTTGGGGGTCAATCACCATCTGAACTTAAGTTAAGGGGCAGCCCACCTCATGGTAGATACAAGCATATGGATATAAATGACTAGAGATGGAAATGCTTACAAACAACAGAAAATAATGTTGTTGCTTATTGTTAAAGTCTATCATTCAGGTTTGTTTTGAGGCTTGCTTGTATATTTATGATAAAATATAAGTGAAGTGAAGAGTTGTTTAATTGAGGGTTTGATCATCAGAGATCTGTTTTTAATTAATATCACGACACATTTTGGAGTCTACAAGCATTTACTCCTACTTTAGCCATAGTTTAATCTCCCACTAAAATTTGATGAGTCTAGGAATTAAATTGATGGGTGTCAAATGCCTCACATCAGACTTTCATGACCTTGGATACCTCATTAACCTGAATAATTGTTCTGGCTGCTGAGATTGTTGGAGTCTTTAGACATATTTGTCCATGTAGTTGTTCTCCACTTCTGTGGATCATAACACCGGTCTACTCGTTCTTATTAAAAATTCTAAGAAGACAAAGAAAAGAAAGATAAAAAAATATTGTCAGGAAAAAATTTGCTATAAATTAACTATTATCTGAATGCATAAACAGAAAACACAAAATCTTCCACTGGAGTATATAATGGATGTTTTCACAAAGGGGAAATGTCAGTCTCTCCTCCATAACCATGAAGTTTGCCCTGTATAAATTACATGTGTATGAAAAAATTTTCACCTAACTTCAATGAAAAAAAAAGTGAAAATAAAACTGAGCTGAAATAATATTGAAATTAATAAGAATCCCACTTTTTTGTTTTCCAAACCAACCTCCTTTTTTCTTTTTTCTTTTTACAGTTTTGTTGAGCTCTGCAATATTTAACTGGGTACCTATTTGTATATCCACTTATAACAAATATGGGGATATGAAAAGACAATAACTTTTTAAAATTTTATCTTCATTATTCTTATAAAATGGGAAGAAGACATTGACCTTAGGAGAAAAAAAGGTCATTTGAATTCTCTCTTCTCTCCTCTTTTTCGCTCTCTTCCTTCTTTCTCTCCCTCTCTCTTCCCCACCCCTCTGCCCCCAGCTATTTTTATGACAGTTGCAGAGTTAATGTGTCTATTTTACCTGTTATGAAGCTTGTATACAGATGCTATACCCAAAATATCTGTACCCTACCATGACAGCCTACATCAGTGGACTTCCAGTTGTCAGGAAGACATCTTGATGTCTGGGGGCTTTATTTGAAATCCTTTCTCCCTTCAGGGTCACACTGACCAGCAAAGGAATTAAACTCCCAGGGCATAGAATCAACCCCACAAGGAACAAGAGTTGGTATATAAATACCCCAGCTCCCTCTCCTCTTGCCCATAGGGTGCAAAAATCTTGAGACATGTGCTATATTACTTCTCATAATTTTTCCATGTGGTTAAATTTTAGATGATCACTGTGGTTGCTGGCTTCCTGCCTCACTTCTCCACCACTCTGAGATTGTTTTCTGCGCCTTTCAAATAAACCCCTTGCACTTGAATTCTTATCTTGGAATCTGCTTTCAAGACAGCATAAAGATGGTCTGGATAATTACGGAGAGGAGAATACAAGAGAATGAGAAAATTATTTGCTTCTAAATACATGAAATTATAAGATCCAGGCAATTATTTGCTACCAATGGGAAAAGTAAAACATTCACATAACACTCACTTTCATTTGATACATCATTTGCTGTATCTCTATATCTAATTTCCTTAAAGTCCTCTAATATTGAATATTTTATTATTTATCACTAGTGACATCTTGTCAAACATTTCGATTTATTTACTAATTTATTTATTTTTAAAGCTTCTATTTATTTACTTACGTATTTATTTATTTATTTAGATAAGCACGAGCAGGGGACGGGCAGAGGGAGAGGGAGGGGAAGAATCTCAAGCCGACTCCGGGCTGATCGTGGAACTCCACATGGGGCTCGATCTCATGACCCTGAGATCATGACCTGAGCTGAAATCAAGAGTCAGACACTTAACCAACTGAGCTACCCAGGCGTCCCAAACATTTTGATTTAAACATAAGAAAATTGCCATACTACAGGAGCAATTACGTGATTTATATAAAGTTGTAACACAAATTGAGCAAATTTACATGTGTCTTGATTTCGTGTTTTTAATACTTTTCTGACTGTGAACACCTTTGTTTTTATGATAAAATCAAAAAGCAACTCATGCTTTGATGAATAAACAATAGACTATAATAATCTTATTAAGAGTTTGTGTCACCAAAGGTACAGAATTTTTAAAGGAGAAAGACAGAAAATACCAAACAGGCATGAAGCAGGCTCTGTCCCTTAGAACTTTCAAGGGAAAGACTCTCTATGAGTAACTAGTATATTGGTTATATTAGTCTCACACTCACCCCTAGAAAGTGGAGGACTTTATGATCCGATGCAGTGTGAAGGAAGAAATTTTACAGCAGTATATCTCAGGTCACTCACTGCATTTACTCATTCATTTCTAACATATTTGTTAAATATATCTTTTGTTCTTTGCTATTTTATACCACTGCACATTAACCTATAATTTGAAGATGTTTTAATGGAGGGTTTATATTTCCTTCTACTAAGTGAACTTTGAAAGACTACTGATTTTAGAAACTTCAAAAACCACATATTTTACCATTGCAAAGAAGAGAGCAAGTTTATTCTTCATGCTTCGAGTGGAGGCTATCTCTCTTCTAGATTACTGTTGTTGCAGGTTATAAGCTCAGTACCCTGGGGTTCATAGAAGTTAAGAAAAGAACCATAGGGTATCATGAAAGGCAATTTCAAAAAAGTTTAAAGGGGATATTGTGACAAGTGCCATATTTTATAATGATGTTAGTGTTAATGGTATTATTATGCTACCAACACTTTCTGTTCAGTGTGCATTATGTTAGACATTCTGCAAGGCCCCTTATATTTATTATCTTATTTTATTCTCAGACTAACACTACAAGATAGCTGTTTTTTCACCATTTTAAATATTAAAACTGAGCTCAAAGCCGTAAACCTAAATTTTCCAAGACAACACAGCAGGTCAGTGGAGTAATTCAAACACAGGAGCAGCTAACCCTAAAGCCCATACTCCTTAGTGTAAGTGATGCCTAAATAATCATTTTGAGGTTAAAAAAGATGTATTAAGTGTGTAAGTAGCATATTAGCATATTTCTGCATACATGATTTAAAAAACTAAAAGCTGGCACTTGAAAACCTCAGGACTTTATGAAGGAGACAATTTTTATATGTATTGGGAATAGAAAAGGCAAAGGAGTCTATAAAATTATTTCTCCAACTTAAGGACCTTAAAATCTTTATTTTTCTTTTAGTGACACTTTTTTTTACCTGAAAATGTACTAATTTTTTTTTTGTCTCTAGTTTATATTTGCAGTGAGAAACAAAGAGGGAATGCCTGAATTTTTAAGGAAGAAAGCACATTAATGTAATTTTTTCTCTTGGCTGTGGGAAGCATCTATCAAAACTAGTATCTCAGTTTGTTTCTTATAAATATCTAACTTACGAATCATGACTAATTTGTGTGCAATAAGAAAATCAGCTCCCTTCATTGTAAAAGTGACTCCTTATATTTGGCAACATGAAATAATTATGTTTTTCCTACCTTCCGCTACAGTTGCAGGCTACCCCAGATATTTAAAGTGTACCTTTGCTAAGACCATATTTATATAACTAATGTATCTTTATAATTCTTGTGTCACAGAGAAGTATTTATTCATCTTATTGTTTCTGTGTTCTTCAGCTATCTAAAATTATTTTACATAATAAGTGAGTTTGTAAAAGTCTTTAGGATTGTATCATTTAATAGAAATTTTGCTATGTTCATTTATATTATTTTATCTTGGCTGATTCAATAATTCATTAGGGAAAACTGTTCTTGGACTTGCTAGCACCAAGAGAGGAAATGAGAAAGAAGAATCACCCCTGAGTAAAAACCTTATTACCAACTATTCAATGAATTTAATCCTTTCTGGAATGCTGCCACCATTTATTTCTTTGGCATGCCGGCATATTCGATTTTATACCAGTAGTTTTCATGTACACACCAGACACATTGTTCTGATTATCAAAGCACTTGGGAAAATTCAACCTGAACTGACCTGAGCTGCTTCTATGAAAAGGGAAGGGATACAGCATTAAAAGTTATCAGTCTATTATTAAGAGATAAAAGAAGCAAGAGGGAAACTCATAAGTGAACTAAAATATGCTCATCAAAGATTAGGCAGTCTTAATTGCTACCAATGATTATTGTTCGTATAGAGACCCTGGGAGAAAGATATGTTCCATCCAAAATATTAAGCTTTTTCAAAATGACTAATTAAGAAATACTGATTCAGAACTGAAGATTTCACTTGAATGACAATGTGCAGAGTTGCATGCCACTGACTTTAAGTCTATGGAGGTTTGTACGAAATACAAATGCTGAAATCATAATTGTAATTGTATATATTAAAACTTTAAGAAACTACTTAATGAAGAAAATAAAAGCTGGGTAAATGGATAAGTAACTTTTAGACAGTTTTAATTTAGTTTAAAATATTTATAAATACCGTCTACTAACAAAGCGAAGAGGTCAATATACTTAAAGATCTATAAAATTTGGTCTAGCTCTTGGGCAAATTGAGGATTAATAAAAGTTGATAAATCAAATACAAGGAACAGTAGAAAATAAAAATATTCATAAAGATGTACAAACACATTCCTTTGAAACAAATTATTTATTTATATCTTCTCTGTTGAACAAGGCAAGTTGCTATTTGGTTTTGGAGAACAAAGAGGCATGTTCAATGAAGGAATTAATTTCAGGTGGATTTGAAAGGAAGGGTATGATTCCAACAGTAAGAAATGAAAGGAAGAAAATTCTAGGAGGAAAAAACTAGAAAAAACAAGTTTTGGTGAATGTGGGTGTGTGTATGTGTATGTGTAAAAGATCTAGGAATTTCTTACCTGCATTTCATTGCTATAGTGTATACATTTTGATACATTTTATTTTCACTTTATTTCCAAGAAAATCTTTAAATTTGCTTTGCATTTCCCCTTGGGTTCAAGGTTATTTTTATTTACCAATGAAAGGGCCTTTTCATTTTTGATGTTAGTAATGTTGATTTTGTTTCGTTTTGCTCAGTGAAGGCTGTTTCTGTTGCTTTGATTCTTTGGGAACTGTTTTGTGTGTGTGGTCTAATGTATGGGAATGAATGTTCTGTAAGATTTGAAAAAGTATATTTTCATCATGGCTCAAATATGTATGTAAAATATATACCACATGCTTTTGATTCTGTTTTTTATATCATGTACATTTACCAACATTTTGTGCACTTAATTGTGAGAGGTGTCTTAAAATCCCTGTGATCGGAGGATTTCTGTCTATCTCTCCTTGCATTACCTGTTGTTTCTATTCTATGAAAACCATTGCTGCATTTGGGGGGCATAACTATCAATCACTTTGTATTTGCATTCTCCTGGCACAGAATATGCATATGGAACAAATCATAATGTTAGTGTCGAATTGATTTTAACAAAATGAGCACACTCATGTACTATGCAGTCGATCGATAAATAGAATGTTAACATCACCCAAGACATCCCTTGGCCCCTCCTAGTCACTTACCACTCCCCTTTGGTAGCCATATACTGGCTGTGAAAATCAAGTTTAGCTTTTCCTGTTTTTGAACTTTATATAAATAGAACTAAGCCATGTGTTTTTCTCACCTAACATGATGTTTGTAGTATTTGCCCATATTTTACAGAGTGATAAGTTGTTCATTGTCATTGTCATAGTTTTCCATTAATTGCTGATGTTGAGAAGGGCTGCCCAGATCTTCCTTCAAGAAGACTTGTGGCCCAGCTGTAGGGAGCATTGTCAGCAAAGGGCCACCTGCTGTCATCTTCTATCTGTTCTGTTTCACCTGCAGAGGATTTCCTTACTTGCGTTGTGCACTTCCTGTGACAGTCCACATCTGGTTACTGAGTTTGACAGATGTTACATAGACCCCCTTATTTCAATCCAATTTAGACAATTCTGATGGGATATCTTCATGCCCAAGATTCCTGCCTGTTTCAGACTGAAGTTTTGTTGGTCCGGCATCAAAGTTCTACTTCCCCCTCTGTTCAGTTAGCAGTTTCTTTTCCTTCTTTTCACAGTTACCAATCCCTAATAAACATCTTTCACCCCAAGCTCTATCTCAGAATCTTCTTCCAGAGAATTCAACCTGTGATACCATTATAGGAGAATACTTTACTGGAGAAGGGCATCTGCGTTGTACCCAATAATTGGCTATTAGCAAGAGAGCTACTAAGAGCATTCTAGTATATTTCTATCAGGTTTATATCTAGGTGTGGAGTTGTTGGATAATGGAGCATTTGTTTGCTTAGTTTAATAAATATATTTTCCTAAAATGCTTGTGCTTATTTACCACTGGTGTATGAGAATTCCAGTTGTTCAACATCTTCAGCAGGGTGGTTATTAATCCACCATTCCCAGAAAAGGAAATTTTTGTTATCTTTTTAATGTCTAAAAGATCTGTGGTGACATTTTTTCATTCCTAATATATATATATATTTAAGATTTATTTATTGAGAAAGAGAGAGAGCACGCACGCCCAAGTTGGGGGAGGGACAGAGGGAGAGAAACTCAAGCAGACTCTGTGCCAATGCAGGACTTGATCTCAGGACCCTGAGATCAAGACCGAGTGGAAAACAAGAGTCAGCTGCTCAACCGACTGAGCCACCCAGGCGCCCCTCATTCTTGATATTTCTAATCTATGGTTTCTCTCTTATCCCTTTACATTTATCTGACTTCATATTTAAGTTTTTCATTCATAATTTTAAATGTGTCATTCTGTTATTTTCTGTAAGGTTATTTTTTTTCTAATGGTTGTATTTAAATGGATAACTTTATAAAATACTCTTAGCTTTATATTCTATTGTTGTTATTACTTACTTTTTCCTCACTGTTATTAATGTTGAAATTATCTAGTAATTCTTCAGAAAGCCTTTCATTTCCTCCATAATTTCATTTGAAGTATGATCTGTTTCTATAAACAATTGATACTTTAAGTGGTTTTATGAAGATAAAAATGAAAAATTTAGGTTGTTTTCTAAAAAAAAAAACAAAAACAGATAGAACTTAAGTGGCTATTTTCATTCAAACTTCTCCATGTCCTGCTTGCTCTGTTTTTAAAAGGTATCTCTGTAGACTATGGACTCTGAGAAACAAACTGAGGGTTCTAGGGGGAAAGGGGGTGGGGGGGATGGGTTAGCCTGATGATGGGTATTAAAGAGGGCACGTACTGCATGGAGCACTGGGTGTTGTACGCAAACAATGAATCATGGAACAGTACATCAAAAACTAATGATGTATGGTGATTAACATAACATAATAATAATAAAAAAAGTATCTCTGTAATATGGGGCTCCCCAGAGGCAGATCCTTAGGTAAGGATTCATTTGGAAACAAGGAAACACTTCTAAGCAAAACCAGGAAAGGAATGGAGGAAGAAGAGGAAAGGGGGACAGTCAAAAAAGGGTGCAGTTTTCAGCCATGTCCCAGATTCAGCCATAAATTACACTAGACATTTTTTTTTTTTCTGGCCCTGGGAACAAGAGCTGGGCTTACACCTGCATTCATTCTTTATTGACTAAGAGATGACTGTGAGTTACCTCTGCTCTCTCTGCTTGTATAAGCAAATCTGCTCTGATACCCGGAGGTCAGTATCCCGAAGAACAGTTGCAGCTGAAGGGCTTGCTTATAAAATCAAACACACTATAAAGCTGGGCAAGTATCACATAGAAAAGAGACAAGGATCTGAGGGGACCTGGGCTGAGCACGGGTAGTTTCCACTATACTAATCTTAACCTTCCAGTTTCCTCTACACCCACGCTCAGTCTATACCCACACCTAATCTTAGACATCTTAGTTCGCTCTTTATGAACATTTAGAAATGCAAATGTTGATGAAAGTCTACTTTATTAACATTTTTATCTCTCTCATCATATATATAGAGAATACTGGCTTTGAAGAGACTTAAGAATGCTTAACTGTGTCATTATAGTGGATATAAATAATTTATTTCAACTTAATATTTTAACAATGTTATACTGAGTTTATTGTTTAATAATGTAACCAGAAAATTTTACTGGTTTTAGTTCAAGAAAATTGATTGTATTGTAAATAAAATGAAATGTAGAGGCTTTGAAGATTTTATAAAACTTTACAACTTCTAAAGTCAACCAACTAGTTAATGACAGGCTTATATAAATTCAGTGACTAGTTCTTTTCACAATTTTCTGTTGCATTTTTCCTTAATTCCAAATATCTATAGCTGAAACCATTGTCATCTGAAGCGTAACCACCGAATGCTTTTGTGTGGTGGGGGCCACAGAGGAGCAAAGGAGAAGGTACTTGATTCTGAGATAGGAATTAGTTCATTAATGTTCAATGTATTTTAATTAGAACAGATCTTCTTGTTAGTATATTCATGAATTACTATATATTATCTATGCTGTTCAGGTCTGCTTTGATTTTCTTGAAATAAAAGCAGCAGGATTTAATGGTTATATTATTAAAATTCTTTAACCTACATGAATTAGGATATGATGTCTCAATAGTAAATAAGAGAAGTTTCCTGTAATGATAGCAATCACTAAAAATTCAGCTGAATTTTACTAAACTATGAAAACTTAATTTTAAAAGTAGGTCAAGAATGTCTCAAGATTAGATTTTAATAAAATACTGCAAATACCACATTCCTCTAAATTTAAACTCAAGCTAGCAAAACTGTAAGAACCTGAAAAAGAAGCTATTTCCAAATAAAGTTATCTGATTATTTGCAAACATGGAAGTGAAAGAAGTCTTGTCCTGAATTTATGTAAAATTTTTGGAAAGTATTTTATTCTACCTGCATATGTACACATATTTCTGTTTATCAACACATATTTCTTCCCATGCATGGATCAAAGGAAGAAATATACTCATAACTTTAAATAATATTCTTGAAAGGGCATTTTGGATAACATTTATTGATATGGTTTTAGCCAGTGCTAGGGAGAACATAAACTGTTGAAGTTTCTCAAGTGGTGACATCCCAGGCCGTTTATTCAAACTATTATGAAAAATACACCTGTTGTCTCCTGTTCCTGGACTCTGAAGCTATGACTTATGGGTAGGAGGAGTAAGTCTAGTTGGATGTGTGAACCCCTCAGTTTCTTACACTGATTATGACCCCAACAGTAGGAAACTTAATGAGTCTACCATAACTCCCCAAATATTGAACTTCCTTTCTCAGCATAATCTCTTTTATTGACACACCAAGACTATCCGCTTGTATTTTCAACATCTATGTACTGAAAGATTATCTCTAAATCCCCTCCCCTGTCCTTTCAAGAGGTTCATATAATTAGACCATTCATTGTTGCATATCTCATTACTATTTTATTTCACATGCATCTGAACTTCGTTCAACAAAAGATAAAGGAATGCAAAAATTTGAGGGGGGAGACAGTGATGGTAAATATTAGAAATTCAAGGTAATAGATTCACTCTAAAATGCAAAATCTATTCTGTTTAATTTTTAACAAACGTTGTGGGAAATAGAGAATACAAGGATGGTGGGAGAAGCACTCTTTCACTTTTTCTGGTTATGGGAAGCAGAGGACAGGTTTCACAGGGATTCACACAGAGAAGCCATACTGGAAAGATGCTGCCTGTCTCTGGAGTAGCAGAGAAAGAGAAAGTATATGGCTCTGCATTACTCCATCCTTTCATTTCCACAGAAATTTTCTGCAAATATAGGGCCTAAGAAAAGCCAACTCATTTAATGATTAATTAAAGAAAACAAAAAGAACTAACACATAAGAGAAAATGTAGATAAACTTCTGCAAAATTTATCAAAAACAATTAATACTGACCAGAAGAATATTTCACAGAGAAAATTAAAGTTAAACCAGAAGGAGGAAGAGGAGGAAGATAAGTTAATTTTATGTGCTGACTTGGCTGGGCCATGATACCCAGATATTTGGTCAAATACCAGCCTAGATGTTTGCATGAAGGTCATTTTTAGATTGAGATTAACATCAAAGTTAGTAGACTGAGTAAAGCAGATTACTCTCCATAATGTGGGTAGGCCTCACTCATTCAGTGGAAGGCCTTAAAAGGAAATGATTACAGTCCCCTGAAGGAGGAGGAAGGCAAAATTCCTTCAGACTGTCTTTAAACTCAAGCTACAATATCAACTCTTCCCTGGGTGTCCAGCCTGCTGTCTACCCTACACAACTGCATGTACCAATTCCTTCAAATAAATCTCTCTCTATATATATACATATATACACACATATTTACATATATTTATGTATATGTACATAAGAAGAAAGAGAGAGAAAGCAAAAGAAAAGGAAAGGAAGAACACATACAAAGCTATGTTGTATGACAAACTTTTTAAAAACAAGGTTCTATTCTACACTTGAGTTGGAATTTATTTTTGTCTCCAATTTCAGTGAATTGCAAAATGCTCTATTCACACAAACCAAATAGTTTAAATAAAGCTGATTTTATTGAGTCAACCAATTACTTGTCGACAAGAGAATATTCCACTTTTTAGAATGGTGTTATCATGGACATGTGATTGATTTTTGCTTTGAATGATTATAAGATCACTGGATGATCTGAAAACATGCTTTGACAACGTAAGATATTTCAACATTGCCTAATTTCTAGCATGGTAAAAACTATACCTGAAAAGATGGGTATTACTTCAACAACAGATTTTAAGGTCATGAAAGCAAAGTGAATAATTAGATAATACCTTTGGCCTCCTGTCTGCAAACACTTTTTTGTATGAAATGTACATATTTGGTTAGCATCATTTTCATCCTCAGAAAAAGACTGATTTTATTGCAGTGATTTTTAATAAAAAATAAATGACTTTGAACTCTATTTGAGGAGGGGTAGGATATTTATGAGGCAAGGAGCTTTAGGAAGGCTCAAGGGGAAATGTCAGTACCCGCTCAAGAAGAACAGAAATGTCATTTTGCATTTTAAAAAACATGCTCATGACTTTGCTGTAAAATTCACAAAAGCTTTTGTGGCAAGGGAAAACTTTACTTGATTAGGTGGCACCATACATAGATATGTATCCAAATCCTAACTACAGTGACTACCAGAGAAATGTTCATTGATGTCCGGGGAAGACAAGCCCTTTTATATCACAGTGCTATTTGCACTTATATTTCAGTGGAAATGCACCACAAGGACCACAACATTAAACTCTGTCAATTCTCAAATTTCAATTGTCTGCATGAGTAAGCATCATTTCCTAATAATAGCTAGAAAGACTGTTTTCCATTGTAAACACTTTTCCTTTTATGGAAAAAATACTATTTATGTCCTTAAGAGCTTCTCCAGGGTTAAGACTGTTTTGAACGTAATTTTTTTTTCGTAGTGAATACCAATGTGTATCAGTTTTAAAACATGCCCCCAAATTCATTGAATTTAATTGACTTCTGTTAATGGTTTAAGTGAAAGTTTTATATGCACATGATGAAAAATATTCCCCAAAATTCTAAGATAATAATTGGAAAATGAAACCTTCCTTTTAACTCATCCTTTTTTAAATTTGTTTTAGTTTCTACCACCAAACTCCAAATAATGTGTGCATTTATGAGAGATGAGGGATGTGTTTTTTAACACTCATGCTGATCTCACCATTGCAACCAAATTCTCCATATTTTAATCTTTAACACTTCTATTAATACCATTGCAGATTAGGTTTTCTAGGAAGCAGACTGAGGTGCAGATCAGTGTGCAAGAAGTGCATTAGGGTGCGCTTTGACAATCATAGCCTTGGGGGGAGAGAAGGAGGAAAAAAGAGGGGGGGAGAGCAAACCAGGCTTCCATGAAAGCTTCCCCTGCAGGCACCATGCAGACACTGTGACACTGGAATGGCCCTGAGTTGTCCCTAGGTGGGGACCATGGAACCCCGGACTTATGCCCCCACATTACCCAGTCACTAGATGCCAGTTGTTCCCAATAAAGGGGTGTGACCTTCAGGAGGGTGACTCTTTAGACAAAGGGCCATTCTTGGAGTTGGCAGAAGTTGAAGACTACCTGCTGGCTACGGTCCCAGCGGTGAGAGGATTAAGTTTTTTAATGCTGAGGCAGAAGCTGAGCAGTGCACCCCATTGTTCACTATGCTTTATAACTGTAAGGAATGAAACATCCACTTTTGTTCCCTGATCTTTTGGTTGCATTTCTTGACTCTTAATAAATGGCTGAAACCTAAGATTGTGTTTTCTCTCACATCAACGGAGACAGAAGCAGGAAGTCCTGTGGTGTTCTACTGACCCTGGTCCTCAGGAATTCAGGCACCTTCTATCTTTCAGCTCTGTCTTCCATAGCACTGGTTTCCATTCTTGAGATTACCTTTTGTCCAGGGTGGATGTTAGAACTCCATGCCATTCCACTGCAAGCAGCAGAAAGAAAGGGCCAAAGAGTATGTCCCAACTGTGACTACCTAACAAATTTATTCTTCTAAATATTCTTGGGAAATGACACAATCAGGTGGGACACCGAGCATCAAGGAAGACCAGGAAATGTCAATGTCAGCTGAGTATATAGCAACACTGAAATAACTATTTGTTACTACAGGAAAAGGGGACCCTGAATGTGGGAAACCAGTAGTCTCTGAATGTGTGTGTGTCGGGGGGGTGTGTGTCTGTGTAGGTGTGTATACCAACATATTTATATATAATGTTTTTTTTAAGAATTTTATTTATTTATTTGACAGAGAGAGACACAGCGAGAGAGGGAACACAAGCAGGGGGAGTGGGAGAGGAGGAAGCAGGCTTCCCGCTGAGCAGAGAGCCCGACACGGGGCTTGATCCCAGGACCCTGGAATCGTGACCTGAGCCGAAGGCAGATGCTTAACGACTGAGCCACCCAGGCGCCCCTATAATGTTCTTTAGCTTTGGCAAACAGTTATTTGTTCTCATTGATATTAAATATTGTTCTTAATTAAGTGATAGGTAAACAACTATTTTAAATATTCAATTCAATAGAGTTTTAGAACATTGACAAATAGTTTAAAACTATGGCATTCTATTTACCTCATTTAAATACAAATATTTGAAACCTCTGCATTTAGAAAGAAAATTATTCTTTTTAAGCTCTAACACCCAGGTAACCAAATTGCAGAAGCATCCACAAAATCAGTTTTTAGATCCAAATGTATAAAATGTTGGAAACTACTAAAAATGCTATGCCTATAACATGGTGAGCAAGGGAGGGGATAGCCAAAGCATCCTTGACCAAAATGATGATAAAATATAGATGGTAAAATATGTAAAAACCAAAAAACAAAAGGATATTACCAAAGAGAAGAAAAGTTTTCAAAAATAGCTTTGAGAATATATAGTTCTTTACTTAACAAAACTTCATTCCTTTTCAAGAGGAAAAGGGCATTGGGAGTGCTCATTAATTAAAATACAATCCAATAAAATGTTATGCACCATTTGTTGATTATTAGAGTAGTTAATATTAATCCTAAACCGAAAACCTTCTCATTATCATAGTATTATGAATTTTTGTCAGCTAAAAGGTGAAATTCCAAAGTAAGCATGTAGAATAGGGAAGTGTTTCAAGGAAAGAGAGGATTTGGATAAAGTATAGAACAATAAAAAAAAAAAACTAGGAACTTAACTATTGAAAAAGGAATGATTTAATAAATCTTCAAATATATAAAGGGCTTTGTGGAAGTATGGTAATCAATATTTTTCTTATATTGAAGACAGAACAAGGGAAACCAGGCTTAATATTAAGCATGACGGATATGAGTTAGCTAGTACTAGAATATTTTCTGACAGTGAGAAAGTTCAGTGAATCTCTTTCAAAGGTCTTTTAAACAAAATGGATTTTTACTTTTCTCTTATTCTTTATGCATTGTCTGATGATTGAAAAACTGGGTAACATGATCCATTTTTACACTTAGGATTCATTATGCAAACTATGGGTTGTGTGTGAAACATTCTCACTAAAAGCCCCTCCCCAAAAGTTAATCTTTTTTTATGGAAGAAAATTGATAATAAATTGACTTGGAATGATACAATTCTATTTGGTATAATCCGATCCTAAGTATGTCATTTTTTAATTTGGACCATTAACAGAGATAGGATGGGACTGAAACCAAACATGAAAACTCAGAGACAACATTCCTTAATATGTTTTGCAAGAGTTATTGGGTATTTTTAAATTCACCCTTTCTAAATGTCAATGTCAATTAAAAAAAATTATTTATCCATAGATTACAAATGGTAAAGTTTTGGGGACATAAAATAACAACTTGTCTTTCTTTCAGGTTTTTTCAAGATTCATGTTTTCTTCTAAGTAACTCAGAGACATTCTCATGAGGTATTCTCACTTAGGGAGAAAACAAAACTTAGTTTTCCAAAGATCTTTCATGTGCAACCACCCATAGGTAAAGAGATTCTTTATACCACTCTATGATATCTACTCCTACATAGGCTGCCAACCTTGATTAAACTTCCTAAAAACAGGATATCCCTGAGCAGCCTTCTGTAGCCATAAGTTTCAATAGTAAAAATGACAGGATAAGGCTTACTATTAGTCATCTAACTTTGATTTTAAAATGACTTTTTTTTTTTTTTAACACAGTTCCATTTAATAGAAAGAGAACTTGTCTTTTGGTCTGAGGTCAGTGAGGGCAGAACAGTCTGGATGTGTATAAAGGACAAGAAAAGATTTATTTTTAAGGCTAGAAGTTTAAATTAATTTAGTTTAAACTGATAATGAATTACAAGAACTTTCTAAAGTTAAATTAGAAGCCTGTAAATTGAATCTTTGAAATATCTTTACATATCATAATTGCATGAAGCATATTTTTCAGACTGCTTGCAAAAAATCATTTTGTTTATCGTCCCCAGGCTAAGACTTTTTTTCTTCTGGTTAGGAAAATTCTCATAAGCTTCCCATTCTGACTTAAAGACTTTCATGAGATTTAGGCTCTGGGCATGATCGAAGATGCAGGAGACTGGATTTTAGCTGTCCTTGATAATTACTTTTGAAAAGCAATGACTAATTCTATCAGCTTTCTGAAAAGGGTATAAATCTTGATGCTATCAGAAATTTTGTTTGCTGAAACAACCAGAGAAAGAAAAGCAAAGAATCTACTTTTAGTCTATTTGGATTATTTGCATTCACGCATTTTCTCTAGTTTGTATCTGGAAATATAAGTGTGAGGAACAAAGTTCATTTCATTTTTTAACCCTCCAATAATGTTATAGTCTCCTGTTTTCAAATAACTCTCTCATCTGAAAGTACATATGAAAGAATTCCTGTTAAAAGCTACTAGAAAGGGAAGCAACTGCAAAATAATGTCAATGTTGAAACGCATGAGAGAGAAAACAGGGAAATAGAACACTAATAAGTTTCATGGAAACCTGTCAAAACTCACTTAGGTTTGCTTAGGAATAAGAAAATGTCTTCAATGAACTAATAGGAATATTGAAATAGTACGTCTTACTTTTACCTATGGTTGACATATAGGGAATGCCTAATTCTCATTTATTCTCTGAAATGTTCCTAACGCCAGTAGCTTGAGAAAACTGTGATTAAATCAGGCAAATCATTTTTATACTCATTAAACAATGTATTCAGCTTAAATTCATTTTTGAATGACTAGCTGTGTTATAGGAAATGGAGTAAAACAGAGAACAAAACAATAATCCTACTTAACTAGATTTTACAATTAAGATCATTTTGACATCGGAGAATTTGGAAAAATGATGGAGATGACAAAATGCAAAATGATCTAGCAAGAAAAACTCATTTGAAATCTATCATGGGTTGGCTCTGTTTACATCTATGTGAAGAGAATTACAGCTAAACTCTTTATAACAGTGCTTGCAAAACGCACATCTGGCATGGTTAAAAAATGGTAAGACTGGGCACCTGGGTGGCTCAGTTGGTTAAGCGACTGCCTTCGGCTCAGGTCATGATCCTGGAGTCCCTGGATCGAGTCCCGCATCGGGCTCCCTGCTCGGCAGGGAGTCTGCTTCTCCCTCTGACCCTCCCCCCTCTCGTGCTCTCTCTCTCTCAGTCTCTCTCTCTCTAAAAAAAAAAAAAAAAAAAAAAAGAAAAAAAAAAATGGTAAGACTTACATGGTAAACTGAAAGAGCTCTGAAGCACTCTATATTGGGCTTGGCAAAATGTGTGTGTGTGTGTATGTAACATAATAAATGTTATATATTTATATAAATAATCAAATTCTATAAAGTATAAATTCTATAAAATATTGAAATATTGCATTTGCAAAAAAATCCAAGTAATTTTTAATTAGAAAATTGAACTTCCATCTGTGAGCATTACTTTTGTTATATCAAGATTTTTTAAACCTAGTATTAAAATACAATCATGGGAAATTTCGGCTTGGTGACCACACTGAAGTGTTTAGAGCATGGGTGTTCAATGCTGTCTACTCCCCCATACTTTGCTCCATGTATCTCTTCCATACGGATGTTCTTGGGTCATCTCCTTTATCATAAATAAGTACACCTGCTACTTACCTTAATTAATAATGAAACAGTCCTTTGGCAAATCCTTTTGAGTAATGCATCCTATCTACTTCCAGGAGAAACATTTTGGGAGGGCCCTTCCAAACTGCTCCCATCCTGGGTTTTATAGGCAAAACCCACAGCAGCTTCTCGGTTTGCAATTCCATAGCACAATTATTGAATGTTACCATACTTCCAGTATAAAAATGTAAACGTGGTTTTTTGAATGATAAAAAATATTATTATTAGTCAACACTTCTTAAAAATTATCTTTTAATTTCTTATACTCACCATCAATGAGAAGAATTTTTCACGTAAGTCAGCAGGAGCAAAAGACTGCAGATATTTTCTCTGACAGAAACTCCTTTTTAAGCATTAACAAAAATTTAGATAGAATTACCTTTTCATATTATATTTTAAGATTGTGACTATTATTCAAATCTACAACCCTCTCTTTTTATTGGTTAATAAATGTATTATTGAGCTTTCTTCATTGAAGCTTCTTGATCATGTAAATAGATCATTGAACTTTCTCCTGATCCATTTAAATGTTAAATCCATTTCCATTTTGCATGCCAAATATTTTTAAATGCTGATAAAGATTTTGCTTGGGTGTACACAAATTTTGCTGTACTATCATAACAATTCTTCACTACCATAAGAATCACAATGTTGTCTAAATATTATTCATAAATGAATGTTTTAATAAACTTTATCAAAATATAAGGTATATACTGAAAATCATCTCCTCATAAACAAATCAAAATTGACAACTTGATGAATTATCACAAACTAAATCTACCTGAGAAATCTCCATCTAGTACAAGGGAGGGGTACATTTCTAGCACCCTGGGTATCCCCCTCATGTTCTTTTTTTATCACTATCCCAACTCTCCAATCCAAACAAATCAACAATACTGACTTTTAACATCATGTTTTATATTGACTCTTCTGGAATTTTGTATCAGTGAGATCATATGGTGCATAGTCTATGGGATATGGGTTTTTTTTCAATTCTTCCCCCAAAAAGACATTTGAGAGATTTATGCATGTAGTTTTATGTGATGATATTTTGATCATTTCCTATTACAGAGTATTCCACTATATAAATATGCTATAATTAGTTTATCCATTTTGCTGTTAACATGCATTGAGGTGTTTCTAGTTTTTATTTATGTGTAATGTTTCTATAAACATCGTGGTACATGTCCTTTGTTTCATATAGGAATGAATTTTTGCATACCTATATGAATGTTTTGGTTTTCGATGCATTTGTTTAGCATTAGGAAATAATGCCAGTTTTCCAAAGTGGTTTATACAGATTTTTACTCCTATCAGCACTGTTTGTGAATTCCTATTGCTCTATGTCTTTACTGACATTTGGTATTTTCAGAATTTAATCACTGCAGTATGTACATAGTGTTATCTTTATGCCATTTAATATAATTAAATCTGTGGTTTAATTTTACATATAGATAGCTTCTCTGTAAACAAAACAACATATTACTTGAACATAAGATTACTGTTGCTGAAATTATCTAAGGTAGTGTCTCTGTGATAGCTTGTGTATTCACCTACCATGCTGAATATTTTAAGATTTTATTTTAAGTTGATTTGTGTTGATATGTCTTTATGGGAAAAATAATCTTTTTTTTTCTATCATTTTTTTCAAGGATCATAACTAGTGCTATTAACTATGTGCAGTTCCTAACCTCAGTAGATTAATCTAGTACAATAAAAACATCCATGCCAAATAAAGAATTGTACTTTTGATAAATAGACTATTACTGAAGTACTAATCTCACTGATTGAAATGCTCCAATGGGAAGGTCAGAGAGAGATGTCCTACATAGTATTGATACTGCTGAGTTGTTTTCTATTAGTGGTTATTATCTGTAAAATCTTACCGGTATAATAAAAATGTGAAAAATAAGAGCACACGAAGTAAAAATGAAAGCTGAGTATTTTAAATATTCACATAAAAATAATTTCACTGATGATTACAAAAGAAAATTGGCTGAAGTAATAGGACTACCTGGGATGATTAAATGTGTTAATCGGGGAGATATTCATTGTTATAAACGTTAAAGTTTTTTTTTTTTCATGGTAGATGCTAAAAATAAAGCTTTAAAGACCCAAATAACAGTTTTTAAATACAGCAGTTTTCAGAAAAAGCTAGGTGTGTTCACACACTAGGTGTGTTCAACTGTAATTACAAATGTAAATTTTTGAATGAATGTAAAAAATAATCTAAATCTTCCAACAAATTTGTAATGCACTATGAAACATCATAGTATACTTACTGGGAAGCTATGCCTCTCTTATTCAATCAGAAAGAAAGAAAGAAAGAAAGAAAGAAAGGGAGGGAGGAAGGAAAGAAAGGAAAAAGGAAGGAAGAGGAGAAGGAAGATCTATTAATATGTTTTAGTATTATAGAATCTTAACTTTAAGTTAAATAAAGTAAGATTAAGACATAAAACCATCACCAGAATTAAAAATTTAGAGAGCTTTAAACTCCACTCTGACCATAGAACTTTAATTCTTCTAGTTAATAAACAATGAATATATTTTCCTACAGCATTTCTTTACATAAAACATAGACAGTATACTTTCTGAAACAAACTTACCACATTCTCAAGTAAAATTTCACTTTGTAACTATAAACTTTATGTAGCACTATATATATTTTAAGTAATCTCCAATCGCAACATGGGGCTTGAACAACTCATAACCCTGAGATCAAGAGTCATCTGCTCTCCCAACTGAACCATCCAGGTGCCCCTATCTAGCACCTCTTGTATTAAAAATGTGTTTTACAATTGGTGCCCTTTGTTTTTTCAATTTTTTTTGTATTCTGTACAAATTTTTTTAGTCTACCCATGCTTATGAATTTTATGTACTATTTGTACATTACCATAGATTCTTATGGCAAATCAAATATAATTTGTGTTGTAGGTTAATTCAAATGCTAAAACGGATGATATAATGACAGAAATCCCTGCAGCTCTCAATCTGCATCAATCAGTCAATCAGAAATATTTATTCATTTATCCTGACCTGATTTAAGACCCTTCATATTCTGACCCTGTTAAATTTCAAATGTTTATTTTTTAATATTTATTTATTTATTTATTTTAGAGAGAGAGAGAAAGAGAGACAGCACAAGCATGAGGGGCAGGGGGAGGGGAGAGAATCTGGAGCAGACTCTATGCTGAGCCTGGAGCCTGACACGCGGCTCCATCTCACGACCCTGAGATCATGACCTGAGCCAAAACCAAGAGTCAGACACTTAAATGACTGCCCACCCAGGTTCCCCAAATTTCAAATGTTTTTTCACAGATTCAACATTTTCAAGTTTTAAGCCCGGCTGACCAACTCCTTTTTTAGGGAACTTGTTTTAATGTGCATTGGCATCCATGGTTTTAATAACATTGCCCTCTCTCTTGTCCCTTCCATCTTCCATTTAACCAAACCTATTGAAAAAGTCCACATCACTGTGATAATCAATTTGTTTATTCTGCTTCCTTAAATAGCTACACCATACACTGTCTGTGCCCCAACTCTGATCTATGACACATGAATTATATACAACATATCAATTATATGTCTTGATAACTATTTGTCATCTAAGCTTAATCTGATCAACTGATTGTACCTTCCTGAGGGTGTGGCTTGTGTACATTTATTTTGACTACCTCACAGAAACTAGAAAGAAAGTTTGATGTTTTAAATGAGTTTGAGGACCGCAATACCTGATATCTTTTTTCACTGTTTCACTAAACGAAAATCCTTGTACATGTAGCGATTAACTAGTAGGATGTCTCTTTTTAAGCGCCATTTATGCCGCTGTGGGCTTGGTCGATTTCTGCCCCCAATTTTTCTTAGTGTCTCATTTTGCAACTTTAAACAATGTTAAGATGGGATGGCACTGATATTGCCCTTTTGAATGTTCAGAGAATGCTAGTAGCTCAGAGTGTGGACGAAAATCTACTTCTGTCTGAGTCGTCCCGGGACAATTGAACCAACTTCCCCCAGTAAATGTGACACCAAAATAAATATTTATTATTAGATAACTGCTTTGCACTGCATATATGCATTCAAAATTTATTCAACAAATGTGTGTTCAGTGCTCATTAGGTGTTAGATGCTGTTTTGGGTAAAGAAGATTTAATCATGAGTCAAATAGCCGAAGTCTGCACTGTCGTGGCCACCAGAGTGGCTTGATTCAAGTGGTGCGTGAAAAGTTGCAAGAACGGAGATCAGAAAAATCTCTTCTGGTCAAATCATGAGGGGTTGGTTGAAATGGCAAAGAGGTTTCTATTAGTGTGATGGAAAGGCATGGGAGGTTTGTGTAGAGATTTTAAGTGACCCGATACAGGTCTGAAAATTTTCTCTTGGCTGTTGGTGTTGAGTTCTATTATTGATTTATTTTGAAAAACTTACATATACATAAATATATGCAAATTATATATTATAAAATGTGTATATGTTATATAAAATTATGCACACGTGTATTTATGTATCAGAATTTTAACCGTGGTTGCATCTAGTGATGGGATTGAGAGTTTTAACCAATCTCCATGGCTACTCCGTACAGATCTTGGGGAGGCAACAACAAACTTGCTACAGGATCATGACTTGATTTTGTCACTATGCCTTCCTGTTTCCTGCATTCTATACCCACCAAGAGGATCCTTCTAAAATAAAACTTTGTTGAGATTACTTACTGTTTAAAATCCATCAATAGCTCTCTATTGCTGTTGTGTGAAAATTCAGAAGTTTTAAGAAAACCTAAAAAGCCATCAGCCTCATATCTCCTTTATTGTCTTCTTGGCACAATATTCAGATCAACACAATTTTCTTGATGTCACCAATATCTAAGCTCTTTCTAGCCTAGACACTCGGCCCTTTGAAAGCATCTCTTTCGTGTACCCCCTGGACAAAACACAGGTGTCAAGTTCTCTGTTCTTTCGAGGGTGCCTTTTCAAGATGAGCCTATGGCATCCACTGCTAACCTCTTAGAAGGGCTCTACAATACTGAGTGATAATTGTCTCTTCACCTGTTTTTCTTCTCAGTAGGCTGTAACCTCTAATGGGATCAGAGCTACGTCCATATCTATAGCTTATTATCTCCAGCAATTTGTAAAGTTCCCGGCACAATATTTATTAACTAAATGTCTTGTGTTTATTCATCAATAACATGATATTGTGAGGTTCTACTCATGAGGAACTTTTCAGTAGGGGCGCAGAAGGCAATACTTATTTATTTAGTCAATACTTTTAGACCAGGCAAGAGCTAACCTGATTAATAAGGGATTAGGATGGAGATAATTTTTTAAATATTTGTAAAGATGTATTTGATGTTGTAAAGAATTATGAACACAGGTACACTTCTGAATGGATCCAGCTTTTACCCCTCCTGTTACAATTCAACTTGCGTATAATGCCAGATGCATTTTCCTTCTAAAGTAGGAAGTTCTTTCCCTTGATAGAAATCTTTAAGGACTCCATTTAATCTATGGCCTAATGTGCAAATTTCTTATGGTTGCACTCAGTCTTCCACATTAGCTTTCTTATCTGTGATAGTAAAGAAAAAGAAATTACTCTGTAGAACTTACCATCTGAATTTCTGCTTCCTAAGAGAGAAACAAAATAATTCACTTGGGCATATACTCTGTGTTAAGAAAAATACCAAGGTGGGCTTTTTTGCTATGAGACTGTAAATCTTCAAGGCATTGTCCAGAAGGCAGAAGTGAGATAAAATGAAGTAAATTGCTTTGCATAGCACAGTAAGACAATATTTTAGCTTATTCAGGCAAGTAGAAGGATGAGAAGATGTTGGGGGTAGCAAGGGTAGGAGAATCCTAGCAAAATACCAAGAAACTAGTTATTTTTTATATAACAGGGCATAGAGAGGCCAATGCTTCCTTCTATTAGAAATAGAGTCTCCTAAATTTTAGTTAGGCACCTGGCTGCCATAGTAATAGCTACATTTCCCAGCCTCTCTTGCAAATAGATGTCACCAGGAGACTGATGTGGGGCCAATGGGTTTTGACCATAAGTTTGCAGCTTATGGCTTCTTTGTTTAAAGAAGGCACCAACACTTTGCCCTGGGCTTTTTTCTTCCCCCTTCTCATGGACTGGGAAATAATGGACACTAACAGCCGCCGTTTGAACAAATGGAACTAACACCCCAGCCCTGTTCTACTCATCTTGGTACTATTACATGCAGTCTAAATAAAGCTCTGTTTTACTTGAACCATTGAATTCTTGGTTCGTTTTATTTCAGTAGCTCTGTCTATTACTAAAAAGGATTACTAATATCTAGTTTTAAGACCTTTCTTATGCTTTTCTACAATTTATTCTTCCTGTTACTCTAACACTTCAATAAAAGCCTCCTACATTTTCATTCTTATGTAAGTGATTGGCATGTGCCCCCCAAAAAAGGCAATTTGGAAAAACATTTTGCAAGAATAGAACTTGCTGAAATTAAGAAGTAAGTAGAAGCAGAAAATCAGAGTCAGGTGTGAGGATGGGAAGCATAGTTCTCTTTGAATACCTGGAGAAATACAGAGGAAAGAATGGGTTTTCTTTTACATTTGTACTAGTAGTTTTATTTAAAACCTAAAGACAAGTTATCCTGGCAGAATGGAGGGCTTGAGCTTCTCACATAAGTGACTCTTGGGTCACATTACTTTTCCTACCTCATCTTTTCCTTTTTCTCATTAATGAACCCTTTGCTTTATTGAAAATAAGTACAGTTCCCTGGCTTCAGAACAGGCCGTGTTCTTAAGTAGACTATTTTCTTCAAGCTTTGCCCCTTTGTGAACACATGTCCACTTTTCTCTCCCTGCCTTTTATTTTAGTTACTCTATTTTGGCAGTTTGTTTTCTAGTAAGTTTGAAGGGAAGACTTGCCTATAGATGACCCAAAATATCTAGTATGTTTTAAAGAAACTTAACAGTATCCTTTGTCCCTTCTTTTATGACATGTGTTGTTATTTAGTCTTCAACTTCAGGCACGTAAAACTCAGGTGATCTTGTAAGTTCACAATACCTGGAGTTTGGAATAGGTATATAAAACTTCCTACACATAAATTTAGTCATTTCATATTTCGGCAGTATTAGAAAATGAATGACTTGGATAATGAGTGATGTACCTTGACTCTGTAGCCCAGAGAAATTAATTACCTATTATCAACTACTTATTAACATGGTAGAAAAATAGGTTGCTGCTCTCCATTATCTAATTCAGTTCTCTCCCCTTATAATTTGTTACTGAACCTACTTAAAATAGTCTTTATTTATGCTTTGACTTTTTTTCAGCAAATGTATGTATAGAGAATTTTAGTATAATTATCCTCTTTGAATTCAAGTGCATGTCACAAAAAAGAAATCAATGAAAGGACTCATTTATTTATTGATAATTTCTTCTTTAATAAAAATCTTACTGATTCTGTACTAGATTCCAAAAACTGGGAGGACAGTTGAGACACTAAGTAAGTAAAATCTATGTCCTATTCTCAAAAAAAAAAAAAAAAAAGTGGAGTTGAGAAGAAGGGATAGACAATGCATTATAGTTAAGCAATATTTAATTAGTATAAATTTTAGCAGTATGAATTTTAGCAGAAAAATTATGAATATATTTATTAAAATTAAATAATTTCCCCCATTTACATGCTCAAGTCTATAATGGCCCTAGCGGTAGGCAATACTATAGCTTGGTAACCCCACTTATATTTACTCTAATTCCTCTTGAACTTGCCTAATAGAACCTTAAAAAGGGAGTCAGTCCAGCATAATAATGAAGTACAGGGTTAATTAAAGTCTTTTTTTTTTTTAAGATTTTATTTATTCATTTGAGAGAGAAAGAGAGTGAGAGCTTGAGTGGGGGTCGGGGGGAGGGAAAAGCAGGCTCCCCACCGAACAGAGAGCCTGATGTGGGGCTTGATCCCAGGACCCTGAGATCATGACCTGAGCCAAAGGCAGATGCTTAACCGACTAAGCCAACCAGGTGCCCCCAATTAGTCTTAGTTGCCCACTTCTGGTATTGATTCTTGCTGCCATACTGTTGAAATCATCCATAGAGGCTGAAAATATTGGGTTAGTGTCGCAGTGACTATTCACCAATTAATGTCTTAGCCAATGTTGCAGTGGTTCTTCAGTGAGAACACAGCACATCCCATTGCAACCTTCTGCCATGACCATGGTTGGTCTTCCAAGACTATAGTATAAATGTGTGATGCAAAGGTGTCAGAAGGTCAGCTTACCCCAAGAATGTTTTTTTTCACCCAAATTTAGTAATGTTCCAACATCTGTAAATCCCAGGAGTCATGTCATTTTCTCCCTAGCAATTTCTTTCCTTGGAATCTGGTTTACTTTTTCACCATCCAAGGGAAGTTACCCTTGAATCTGTGATCTACATTACTGTTATGATGGAAGTTACCTCTAGAAACTAAAGGTATTTTATCACTCTTCTAAAGGGGTTCCTTTAAAGACTGCTCAGCTTCTGTCTTCCTAAACCAGAGAAAATTTTTAAAAATTAATTTTAACCTCTGAGGGCATATCCCACAACTATTATAATTGTTATTGCAGATACATAGGGACTAGTAGAGGCACAAAAGAGTGATGATCAATTTTACTTAACAAGATGGTTTCAGGAATGATCTCATGGAGAAGTTGATTAAGTATTGGAATATGAATATGCCTTGGGCAGCTTAGACAATGTGGTAAAGGATAATGCAGTGTAGGACCTATGAGAATAGGCTCAGATATGCAATGGTACTTTTTGGGAATGTGTATAATTTGGAGTTGCTGGTACTTTAAATGGGAGTGCAGATCAGTATATGGCAGATCATGGCAGTAGGCAAGTTTACATTATGTATGCTCAAAAATGCCTTGCCATGTATTTTGGTCATAATCCTACAGTCAACATATTTAAAGATTTTAATAAGATCTTTGATAATGATTATATTTAAATTTGAATCATCACTCATCAAATAGGGATGTAGATGATATTTTGGAGAGATTGGAGATTATTAAACTCTTCTAAATAGTATAGAATTATTGTATGAACTAAGGAGAAGAGTTTCAATTATATATGGAAGTTGTATTGACAAGTCTTGGTCATGGTCATGGTCCAGTCCCTGGTATAATAAATAAAAAATCAGTATAATTTTACTGATTTTAGGCTTTTGTTTCTTAACTGGACCAGATGGTAATTCCTAATTAGTACTTAAGTGATTTTTTTTTCTGTATTTGCTGATAATTTGTTTCCAGATCCATTCCTCCTCCCTCCATGTTTACCCTAGTTTGTAGTGAGTTGATCCCTGAAATCCACTTTTCCAGAGCTCTTTGTCAACAAGCTTCTGTACAGTTTCCACTAATAGGAGACACTATCAGGAAGGATAGAGAAGTCAGGACTTTTCTCCCCAACTTCTCTTCTTCAGGCAGCATCCCCAAGAGTGTGGGGTATGCTGACTCCTCAGGTATGTTGACTCCTCAGGTATGCTGACTCCCAACAAAAAAACCACTTTCTCCTTATTCCTTCCTCCTTCTAGCCAAGCAGCCACCTCATACTCTTCGAGTCCAGGCCCTGTAACACCAGCTCTTCCTTCCACACCTCTGTTCTTAGAGAGTTGAATCTGTGAGACTTGCTGATGACTTCTGGTTTGCCTCCTACTGTCCATTTTGGCTTTTCAGCTGATTCAAGATGCTAGGAACTCATTCCCCATTTTAACTACCCTCTTTTGAACTATTAAGCCTGACCTCTGTTTTCCTCACCAAACACTGAATTTTGTTATAAGTATTACCAGTATTGGCAACTGGAAGAACTATCAATACTCTGTAGAGATGTATGGTTTTACACTCTTCAAAGCAGTTCTCATTCCTTTTTTCAGGCAGGGATCCAGAGAGATGTGACACGTTCCTTAAGTTTGTGACAAAAATATTAGCACCGTAAGAACAACTACACGAATAAAAAGATCCTGATTCAGCATCTGAAATACACTGCAGTGCCTTTTCTTAGGAGATTAATGTCTTTGACTCCTTCTAACTGAGTTGTATATGTTGCCTTGCAATTTTTTTTTTAGAGATACTTCTCTGAAGCTATACACCAAGCTAAATTTAAATATATATATATGTATCTATCTATATATGTATGTATGTATGTGTGTATCTATCGATCGATCGATCAATCTCTCTATCTATGGGTTCACATAATTGATGCCAGTGTTGGAAGTTTTTATATTAGACTTAGTATTTGGCTACAAATCAGTTTAATATGATCAAAATATTTCTTCCCAGAACTTAGAACTTTGGAAAACTTCCTGGTAAAATAGGAAGGGAATATCTGAAACTTCAATTCGGGTTTAGGTTGTAAACAGTTGTGACAAAGGTGAGATGCTCATTCTCCTCTATTAACCCACCACCCCCGCCCCCCACACTAACACCATCACTGTCACCATCACCACTATTTCTGTCCTACTTCTCAGAATCCTGGGAATCCTAGGATGCTCTATTCATAATAGGATATAAACATGAGCATAATTCTAAAGAATACTTTCTTAATCTGTGGCTGAAACTTCTCTAAAGCTGCCCTAGATCATCAGGTTGGGACTACTGAATGCAGGAAGATTAAAAATTTCCATGGGATCACTGCATAGTCTGAAGATTTTTGAATGAATACAGAAACAAGTTTCCTTTCCAAAGCTGCTCTGAGCTGACTCCTACAGGAGCTGCATTTGGCCTGAGGGCACTAGTACTCTGTTTCTGGCCGGCTGTCCATCTTGGTTTTCCCAAGCTGACATTATTCTAATACCCATGGCTTGAGATCTTGGAGTTATCTTTAACTCCCCATCCTTCACTGTTGTCTGGTTCCAAACAAACAGCAAGTCTACCTTATTTTTTCTAAATAAATCTGATATCTTCCCTCTTATGTATTATTACCACCAATGTTTTTAACTTTAGCCTCTCATATTCCTCTGGGAATATATTATTCCCTGCATCTTAAATCTCTTTCATCAGACCATTTCGCTACAGAAATAGTTTCAATGGCTCCCTAATGCCTCTGAGGTAAACTCCAGAATATGCCTTTGGGATGACCCCCATTGTAAGGTTACTAACAATCAAATTTACCCCGTTTTTGCAATGTTATCTATACATAGTACACATTACTGCCCTTTGAAATCCCTATTCTAGAAAGATCATGTTTATTCAGTGACTCTTAAATGATATATATGTGCATATGCATATATAGGTACTTCAACCAATTTTTTTACTCTGTTTTTCATTCTTTGAATGTTCTCCTTTTCCTAGCGCATTATTACATGTCTGCCAAGTTTCAATTCAAATGCCACTTCTTTTTTAATTATTTCCTGATTATTCATCATTTAATTTATGGTTCTTTATTCAACTTTTATATTTTACCATTGTGTGTGTATATACAGAATATTTATGTCCTGAAGTCTCATCTCCTCATTTAAATTATAAGCATATTAGAAATAGGATCCAATAGGGGCGCCTGGGTGGCTCAGTTGTTAAGCGTCTGCCTTCGGCTCAGGTCGTGATCCCAGGGTTCTGGGATCGAGCCCCGCATAGGGCTCCCTGCTCATCGGGAAGCCTGCTTCTCCCTCTCCCACTCCCCCTGCTTGTGTTCCCTCTCTCGCTGTGTCTCTCTCTGTCAAATAAATAAATAAAATCTTAAAAAAAAAAAAAAAGAAATAGGATCCAATAATGTAAACTTCTTTGTGTGCTAACATCACTTAACCTGATACTTTGAATTCCTTAATATAATAGGAAAGAAGGTAATATTTGTTTATTCCTCAGTAGGCTGCCCTGATTCTAACCTCCCATAACATTCAAGCCCATGGTAACCTAGAGGATAGGTGGGCATGTAGCTTTTGTGTTATAGTTGGAAATGAAAGCAGATGTTTTATTCACCATTTGTATTTTTACATTCGTTTACTGATTTTGATGTCCAAAACATCTTTGAACATTTTGAGAGTTTTTCAGCTCCCTGAATTTTTGCCATGTTTTTGAAAAGCTATCAAACCTTCAGTGCATGCATCCTTCAATTGGAATGTACAAATGTTTATTTTTAACCTTCTCTTTTTCATTTCAAATCCCGGATTTTTATGTATAATTTGAAGCAGTAGTCTGATAAATGGCTTATTATGATTTATTTATTGGATAAACTACATAGCAAATCTATGTATATCCATATATTTCTAATAACAGATTGGTACTTAAAAGAGCCAAAAACCCAGTAAATGCAAACAAAACAACTCCAAAGATTTGTTTTGTACCATTTATTTTCAATGTGCTTTAATTGCACTGGAACTTTAATTGAGCTGTAATTGCATTTTATTGCACGCATTTGTATGAATTAAAAAATACTTAAAACTGAAATGTGGTGTATGAAACAATTTCATGCATATAGCAGAACAGTTACCATAAAGAAAAGTTTTAACATCTCTTTTAAAGTATCACTATCAGGCACTTTAAAAAGTTAAGCTTACAATCCAATCACATTTTATTCATCTGTGCTTTTATTTCTCTGCTTATCCCCATTTTTTTACCCCCAGACCTCCTTAGTTATTCTCAGCATCTCTCTGCCCGATTCTGTGCCCTGGGTGTTTGAACATTTGTGGGTTTCCTCGTCTTCTGGCTTTATGTTGGATTCAGCCAATGGGAGGTTATGCAACTCATCTCATTTAAACACTTCGAAGACCATCTGTTTCCTGCTGGAAGCTTTAACTGATACATCATCCATACAAATTTATAAATCAGCGTCTTTTATGTGTTTTTAATATACAATAAAATACATAAATGGTGTTCAACTAGGAAAAAAAAAAACCTATTAGATATAGCATGTGAGATTAGTCTGCAGACTAAGCCCTCACCTCCTTATTCATTAAGCACCAAATAAATGTAACTAGATAACAGTTTGTAAAAAGTGTTGGGTTCAAATTCTCACTATTGCTTAGGCTGAATTAAGGGCTCTTCTTTATTAATTTATGTCAATGTTTATTGATTAAGTTGGCTGGTATGAAAATTCTGTTTTAACCTTCAAGCAAACTACCACCAAAGTTAGATATTGCCCATATGCCTAAGTAAGAAAAGGTGCTACCCTTGAGATACGGTTAATCGAATCTATATTTGAGCTAGACAACCATGAAATCTCTTGAAATATGACACAGCCTTTTCAGTTGAAATATTTTCATTTTCATGACTCTCTCTCTGTCAAATTTGGCTAAGATATACCTAAAATTTATCTAAGAATATCATTTATTCCTTGTGTCTTTTTTTTTTTCCTCTTCAGAATCTCATCACAATTTTTCAGCTTGCCATGAGTGTACTCAAAGGCCAGATTTCTTAAGGTCTCACCATTATTCTTGTTTGTTCCGTCCATATTTATATATTTAATGGGCCATCAGCTACTCTCCATAAGTTTTTAGCAGATGTAGCATTATTTTCCCAGGTTCAATATTTGCAAAGCAATAAGCAGTTTATTGGCCATTTCTAACAAGAAACAATTCCTGAAATTTTTACACATTTTGGTTACAGAGTTAGCTGAGATCTGCTTAGCATGCACGGCCATTGGTATTTTCACAGCCAAGCATGGATAACAACTGCTGAAGAGAGTTTGCCAAAACAGGTTATGTTACAGCTTCAAAGAGGAGACTTGAAACTGAGACAGCAAATGACCTTCAATTAATATTAAAAGTATTTAATTTATATTTTTGTCTGCACTTATTATAACCTATGAACTATGTTCATAATAATGACTGATGCTTTACTAAGGGCTTAGTATATGCCAGGTACCGTATTGTGTTGTTTACATCATCCCATTTAAACCTACTATTTGATGCTATTACTAATAAAATCCCCAATTACAGAAAAAGGAATCAAAGATTAGAGTAGTTCAGTAACACGCCCATAGTCACACAGCTGGTATGTGGTGAAGACATATTTCAGATGAACTATGTGTTAAGCCCAAACCTCACAGACTCTCAATAAGATTTATTGGGACCTTTCCATAATGCTGGTAAGTGGAATTATAACATAATCCTGTATGTATTAATGTAATAGTTTGGAGTATATTTGACCAGAATGAATATACCTAGACAGGCATTAAATATATTAGACATATATTTTTTTTAATTTTATATCTGACAAATAGGAATGAGGAATAAGAGAAGATTCTAATTAAAAAATAATTAATATTCTTTCTACTTGTGTCAATTTTTTATTACTATTCAGATATTCTTTTTCAAATTGGAATATAGGTCATAGATAGCATTTTCTATTTCTTTTTTTTTTTGCTATGGAATTTACTTTTATTTTTTTACTTTATTTTTCTAAATTTTATTATGTTATGTTAGTCACCATACAATACATCATTGGTTTTTGATGTGGTGATCCACGATCCATTGTTTTCATATAATACCCAGTGCTCCGTGCAGTACGTGCCCTCCTTAATACCCATCACTGGGCTAACCAATCCCCCCTCCCCCCCCCCTAAAACCCTGTTTGTTTCTCAGGTCCATAGTCTCTCATGGCTCATCTCTCCCTCCAATCCCCCCCCCATTTTTCTCTTCCTTCTCCTAATGTCCTCCATGTTATTCCTTATGTTCCACAAATAAGTGAAACCATATGATAATTGGCTTTCTCTGCTTGACTTATTTCACTTAGCATAATCTCCTCCAGTCCCATCCATGTTGATGCAAA
>NC_138375.1:21841517-21884308 GCF_054177405.1 Leptonychotes weddellii | reverse complement strand
ACCTGAGCCGAAGGCAGTCGCTTAACCAACTGAGCCACCCAGGCGCCCTCATTGATAGCATTTTTAAGTTCTGCCAATTCACCTTTTATTTCTGCCCTTAGAGACTCTATGTTGCCATTAATTGATTTCTCCATTCTAGCCATTGTCTTCACAATTGCTAGCCTGAATTCCATTCTCCTCATCTTGGTTATATCTGCATCCATTTGTAAATCTGCAGCATAAGTCATAATCTCTGAGTCTTTTCCATTTTGCAGGCTCCTCCTCCTAGTCATTCTGTTGATGGGTGTTTGAGGGAATGTATAGAGTCCAAATTATTGACCAGAACCCAAGCAAGATGCACCTGTTTTCTTGGGACCTTAGGGTTGCTGGCCTCTTGTTTTCCCAGCCTGTGTTCTGGGGGAGGGGCCTGCCGTGCTGTTACTCAGGCAACCCTGTTCGGCGGAGTTGCCCTGTGCCCCTGTGGCAGGGGGATGGGCTCAGTGGGAATCAGTTTTTGGGGCTTTTGTTCTCTGGCGGATTTCCCTGGTGGCTTTCCGCGTTTCTTCCGCGAGTCAGAGCAGAAGAGACCGTTTCCAACCCTCTGCCTCAGAGCAGAGAGACCTCAGTCTGTTCTTCAGTGAGCTCTCCAGGCCACACTGTCTCTGTTTCTGTCCGTGCTGCTATAAACTGCAGCGTCCTGGGTTGTGGCCCCTCCGCAGCGCTCCCAGTCCTGCCTCCAGGTCGGGGCACGTCTCTGCCCTTTGTGCTTCTAAAACCCCCAGCCGCTACCCGTTTGTGCGGGAGGGACTCCGCCCCTTTCGGTTTCCGTCCCGGGGGCTGCAGTTCGCAGGCGTGACCCCGCCGCTCAGGGTTTCCGCCCTGGGGGCTGCCCTAAAGTCCTTTCCCCACCGCTACCGGTCTGCGAGTCTGTGCCTCTCCGCAGTGCGCGAGGCTGTCACTCACCGGCGGTGTAGGATCCCCACGACCAGGCACCCTCCTGCTGCCGTTTATCCTCTGATATCTGCCCGCGGAATCACGGCTCTCCGCTTCATACCTCAAAACCAACCGCCTGCGATATTCTGTTTGTAGAGATCCAGATCTTCTTACATCTCAGGCTGGTTTTGTGGGTGCTCAGAGTGGTCTGGTAGATATCCAGCTCAATTCCGGGGACCAGTTGAAATAGGGTCCCCTACTCCTCCGCCATATTTCCCCCCCTCACATTTTCTATTTCTATAGAAATGCAAGTTGCTGCCTCATTTTTCCTCCTCTGTTTCATTTCTGGAATAAAGGTCTTTCGCAATATCAAGATCATTTTATATTCATTAGAAAAAACATATGTGATATTGTAAATGTCATTTATGTCAGCAGCAAGTTATTTTTTTTCTATTCGCACTTATGTGGGGCTTTAATTTATCATGTCATCTACCATCTGGTTTTCAGAAGAGATTTTTATTACATTTTAATAAAGAGCATATTGAAGAAAACAATTTTTTGTTAAAGTATATAGGCATTTACACTTTTTCCCTGGTAACTTTTCATTCATAATTATTTATCATTTAAGTTTTTGGTTAGTCTTATATTCACATGAAAAAACCCATATGAAAGTCTTCTAAGGAAGTTTAGGGTCATATTATACATAACTTATCATATTAGATATAATACCTGTTGGATAAAAGGTATTTTTAAAGATTTCAAAACTATTTTATTTTTATCTTTATAAATCTTGGAGTAATTAATTGCATTTAGAGAGAAATAGAGGTTGTGAGTGTATCTTAGCGTATCTTCTTTAAAGCTTTAACAATTATTTTCAAGTTCTTTATATTTCAAAACAAAATGCTCCTCAGAGAAGACCCTCTCCAAATCTATTACTTATTGTTCCCTTAATGGGAATAATCAATAATGACTCACCCCTAAAGAATCAGGATTAGATCATCTCTTGACACTGGAATTTCCTGTAAACAATACCTCCATTGTGAATAATCTATGGATGGATTCATGAGTAAAGTGGGAGTTTAGTCACCCAAGGCCAGCCATATTTTATTTTAATGCATCTTTCTCTATAAAATGTTATAGATTTATGAAAATGCATTTTTCCAATAAGATCTTTTTCTACTTAGAAAAATATTCATTGTGGTATTTTTGGACCGGAGTGCAATGCCATCTTTTCTACAAAAATGAGATGCCTGGTCTCTCTATATTCTTCACTTCAATCTCTTTCAACTCTGATGTCAAAACAATTATCTGATTAAGGGAAAACACAAGCAAAGGAAATATGAGCAACATTCATAGGCTGTCCTGGCTTTATTTATTTATTTTAAAAAGGTAAAGAAGCCAAAAAGCAAAATCTCTGGAACTTTTGACACATTTTTCTTAGACTTCTCATTTGCTTTCAGTTCTGGAATACCATGCGATAGTCAGATAGACATTGGTGAACCTTTGATCTCACTGTATTTAATTAGGGAAACCAACAGGACCTTTTATGTTTAGAGGCCAGCGATGTGTAAAAAGCCATGTTTAATGTGAAGCCTGACAAATTGTGGTGAGTATTTTTGGACAGCAAACCTAGCAGGCCCTTTGTTGTCTGTGCACTGTCAGCTTTTGGCTCAAAGGGAGTGGATTAACATAAAAAGAGAATCCTCCATTCCTGGGGCATGCCTGGAAAGCATGAATCTGCCTCTTTTGATTCTTTTTTTTCTGAGCCATGTCAGGTACAATATAAAACCATCTACAATTTATAGCCTTTAGCTTTTTTTTTTTTTTTTAATTGGCTTTAGATAGGTAGCTATCTCCTCAGTACCTGTTTTCTCTGGGATAAATAATATCTATTTTGTCTGTCTCTTAGAGTAGTCTTCCAAGGATTAATATTAATGAATTTAAATCACTTTGTTTTTCTCAATGATATTCTCATATCATATAATACATCAAACTTTAACATATATATGTCATCCAAGGGTGAGACATGAAAAATATTCTTTTTAGGGAATTTTTAGTACAAGGTAGGAATACAAAGTCTCCCCCGCCATCAGGAAAACGTGTGTTTGTGGTATTTAATGATATGGTACCTGAAAATTGAGGCAGGACCTCTAAGTTTCAATTCCCATTAATTACTGTGGAAAGATTCAGGATCTAAACACACACAATCCCTGAAATCAGGTAGCTCTACAGCTTCTGTCAAACTTAGTTATTATAATCTTTACCCTGTTCCCTAGGGTCCACTTCCATGGCGGCATCTCCCATCACACCCTGGGATGTGGGAGTATTGCTAACGAATAAGTGTGATCTCCCAAACACTGAGAGGACCTATAAACCTCAGTCCCCTCTTCGTTTCCACTCCTTTTGCATCCCATCCCTTCATAGGCACTGGTCACTCTTTCAAGCATAATCCTTCAGAGGTCGCAAAGCTTAAAGTTCAAATTATCTACAATTTAAACAAGAAATCCACTTGCAGTCAAGTTAGAAACTCCACTCCATTCTGGGAAACTTCGCTATTATGCAGATAACTCTTCCCAGCAATCTGGTCTCCTAGGTTCCTGGATGCCCAACTATATTTATCTATGATTTACTTCAGCACTCTGTGCTTTGAATGCACATTATACTCGCAGACGCAAGGGGAAAGAAATTGAATATTGATCACATGTCGACCATCTATTACCCCTTTGGTATTCTCCTTTTCCTAGGTTTTACAAGCCTAGCTGAAGAGGGCCAAGATATGTGAAGTCTCCCTGTGTTGAATCATTAGAACTTTATGCTATCCAAACTTGGCTCAGCTTTCCATGATGTGTATAAATGTCCAATCTTTCTCAGAAACTTCTAAACCGTTGTTTCCTGGCCACTCAACATTCTCATCCTCATTACCCAATTTGCTCAATTATCTATGTATATAATTGTATGTATATATAAAAGGCCATCTGAGAAGATATTCTTTGACCTCACCTTACCTCTACGCTCACCCAATCCTTGCATACTTATAATTAATGAGCATATTTACCTGTTTTGTTTTTCCTCCCTTTTTTAGTGTTATGCCCCCGTTTCTTCTGTACAGTTTTCTTGATGATACCCTTCCTCTTTTTCCCTCCTCTTAGCCTTCTCCATTACTTATTCTTAACTTTGTATGTTTTCAATATCTTTCAAAATAACGGTTTTTTATTTTCACCTTTTTGTCCAACTAGATATTATTTGGTTCAGCTTACCATATATTTTAAACACTCAACACATGCAAAATGACTTGCTATGTGGTATAGGATTTCTAAGCAGCTTATATTAGTTTTAAAATGTCTTTCTTTGATCCAGCTTCCACACTTACAGCTTTTCTTCTTTCCTACATCTCCAAATAATATGGAAATACTTGCACCGTGTTCAGTTTTTCCCTCTAAAACTCTTTAACTCATTTTTCTTAGTCTTTAAGCCCTTCACCGAATGAAACTATACTGAAGGTCAATAATGACCTCCTTTTTTTTTTTTTGAAGATATTGATACTATCATAGAAGTTGTTTTTTTTTTTACGATTTTATTTATTTATTTGACAGAGAGATAGAGAGAGAGCACAAGTAGGCAGAACGGCAGGCAGAGGGAGAGGGAGAAGCAAGCTCTCCGCTGAGCAGGGAACCCGACATGGGGCTTGGTCCCAGGACACTGAGATCATGACCTAAGCCGAAGGCAGCCACTTAACCGACTGAGCCACCCAGGCGCCCCTAATGACCTCCTTCTTTAAAAAACAAAAAACAAAAAACTAATGCCTGCTTTTTGGATATCATGGTGAAATATGTTTCTACTGCACATGACACCATAGTACAGAGGTTATATTTAGCACTATTTTTTTTCTCGATTTCTGTGAAGTTGCACAGTCTCGTATCTGCTTCTACTGCACTTACCACTCTTTCTCAGCTTCTCTACAGTTGCCTTGTTTTCACAGTCCACTTCACTGATACTTTTTTTTTTGGATACATTTTCTTTAAAGCATCTCTTTGGCCATGGATTCCTTCCTTCCATCCCAAGGGCTTTCTCTGGATTTTATTAACTTCCTTGTGGGGTGTCAGCTAGCATCTCTGTATGTACTTCCTTAGGCCATACCGCCAGTTTGACTTATTTGCCTGTGTTCCTACTTTGCAGTGTGGCTGTTCATAGGCCATTTTCAATGAGTCTGCTTTGATCCGCCACTCATGCCCCAAGCTGAGCTCATTGTTTTCACGAAACTATTCCTCACTCATATTTAGCATCTACATTAATGATATCACATCCTCTCTCATGGACATCATTTGCCCCTTGTGACAAATACATGCCATATCCAACAAAGATCTGATATGGTTATGCTTGCAATTATTTTATTTAAAAAGAAGTATGTACCCTTTCCTTTTACTAGATCAAAGTCATGTAACTTTAAAGATTATTGTTTCCCTATTATTTATATGAGTTCAAAAGAGAACTCTGAGGCTTTGCAGAGGGAAAAAAATAAGTATCTCCAAGTTAGTTAATGGCTAAGGTAGGTTTAAACCAAGCTCCTCTTACTCCTAATCTAATGACTCTAATGCTCTTTCTACTGCTATAGTTTATGAACTTGTTTCCTATCTTCCTAAAGACTGTAATAGATCCTTTACTCCATCCCATTATTTGATTTATTAGACATTTATTTGCTGCCTCTTAAATGTCATGCATTGAACTATCCTTACCGTATTGCATATAAAATGATGTTATCATCTGCTGAAGAAAAATAATGACACCACAGTTTTTAAAAATGAAATTCTACTTCCTCAGAAAGGTGCTCTATGACCTGGTTCCAAGTCTTTTCAGTTTCATTTTCTACTACTCTTCCCAGGTACAACTCCTCCAGCCTCATTCAAATAATCTGTCCTTTTAGGACACCATGAAATTTCACAACTCAGTGCCTTTATTTGTACCCTGTGTTCCCTCAGGGTCAAATTGCCCTCTGTCCAATCCTGCAGAACAGTTTCCCTTCTTCCTTCAAAATGAAGTGTGAACACCATTATAGCAAGGTGGATAAAAGATTCTGCTTTGGAATCACACAGTTCTGGGTTAGAGTTCTGACCCTGACACCAGCAGTGTGACCTTAATTAGTACTGTAACAATGTTGAGTGAGAGTTCAATTATTGGTCAATGGCCTTACTATCTTTTACTTCCTCAGACTAGGGTAAAGATTAGGTAAGATAGCATGTAAAGATCTAGCGTTGCTGTTGCTATTAGGGGTAGAATTAGTAATATAGGAAGAAAAAAGAAAGAAGAGGAGAATTCAAGAAGAGGGCATTCTTAGTGCATATGACCCCTTCTTTAGAATTCACCTGACCTTTTTCTTATTCCTAGTGCATTTTTTTTTTCTTTTTGTAGTCTATTGAACTCCTTCTTACACATTTTGTTCAACAGGGCATATGGGTTACACTTATTTTATCACAAGCAACTTAAATTCAGGAAGAGTATTTTATTTAAATTTGAATCTTCTTCAGTGCTTAATATGTCACCTTGTATACAGTAGGCTCTCAAGAAATATTACAATAATTAACACTTGGTGGCTCAGACAAAGGGCTATAGGATTTCATGGCCTATCTTAGGAAGAGGAGGATCATACCACAGACTCAGTTTGTTTATGTAGTCAGAATGCTTTCCATCCCATATCACGGTTTCTGTTGCTAGATATTAGAGGAAACAAAACCAAGGTGACCACGGGACAAGGAGTGGTTGGTGCAGGCTCCTCTCTGCTATTGATTTATGATTGTTAGGCAACACTTTTCTTAGATTTCTCAGCTGAATAAAGATAAAAATATTAACTTATGCCAGTTAAATCCACATAGAGTAATGCTTTAAGCACAAACATGGAAAATTAAAGCCCCTAGATGCATTCATTTGAGTAAATAATTCATTGCTTATGCTGGAATTAGCCATTATTGGTAGCTCCAGAGGCAAGCTATGCTTACTTCATGCATATATACCTGAATTTGAGGCGTATGTAATACATATTTTAATACATGAAATTGGCATTTGGTCTTGGGGTTAATACCCTTGTGTTTTTATTGAATGAAATTGGTTCTTAGAAAATATCTTTGAGATTTAAACACAAATCCCACTTCTATATCTTCAAAATTTATCATACTTAAAATGTGGATTGAATGATAATTATAAAAAAAAGTGTGGATTTTACCATCTATAATCTCTTCAGATGTACTGTGTGCATCTTAAGATTTCAAGTATGAAAGGAGATTGTATATTCAAGAAGAAATTTCTCCTAAGTAAAAATTTTTTGATTTGCAAAGAGGAGACATTTGAGGGGAGCAACATATATGCTGCGTCCATTTTCAAGGATCTGTATGAATTAATAACATATTTGGCAACATTAATTTCTTCAAAATGTGATGGTCTAAAATAATAAGAATAACAAATATCAATGATATCATTGTCTGCAGGTGCCAATTTAAACTTTAGGCTTGATAGTTCATGATTATATTTATTTTGTCAATGGAGATGTTCAGCTTCATTGTGAAGCAGTCAAATTTGATAGGTAAAATACATTTAAATTAACCTTTCTCACATACTTTGTTTATAAGTGATTAGAGTACTTATATTTTTAATTGAGTTCAAGTGACCTCTGAAATATCCTTGATGATAAATGATTTTTCTTCAGCAAGATACCAATAGTGATTTCTTAGATTTTAATTTATTTGTTACAGTTTGCCAAGTGTTTTCACATTCACTATCTTGTCCTAGCACTAAAACAATACTGTGAAGGAATTTTTCCTTTAGATAAGTAGGGAACCCAAGGCCCCTGTTGTTAAGTGATTTGACCAAAGCCCCCATAACTAGTAACTAAGCCATAATTTGTTATAATTAGCAAAACTTAGATTTGAAATATGATTCTTATAACTTAACAAAACTTTTTATTCAGTCAGCCTTTCATTTGTTTAACAAGTTATTTTTGTCAGTAAACAACTACTTTAGGCATTGGTACAGTATGAAGGAAACAAAACAGATGAGGTCAGTGTTCTCGTGGCATTTACATGCAGACAAAGGGGGAAAGATAATAAACAAATACCTTCAAAGAGAAAATAATTCCACAAACATTATAAAACTGAGTAATATGATAGAGGGTGACATATGGAGAGTAGGTTATTTTTGGATAAGAGAGTTCGAAAAGACCTCTTTGATATGAGATAACATTAATGGGAAAACAAACAAAAAGCCATCTATAGCAAGACCTAAAGAGGGAAGAGTTTAGTTTATTTTTCTTAAGTATAAATGTTCTATATACTAATTGTAAATTTCTCTTTGTGTATAATCTAATATGAAGGTAGATTTAGTATTCACACATATTATGGTCTAAAAACTGAGCAAAAGTATGTGGTCTGTTTCTCTATCATGTGGTGCAATATGCCTAACAGATTAGGGCTTAAAATTATTCCCTCAAGAGTCTCTGACAGAACCTTGCTATAGCTTAGACATGTTAATAAGATTAAAATAAATTCTAATGAAACAATTTCATAAAATGTTTAGGACTCATGTTTTTTGCCTACAAACATAGGATTATACCAGAAGATATACAAAGAAGTCTTTGTTGCTAATTTCCCCTAGTTGAATATTAGAAAGGTTGCCTTTAAAATGTTAAGTCACAGGAACATGGAACATAGTTTCAGAATAAATCTGAGAGGTCATCAAGTTCAAATTCCCACAAGGTGCAGATACATATATGTGAATCCAATTAAATTGCTTTCCAACAAAAGACCTTGCTGATTTCTCATAATCCTTAGTATAAAGCTCAAAGTCATTAATGTGACTTATAAAGCCATACACGGGAAGGGATATATACTCATGACTGACTATATCTAAATCCCACAGACAAGCCCCTTATATGATATCTAGGTTAGAAAGATATGTCTTCTAAAACTATGGGGGATGACTGTTTTCTTTGCAATAATCACTAAACTATTATAACACACACACATTCTAAGTTAGTGAGAAAATAATGGCTTAACACTGAAAAAAAAATTTAGGGGCGCCTGTGTGGTTCCATTGGTTAAGCATCCAACTCTTGATTTTGGCTCAGGTTGTGATCTCAGGGTTGTAGGACAGATCCCCCAGTTGGGCTCTGCACTCAGTGGGGAGTCTGCTTGAGATTCTCTCCCTCCTCCTCTGCACTTCTCCCCGCAAAATAAATCTTTAAAAAAAAGAAAAAAATTTTAAAAACCACCTCTCCACTTCTCTAAGCTTCAGATTCTTCATTTGAAGAATGAAGATTCTTTTTTTTTTTTTTTTTGCTTCTTTAGGCAGATACTCATTTCTTATCATGTACTTTATGTCAGATGTTGTGATAGGATTACAATACCATAGTGAACAGCCTAGTGAGGATTTCTTCTTTCATCAATCTTACATCATATTTACCCTCTCATGAGGGAGATAGAGAATTCACAGAGAAAAGAAAGGATTCATTAAACAAGTTTTTATGAAGGAAATAAATAGGTTTATGAAATAGAGAAATAGAGAAAAGCAGGCTGCTGAAGGCTGAGTGAAGAAGTGTAGGTGGTAACATAACTGATGTGAAGAGGCAGGGGAAGGATGTCACCAAGCGAGACAAACACCAAGAGGGAAGCCCCAGTGTGGCAAGGAACTTAGTGCTTTCTGAGAAGTAACAGAAAGCCAGTGTGTTAGGAAGCTAATGACTAAAGGCTGTGTCTTCAGTCATCAAATGGGGTTAGAGAGGTGAGGCCTCAGGTCAAGCATGGGAAGGTTTTAGGCTTAATTCTAAGAAAAGACAAATTATTAGAGGATTTTAGGAAAGGATTAGAGGATTCTATTTATAAATAGCCCGTGTAAAATGATGGCTCAGATTGTGGGTAATTGATTAGGAAGCAAGAATGGAACTGGAAAGACCAGGTCAATAGCTACTGGGTTATTTCTGGGGGTGGAAGATAATGGGGAGGAGAGTGATGGCAGTCGATATGACATGTGGGTAGATTTGGGAAACATTTTGGAGATAGAATCAACAGAAATTGGTATATAAATAAGGAAAAGCAATTTATCAAATATGAACCCCTGACTTCTGATTTTGGTAAATAGATGAATAGTGGTATTAATCATATTTGCAGATCTTTGTAAACATATATTGGGAAAGATCTTTTAAGCCTGATAAACAGAGACAAAAATCATTTTTAAAAAAGATAAATGTAAATATATAGTTTAAAAATTATACTTAAAATACCTTTTATACTCACTAATAGTGATTTTTTAAATAAAAAAACACAAACTAAATAAATAAAAGGAAACACAAAATAGAAATAAATAAAAAGATCAACATTTATGGAAAATAAAGTTTAGTGTGTGCTTTTGGAAAGAAATTTTACATTTTATAGAAGAAAAATAAAGCAGACATTTCAGTAAATTAATGAGCAATAATCATAATGTGTCCTTTTTTAAAAAAGAAATATCAATGACATATATATCTCATTGGAGATCAAAACAATGACATTTTTTTTACTAATGAAGTGTCAGAATAAAAAAAATAATAACATCTGAGATGTGTGTATGAGGGAAATGGATATTCTAATTCACTTCAGGAGGAAGAGTAAGTTTGATGTAACCCTTTGTAGGAAAACATGTCAATACTTAGCAAAAGTGTTCAAAAATGCCTTTTGTAATTCCTGTTTTAGGACATTAACAATTAATAAGTATATGTGCAAACATTATCTATACAATTATGGTATTATCTATAAGACTACCTTAGAAACAGCTCAATGTTCAGTTATAGAAGATTGGCCAAGTAAATTATCATAAATGCATTTTTGGAGACTACCTATTGATATGTAAAAATATCCACAATCTATTGTTATAGGAACATACACATTTATAAAACATTACACATAACCTATTGATGTTTCATATGAAATATAAAGGAATATATAAGGAGATGATGTGTGTGATAGACAGAGAGATGATAAATATTGTTAAAAAAGAAGACAACTGGCCCTAAAAAGAGTTGCTTATGCTAAGCCCCACACCACGAAGCTGAGGCAACTTAACAGTTTTGGCTCTCCCAGAAATGGAACCTTAAGCCAGTCAATGAGGATTCTCTTGATCAGCACCAGTTAGTAAATCTGCCTGATAAATCCTTGCCATTCCTTGACGGAAAGTAACTTTTCAATAATCAATCTGCTTCTTATTGTCAGGAGTTAGTAGGAAGCCACCAGCCAGATTCTCAGTCCCAGAAATGCAGAGTAGAGTACACGAGGGCAGATGCAGGACTGACTAAAGGACAATAGGTAAATAACAAGCAGACAGACGGAAGGAAGGATATAAGGTGGGGAGGAGAGATGTAGGGAGAGAAAAAGGCAGGCAGGCAGGAGGGAAGGAAGGTAGGAAATAAGAAAGGGAAGGAGGGAAGACAAAGCTATAGCATACATATATCAAAGATACTAAGTGATTACCTTTGCATCTTCATGAAAGGGTGTCTTTCATACTTCTTTTCACAATAGCAATATATTTTTGTTTTATTTAAAAAAAAGAAAATATATATTGAATTTTAAGTAGATCACTAAACTTTCTGTGAGGTGATGTAGTTTCCAGTTCTGGATTTGCCCTAAAGTCTACAATTTGAAGTAATTATCTCCTCCCATCAGTGACTTATTTTCTTGCTGGAGCTCATATAGATATGAGAGCCCGCGTGATTTTGAATTAACTATAGTGCCATTCAGTCACCATCTGTTTCTTTGAAGAGACCCTATTTTGTCAAAATTCGAAGAAGTAAGGATCGATATGTCTTCTATGAAAGATATGTTTCCTGGGTAGAAAAAGTTTGTAGCAGAGCACTAACACTATATTTTTATCATAGTTAAAAAATAGAATTGAGGCTACAGACCCCCAATTCCTAAATCCATATTCAATACTGGTTCTGAATAAAACTATTAGAAGAGTATTTGCTAATTTAAGTTAACATGTAGTTACATGAAATGTCTCTCTTTCTGTGTATACGTATCCCCATAATTGTGATCTGATTTTTTAACTTATGGATTATGTATTCCAAGCCAAATCAAATATTGTATTAAAATCTGTTGTTTGATTTTTTTGATGGTATTATTTTCTACAAGAAAGCTTTTGAAGATTAAATTTTTGTTTATGGCTCAAAAAGGAGCAAAAACCTCTAGGTACATAAAATATCTGAGTCACTCTTTATTGCATTACTTAAAATCATGCTATTTATTTTTATGTAGACTGCTCTAAAGATGCAAGAAAACTGAAACAACAATGTATTCAGTTACTTGATATTAACATGCCAACATCTCTCCTTAGTGTCTGCTATATAAGATAAATACATAAATAAATAATAATCTACTAAACCAAGAAGAATGTATAGTTGATTGTTGTAGCATATATTTGCCTTTCACATTTTGTTTCATTTTTTTCCTTAAATAAAATAGGTGCTTTGAACACCTGTGTTTCAAGTTTTAAACAATATCTTTGTGATGTATAGAGCTCTTGTGAAAGAGATTTTACTTAGTGAAATAATGTAGAAGTGATAAGTCCCAAAATGGTATTTCAATAAATTCATAAGATGAACTTGGATATAGAAAAAAAAAAATGTCTCCAAGAGGTTTTACTTTAATTAAAATTAAAATTTATTCCAATATAAAGAAGACATATCATAATTTTATTTTAAACCTAGTATTTATAAAGATAAAATTATTTGGGCATATTTATTTATTGTATATTTAATGATATTTTAGTGTTTTTTCAGCTTTATTGAGGCATAATTTACAAATAAAACATATTTAAATTGTACATATGTATAATTTGGAAATGATCACCACAATCAGGTGAATTAACACATCTTTCTTTTCACACAATTACCATTTTGTGCGTCTGTGGTGAGAAAACTTAACATCTACTCGCTTAGCAAATTTCAAGTACACAACACTGTGTTATATGCTGTAGGCACCATGCAGTGTATTAGATCCCCCAAATCTCCCCATCTCCCACATCCTCCCAGCCCTGGTAGTCACTACTCTAATTGTACTTAGCCTAATGTCCTCTAGCTCCATCCATGTTATTGCAAATAGCAGGATTGCCCGCTCTCGTGGCTGAGTAATATTTCATTATATACATGGCATATATAAATATGGTATCATCTTTCTGTATTCATCTGATTTCATTGAATTCTCTTTGTTTTCTTGGAGCTTCCTGAGCTTACCTGCAACGACCATTTTGAATTCTTCATTGGGCAAGTTGCAGATGCTCATTTCTTTGGGGTCAGTTACTGGGAAATTATTGTATTCCTTTGATGGGTGTTATGTTTCCTTGATTTTTCATATTCCTTGAAATCTTTCACTGCTATCTTCACATATGAATAAGCAGTCACCTCCTCCAGTTTTTACCAACTGGCTTTGGGAGAGAAATACCTTCTGTCGGCCCTGCTAAAGATCCTGAGGCTTTCCCAGAACTTTTCTAGGGATGTGGCCTGCTCCAAACTTCTTGTTTCCTCGTGGGGATTCTTCTTGGAGGATTGCATGCTTTCTCTCAATCATGCAAGTTAGGCCACATGCTGACAGCCTCCCATTTATTTCTCCCAGAGCGCTGCTGAAGGCTCAAGCTTGTGTGCTTTCTCCCACTCTTGCGGAGTCCGGCAGGCTTTCTCTGTGAGCTCAGGTGTTTGCCGACTCACACTTGCCATCTGGGAGAGTACAAAAAGAGCCAGCGACGGTGTGAGGGTGTGTGCAGGTGAGGTGTGAGAAGTGTTGGGGTACCATGTGCCAGTTGGGGGAATCCGCAGGTGAGGCATCCCAAGAGGCTCACTGGTGGGCTTCCTGATGGGATCCCTGAAGGGATTAGTAGGATCTGCTTATCCTTTGATGCCTGCTGAGAGCACCTACCCAGTCATGCAGCACACCCGCAGCATTCTGGGAGCGGGAGAAAGACATGGGCCTCTTTGGGGGCGCCTGGGTGGCTCAGTCGTTGGGCGTCTGCCTTCGGCTCGGGTCGTGGTCCCGGGGTTCTGGGATCGAGCCCCGCGTCGGGCTCCCTGCTCCGCGGGAGAGCCTGCTTCTCCCTCTCCTACTTCCCCTGCTTGTGTTCCCTCTCTCGCTGTGTCTCTCGCTGTCGGGTAAATAAATAAAATCTTTAAAAAAAAAAAAGACATGGGCCTCTTTGGCAGCATCTCACACAGCTGAGGAAGGTTGGTGCTCACCGATAGGCTCTCATTTTCTCCTGAGGGAGACATTGTAGGCTCAGAGGTCTCTTGGCACAGAGCTTCCCACCTTGGAGGACGGGTGATGTCGGTAAAGTGAAACTCTTTCACCCACCGTCAATGCAGCTTATCTTGGATTTTTTTTTTTTTTTTTTTTTGCTTCAGTGGTGAGCTGGGACTTCTCTGCTTGACTTCTGGACTTCACAGAGCCACTCTCATTGGTGAGTGATTGTCTAAACTGATATTTTTGTGGGGAAGATGGTTTTTGTAGAAAGGAAACCTATTTTGCTGTTTTGCTGATGTCACCCCTCAGTGATATTTTGTTTTAGATTACACTTTCCAATAGCTCTCTGAACTGTACAGTTTGTAATTTTAAGTAAAGCTTATGAAATTTTGAGTATCGTGAGAGCCAATGCCAAGTACTCATTTTTTGACCACTTAAACAATTCAAGGGTTGGAGAGAAATAGAGAAGGTGCCCATGGAAGAGAAGCACATTATGTTAGGAAACAGAGGCAAATCAATGACTGTATTTCTTTGACATAAGTGGAAAGAAGTCCACAGGGAGAAATGGAGAAAAAATTGAAATTAATTGAAAAAGTCGTATTTACTTTCTCAGTTAATTGTTTAAAAATAATTCCAAAGTCACTTATTAAAAAACTCTTTTGTTTGATTATCCCACTTTTAAAAATAGGACACTTTAGGAGTACCTGGGTGGCTCAGTCGGTTAAGTGTCCCACTCTTGATTTCAGCTCAGGTCATGATCTCAGTGTTGTGAGATCGAGCCTCGTGTTGGGCTCTGTGCTGGGCATGGAGCCTGCTTCTTAAGATTCTCTCTCCTCGGGGCGCCTGGGTGGCTCAGTCGTTAAGCGTCTGCCTTCAGCTCAGGTCATGATCCCCGGGTCCTGGGATCGAGCCCCGCATCGGGCTCCCTGCTCAGCGGGAAGCCTGCTTCTCCCTCTCCCACTCCCCCTGCTTGTGTTCCTTCTCTCGCTGTCTCTCTCTGTCAAATAAATAAATCTTTAAAAAAAAAAAAAGATTCTCTCTCCTCTTCCTCAGTCCGTCCCTCCCCTCCATGCACTCTCTCTCTCAAAAAATAAAAATAGGACACTTTATTCAAAATTTACTTAGCCAAATCTGTTTGGGTTAATCATTATCAATTTCAGTGGTGCTGTATCATCACAGGTGAGGGTAAGGAAACAAGACGTCTCTTTTCATACTGCCTCAATATCGACAGCAGTTTTTAACTCTAACAGCACAACAGCTATTTTAAATTCTATTTATTTCTTAAGTGCCATACGGATAACATTTCCTCAGCATTTTCCATGAAGTAAATAGACACTATGTGGTAAATAAATAATGCCATAAATGAAAAATAATATTATCCTCATTTTACAGGTAAAGCACCTAAGGCTTACAGAGGTTCAATTACTTACCCAGTTTAATTCAGTTTGGAAGTGTTTGGGCAGGGCTTTGAATCCAATTAATTCCCTTTTAGAGTTGAAATTTCCACATTTTCATGGTAGCCATGATGACATATACTTTATATTGGGCATTTAGGAGACTTTTTTTTACCCTTTGGAATTCAATAGTTATAAAATTAGCATGCTTGTGGTTTTGAAATCATATTAGCAATACATAGAACTTGGGGACAAAACAGATGTTTATTGTCTATATTGCATGGCAGATAAAAGCAAGTACTGATTTTTTCTTTAGTTACCATTACATTTATATGAAATATATTTGCTTACATATGGAGGTTAATATGTAATGAAATTTGGATTAAGAAAGGGGAAATGGGTGATTTTACTATTGTTGATGCTAATTTTATTTTTCTTTAATGTTATAAATAGCAGTAAGAGTAGCAAGTGAGCTTTCATGTATGTTAATAAAAAATAAACTATCATATATTCAGCTTGGGGGGAAAAAGTGAGAGAGGGGAGGGAGACAGAGACAAACACAGAATTTTACTTTGTTCTAACCAAAAAGGAAGACAGATTCACTATTATATTACTTTTTCCATTACACTTGCACATATATGTTAGTCTGGTAAATACTGCTACGTTATATTGTGGCATATGGCAGGATGGAAGACAGTTTGTTCTGTTTTCACATTGTCTGGTCATATTCAACGAAACTCGAGGCAAATCTCCTTTGAGATGTTTTGTTGCTTTGTTACTGCTGTCTGCTTGAATTTCCACGGCCCACTGCTTGATGGTCAAAGACAATAACCCTGAGCTGGAGCAAGACTTTCTTACTGCTCACATGGCCCTCTGAACAGGAAACTTCATTTTTCTCTATGTGGGTTCTTAGAACCCTACTCCCAACAATTGCAACCTGCTGACTACTGAGTGAATTTACACTGAATGCTGACATACTGGGAAATATAACTAGATCTCAGAGGCAATATCCACAGACTTATAATAAAGGAAACACATGAGGTTGAAATTCAAAGTGCTTGCACTCACCCAGAGTACTGGGCATTTATAAGACCCATACCCATAGATCATAATGCTTAACGATACGATCTTGAGAGCTTAGTGTCAGTGTTGATAGACAAAAGAATCCATGTTGATAACTACAGTGTGGAAATAAAGAATAAAATCTTTTGTTTATCCCCATGCCTTTTTTTGGATCATTACAATGGTTCTTTGGAGGCACATAATATCATATTTACTCATTCCCCAATGATATTTAAACTAAACTTTTGACTTTTCTCTATATTTAGTGAGCACATAGAAGAGTAATTGAAAATGATGGCCCTTATTTTCATAAAGAAAGGTGCAGACAGACTTATTGATTTCCCCATGAATGTAAAATTATCTAATAAGCATGAGATAAAATAGCACAGTACACACCTTTGTGTGTGTGTGTGTGTGTGTGTGAGAGAGAGAGAGAGAGAGTCATTCTCTTGCTCAAGGAAAAACTGTATTGGATTATTTAAGTTCACATTGACCAAGTCCAGTACTAATAAGCTGGAAGCATTTGACTTACTTAGAACCATTATAATGCTATATAAGCATAGGGATATTCCTTTAAGGAGTCTCCAGCTCAGTATGGACACATTCAGAAGCTGGATATTATTAGGGTCTGGACAAAATTAGAGTTCACACTTTTCCGTAGAGTAGTACTCATTTTTAAGATTAGTAATAAAGCAAAAATTTTAGAACATTTACACTATGCCTGCAGACCACTCTAGGATTATTTCATAATATTTATGTATTAATCACATTGTTTTAGTTCTCGGTTTAGGTGCTCTTGTCTCTTTGTTTTATATGTCTGAGCAGATCTCAACCCAACCTTTTTTTCACAATGCATGTGGAAGAAATTTACCACAAGGTGATATTTATTCTGACTCCTTTTATTTCTCTTAGAGCAGACATGATAGGCCATGGTGAGGTCCACCCAGAGCTCCATTACTGCATTTGAGGCTATTAAAATGGACATGTCCTGCTGTGTTTTTTAATAGCAACTTTCACAGCAAGTCAACACACTTTTGGACAAATTATCTCACAGAAACTCCATAAGTATTACTAATTCATGGAAATTTGCTTTCAGATCTTGATGTGATTTGAGATAAATAATTGCTACAAATAGCTTTTTTTTTCCTACCATGTTTTTTTTTTTTTTTTCCTAAAAAAATAGAAAGATTATAGGTAGGGTGAGGATTAAGGGGTTTGCAGGACTATAAAATGGTGAATGATAAAGTTTACTGTTACGTATGAACTAAAGGAGCATATCAATTCAGTTGAGTTCAGTTAGTGTGTTTTGACAGATTTAATTATTTCAGGTCAATATATTGGACCGTGAGATCTAAGTATCCATCTAAAAGTTGTAAGGCAGCCAAAAGTTATATCAACTTTGGTTGTGATATTTCATTCTTATTTGAGCAGAACAATTACAGGGCTACGAAGATAAATTACTAAGTTTCTTATATTAAACTCTTCTCTGTTTGGCCATGTGGCATGTACTTTTGATATGTGTGATATAGTTTCTTTTCTCAGGAACCCTACAAAGGGGTACCAATGAGTTTGATAGAAGATGAAAGTAATCCAATCCAAAAATTCTCACATAGGAGGAACTGGGATGGCTTGGAGTTTTTTGAGTATAGTGTTGACATGTATGTCAATAAAATTGGATATACCAAAAGATGGAATGAAAGATGGAATATAATGGGGTCCAGCAATTTTCACATAGCTACTTGAATTAATATCCTGCTGTTTCCATACAGTTTGTTACTTAATTTAGATAAGTTTGTGATTAAATTTAAATTAATTGATCCAGTGTCTCCCAAGTGCTATGTATAATATCTGATGCATGAAAAAGAACAAATGTTTATCTATGGCTTTCTATTGGCCTTACAAATGTCATTATATATTCTATGAGAAGAAATTGAAACTCAAGAGTTTAAGTAACTTCCCCTAGGTTGTATTACTAATAAAACTGTTCATGTAAACACACATTCCTCTGGCTATTTATAATTTTAAATAATGATACTAGACAATTTTCTCTAATTATATAGGTACTTTAAAAAACGTGGTATTCTTGTGAAACAGTGGCAAGAAATATTATCTATATTTGTTTTAGAACATGAAAAACTTTGTAATTTATTTTCCTTTTGTGGATAACATAATATTAGGATTTTTTTTGAAAGATTCTATGGTCCAGAGATTTATAATGAAGATATATTTCCATTAATGTGGCCATCTATCAAGTTGTAGTTTATGGGGATGCTTATCAGGTTGTGTGCAAGCATGGCTAACGTATGACTTGCTTTTTATCATGCAGCACATTGACAGAATCATCTGAAAAAATAAATGCAGAGCCTAAAAATTTGGTTAGAAGAGAGAGTGCATTACAGTACATGACAGATTGGCACTTTGGTTCAAATCGGAGATTGATTGACCTATAGATTTTGCTCAAAACATTAATGTACAATGCTGCAGGCATAGAGAAGCATTAAGAAGTTATCAAGATGGATAGGTAGGGAGTACTTATTTTCTCTGGCCCTACTTTCTTCAAGATAAATGTAGTAGTGGAGAAGCACAAAGAACAATAGGTATTGAGCAGTTCCAGGAAGCTGAATTTGTCAGATTTTAGCAAACAGAACATACAGGCAGACTTCTTAAATTCGTTCTTTGTCTTTGCACCCCCAGATACAATCTGAGCTAAATATATAATACTCCTTCCTTATCCATGGTTTCCCTTATTACTGTTGTTTCTGTTACCCACGGTCAGTTGTGGTTTGGAAGCACATGATAGGAGTAGCCAAACGCTGTCACGATGCCTACATCATTCACCTCACCATGTAGGCATCGGATCTCACAGCATTACAAGAAGGGTGAGTACAACGCAATGTGATGTTTTGAGAGAGAGAGAGACCACCTCACATAACTTTTATGACTGTATATGTTATAATTGTTCTATTTTATTATTGTTGTTAATTTCTTACTATGCCTAACTTATAAATTAAACTTTGTCATAGGTATGTATGGATAGGAAAAAGCAGAGTATATAGAGGGTTCAGTACTATCCATGGTTTCAAGCATCCACTGGGGGTCTTGGAATATGTCCCCTGCAGTTAAGAAGGGATTACTGTATTATTGTTTTTCCTTACAACATAAACAGTTTATCAATTTTTTGAACATGGTCATCTCTTCATCACTGTTCATTTAATGCTTGGTTAATTCTCCTTTCCATTATAGCCACTTAATAAAACAAATTTGTTTGACTCTGTCAGGAAGAGTCAGTTCTTACTTGGGCACAGATTCAATGGCCAGTAAATTCTATCTATATTTAGGATTATTTTGAGAATATCTCAGTAAATGCAGTATTAATATATTTGTAACTGTATTAACTAAGTTGTCAAATTAAACATCTGTATATAAGTTACTTATGTAAAAGTGGCTGAATATAAATCGCTATATACTAGAGACTAGATTTGTGTCATATTTCCTCTACAAGCCCCTTGGTCTTTTCTGTCAGTTACCCACTGTCATAATACTGTTGAATGTCAAAGCACTCTGAATTGAGTGGCTTAAAACAACTGACTGAAATTGTTGCTCACGGGTCTATGGATAATCTGCCCTTTTCTTCTGGTCTTCTTTGAGTTCATACGTATGTTAGCACTCAGCGAGGGCTCAGGTGAGTAACCATGCTAAACTGTTTGGGCTTTCTTACCTGGCTTAGGACAAATTGGGTGTCAGCTGGTCATATATTTTCTCAGCATTGCTAATCATCATCTCTCATCATCCAGTGGATGAGCCCAGGTGTTTCCTCAGGGTGAAAGCAAGAATCCAAAAGAAAGAGAGTGAAAGTATGCAAAGCTTCTTGATGCCTATCCAAGGAACTGTCCCACTGTCACTTCTGCCATATTCTACTGGCCACAACATTCACAATACCAACCCAGATTCAAGGGAGCAGGATTCTGTTAGTATTACCCTTTTCTTTCTTTTTTTTTTTTTTTTTTTGTGTGTGTGTTGAATTACACTGTGAAAACTATTGAATGTTAAATCACTTTTACTCCCTGCATTACTTTTTTATTGCTGCCACAAATTTGGCACCTTAAACAATACAAATTTATTATCTTACTATTCTATAGGTCAGAAGTCCATTACAGTATTCAGTGGGCTAATAAACGTGTTGGCAGGGCTGTGTTCCATTCTGAATGCTTTAGAGGAGGATGTTTCCTTGAGCTTTTGGATTGTTGGCAAAATTCAATCCTTTATGGTTGTAGAACTGAGATTCCTGTTTTCTTGTGAACTGATGGTGGATAGCTATTCACCACTTCTAGAGACTATACACATTCCTTAGTTCCTGGATCCTTTCTTCTATTTTCAAAACCATCAGTGACTTTGTTAGTCATTTTCCTCTCAAGGAATATCAAGTTCCTCTCACATGACATCTGACCCAGCCAGGAACTGTTCTCTGTTTTAAAGGATCTATGTGATTAGATTGATTGACATGGAGGAAAAGCTCCTCATCTCAAGATTCTTAACCATAATCATATCTGCAAAGTCCCTCTTGCCTTCTAAAGCAACACATTCACACCTTCTGTGATCGTATCTCCTACTATGGATGCTGATCCTCTTGCCTCTCTGTCTCATATGGACCTTTGTGATTATATTGGTCCCACCTGGATAATCTCCTGATTGTCCAGAACCTTTCAGTTTTTTATATCTGCAAAGTCCCTATCACCACACAAGGTAATACATTCACAGGTTCTGGGGATTAGGGTGTGACTGTCTTTGGGGAGCCATTATTCTTCTTACTGTATCTTCCTAGGACACTAATTTGTTCATAAGCCATTAATTGTTTAAACTATTTTGTTTGGGATTCGCATCTGTGTTTTATGAGAGAGGTTGGTGTAAATTTTCTTCTTTTTAATGTCTTTGACACGTTCTTTATCAAGGTTAAATTGATGTTCTAAAATAAATTGGTGGAAGTCTCTCTTTTTCTCTGCTCTGGAAGAAATTTTTTGTAAAATTGGTGCAATATCTTCTCTAAATGTTTGATAGAATTCAGACATTTCATAAACATTCCCCTTTTAGTTTTAAAATGCAAATCTGATTTAAGTGAAAAAAAATCCAGTTTTTAAATTTATTTTCATCAAGTTTAATGAATTGTGCTTTCCCAGGAACTTAACCTAAATATTCAGATTAGTTAATATTTAATTTTTCAAACAATTTTCCTGTTTTTGTAGGAAATTTGGTAATGTCTCCTTTATCAATCTTGATATTGGATATTGACATCTACTTTTTAATCAATTTTGTCAAATAATTTTTAATTATTTAGCTCATTAATAAAACAGTAACTTTTCATGTTGATCCTCTAGATTTTATATTTTCTATTTATTTTTATTCATATCTTGTTTCTTTCTCTTTCTTTTTTTTTTTTTTTTTTTTAGAGGGAGCACACTGCAAGTGGTCAGGGGAGGGGCAGAGGGAGAAGGAGAGAGAGGAACTTTAGCAGGCTCCTGCTAGGTTCCTGGGGCTCAGTCTCAAGACTTGGGGCTCAATCTCATGGACCTGAGATAATGACCTGAGCCAAAATCAAGAGTCAGATGCTTAACTGACTGAGCCACTCAGGTGCTCCTTTAGTCATATCTATTATATTTCAACTTTTCTTGGTTTGCTTTGCTATTTTTATTTTGCTTTGAAACATTCATGTCCGATCATTGATGTTTCATCATTTTGGAGAATATTCTCTTATTTTAATCCTTTGAAATTCTTTTTTTTTTTTTTTAAGATTTTATTTATTTGACGGAGAGAGACACAGTGAGAGAAGGAACACAAGCAGAGGGAGTGGGTAAGGGAGAAGCAGGCTTCCCGCCGAGCAGGGAGCCCGATGCGGGGCTGGATCCCAGGACCCTGAGATCATGACCTGAGCCGAAGGCAGACGCTTAACGACTGAGCCACCCAGGCGCCCAATCCTTTGAAATTCTTAAGACATGCCTTGCTGCCCAACATATGGCTAATTTTGCTAATTTTCCCATTCCCATTAAAAAAAGTGAAGTATTTGGTTTTGGGGTGTAGTGCTCTGTAAACACGAATTAGTGCAAGTTTGCTATCCATGCTGTTTACTTCTTTTAACTACTTGCTGATTTTTGGTATTCTTATTCTATCATTTGCTGAAAATATATTAAAACATTTTTGTTGGGATGCCTGGGTGGCTCAGTCAGTTAAGCATCTGCCTTCGACTCAGGTCATGATCCCAGGGTGCTGGAATCAAGTCCTGCATCAGGCTCTGTGCTCAGTGGGGAGTCTGTTTCTCCCTCTGGCTGCTGCTCTTCCTGCTTATGCTCTCTTTCTCTGACAAATAAATAAATAAAATCTTTAAGAAAACATTTTTGTTCTGATTATAGATTTGTCTATCTAAACTTTTGGTCCTGTTAATTTTCCCTTTATATAATTTGATATTATCTAAATGAAACTAATTTGATCATCCCAGAGAATTGCCACTTTATCATTAGCCATGTTCTTTAATAGTCTTTTCCCCTTCTTAATTTTTATTTAGAAAATGTAAAAAATACAGGGATCATAATGTAAGCATAAAAGCAATTCAGTGTCTTATTTCCTGTACCAGACTCATGCTCAAAGTTTAATGTTAAAGCAGGTTTTTAACCAAAAACACATTTGGACTATTTGTTTTAATTACTGTTCTTTTCTCTTTGCATCTCTTGCAGATATTTAGCTGTTAGACACTAAAGAGACCACAAACTGATTTTTAGGTTAAGTTCATCCAGGTAAAAGAGAGCCTAAAACATTATATACATGCAAACTCTTTGGCATTCTCCAAAAAAAAAAAAGAAAAGAAAAGAAAAAATATTATCATATTGCTGAAAATCACATTAGTCTAGAGCTAAGTCCCCTTCAAATCAAATCCTTCCTGGTTGCTGATCTTATTTATATCCTCCATACCACTAACATGCTTTTGTTGTTGTTTTTTTCTTTCTTTAGAGAAAGGGTAGAATGTTACACAAATATGACAGAAAGTTTGCTGTAACTTGTATTTGAAAGTGAGTGATAACTAGTAGGATTAATGTGCTAAGTGATTAAAATATCTAAACTTGGATAGTTTCTATTAAAATAAAGTTTGGTTTCAGGGCACCTGGGTGGCTCAGTCGGTTGAGTGTCTGCCTTCAGCTCGGGTCGTGGTCCCGGGTCCTGGGATCGAGTCCCGCATCGGGCTCCCTGCTCTGCGGGAGGCCTGCTCCTCCCTCTCCAACTCCCCCTGCTTGTATTCCCTCTCTCGCTGTGTCTCTCTCTGTCAAATAAATAAATCTTTAAAAAATAAAAATTAAAAAAATAAAGTTTGGTTTTTAGAATAATGCTGACTGTCCTTAATTCTGACTCTCAGATTTCAAATGAGACATATTTTTCTTTGTCTCTCTCCCATTTTTTGTTTTTTTAAAAATCTTTTGATCCTCTTCACCCATTTCTTCCACCCCACCCCTGCCCCACCAGTCTCTAGAAACCACCAAACTGTTCTCTTGTCAATAAGCTTGATTTTTGTTTTGTTTTACATTATAAATATAAGAGTGATCATATGGTATTTGTCTTTCTCTGAATTATTTCACTTCCCATAATGCCCTTCAAGTCCATTCATGTTGTCACAAATGGCAAGATTTCATTCTTTTTTGTGTCTGAATAATATTCCTTTGTGTGTATGTGTGTGTAAAGATATTTTTTATATGTATGAGAAATACATACACATGCACACACACATATTTAGAATTTATTTTCCATCAACACTGAGGTTGTTTCTATATCTTGGCTATGGTAAATAATACTGTAATTAACATGGGGGTGAATATATCTTTTTGAATTAGTGTTTCATTTTCTTTGGATAAATACTCAGAAGTGGATTTGCTGAATCATATGGTAGTTTTATTTTTAATTATTTTTTGTTTCAAATTTTTATTTAAATTCTAATTAGTTAACATATAATGTAATACTGGTTTCAGAAGTAGAATTTAGTGATTCATTGCTTACATATAATAACCAGTGCTCATCATAACAAGTACCCTCCTTAATACCCATCACCCATTTAACCCATCCCCCACCCACTTCCCCTCCAGCAACCCTCAGTTTGTTCTCTAGTTAAGAGTCTCTTATGGTTTGTATCCTTCTCTTCCTGCCCCCCTCCCATGTTCATCTGCTCTGTTTCTTAAATTCCACATGTGAGTGAAATCATATGGTATTTATTTTTAATCTTTTTTTAGGAAACTCCCTACTGTTTTCCAGAGTAGCTGCCCCAATTTGCATTCCCACCAACAGTGCACAACGGTTCACTTTTCTCCACATCCTCACCAAACACTTGTTATTTCTTGGGTTTTGATAATAGCTAGTCTAACATGGGTGAGGTGATATCTCACTGTAGTTTTGATTTGCATTTCCTGATGATTAGTGATGTGGCGCATCTTTTTTTAAGTTTTTATTTTAATTCCTGTTAGTCTTTTCATTTATCTGTTGGCCATCTGTATGTCTTCTTTGGAAAAATGTGTATTCAGATCTCATTTTTTAAAAATCAGATTGTTTCTTTGCTTTTGAGTTGTATGGGTTCTTTATATATTTTAGATATTATCCCCTTAGCAGATATATGATTTGCAAATATTTTCTCCCAGTCAGTAGGTTGCCTTTTCATTTTGTTGATGGTTTCTTTTGCTGTGCAGTTTTTTTTAGCATGATATAACTCATTTATTTTTGCTTTATTTATTTATTTTTGGTTTTGGTGTCAAGTTAAAAAAAAAAGTCACCAAGACCTTTGTCAAACAACTTCTGCTTATGTTTCCTTCTAGGAGGTTTTTGGTTTTCAAATCTTACATTCAAGTTTTTAATCCATTGTGTTAATTTTTGTGTATAGTGTAAATAGTTGAGTTTCATTGTTTTGCATGTGGCTGTCCAGTTTTCCCAACACCATCAATTGAAGAGACTGTCCTGTTCCCATTGTGTATTCTTGGCTTCTTTGTCATAAATTAGTTAGCCATTTATGTGTGGGTTTATTTCTGAGCTCTCTATTGTGTTTCATTGATCTATATGTCTGTTTTGATGCCAATACCACATTGTTTTAATTACTATAGCTTTGTAATATAGTTTGACATCAGGGAGTGTGATGTCTCCAGCTTTGATCTTCCTCAAGATTGCTTTAGCTATTCAGGGTTTTTTGTGGTTCCATACAAATTTTGGATTATTTATTCTGTTTCTTTGAAAAAATGCCATTATTATTTTGATAATAATGCTTCTTAAAGTCTAATATTTTGTTTAATATACCAAAGGTATATAATCTTTCTTTGGGCTAAAGTTTGTGTAGAATATCATATTGATTCTTTAATTTTGGACATTTTTCTATTATGATAAAAATGGCATAATACTCACTTATATTTAAACTTGTGTATTTTGTCCATTAATATCTAGTATAATCATAAAGATATTTCTATTTAAGTATATATCATGTATTTTTTTATCTATTCATCCCACTTAATGTTCTTTTTTATTCTTTCCTTTCTTGACATCCTGATTATGTTTTCAGAATTTAAGTCTCTTGCTTTTAGTTTGTTGCTTCTATGTTCTGTTAGCATTATTTTAGTTGTTTCCAGATTAGACATTAGATCTGTCCTTGACCAATAAGGTGTATTATAAATTAGTAATTTTATCTCTTCTTTTTGTTCCATTTAACCCCTTCTGCCTTGAGTTCCCTTGTGTGGTAAAAAATAATTTTTAATCTCATGATACATCTTAATAGTACCTTTTTAAAATATTTGCATGCATATTTAACTTTTCCATTTTTTTCTTTTAAATTACTTTCCATCTCTGTGCTTCCATTTGATACTAGTTTCTTTCTATTGGTGGTAACATAAGCTGTTATTTAACTTGTTGGCCTGAAAATATCTTTATTTTATTTTATTTTCATTGTCAAAGAGAATTTCCACAGAGTATATAGCATTCTAGATTCTAGTAGTTCTAAAAATAACTGAAAGGGGCACCTGGGTGGCTCAGTCGGTTAAGCGTCTGCCTTCGGCTCAGGTCATGATCCCAGAGTCCTGGGATCGAGCCCCGCATCGGGCTCCCTGTTCGGCGGGAAGCCTGCTTCTCCTTCTCCCTCTCCCACTCCCCCTGCTTGTGTTCCCTCTCTTGCTGTGTCTCTCTCTGTCAAATAAATCAATAAAATCTTTAAAAAAAAAATAACTGAAAAAGAAATCACTTTGAGATGTCATTCCTTTGTCTTTTACATTTTGTGTATTTTTATTTTTGAGAAGTTAGTTTCCATTAGCATGATTTATTTTTGACAATAATAATCACTCCGTACATACTAAGTAGATTATTTTAGGATTTTCCTTGTCTGGTTTTTAGCAATTTTATCATGATGTACCAAAGTGAGAGCTAGCTAGTTTTCTTTCTTTCTAATTATGCTTCTTGAAGATTTTAGCATGTCTTGGATCTGTATCTTGATGGCTTTTAAAATATTGCTTCTCATTATCTTTCACCTAAGAATAGAAATATTGATATATTCATTTTACAATTCTTTGTCAATATTCTTATATCTTAATTTCTTGACTATAAATCAATTATTTTAAAGTTTGTGGCTGATAACTACAATATTTCCTTCTTCTATCTCTAGGTCAGTTTGTATTGTTTGTTCTTATTGAATGTTATAAGTGAAATTTCATCTTCCTGTACTTCCGAGTATTTTTGATTAAAAGATGGATGTTATTTATTTAATTTTTAATTTTTAAAGATTTTATTTATTTATTTGACAGAGAGATAGAGAACACAAGTAGGCAGAGAGGCAGGCAGAGGGAGAGGGAGCAGCAGGCTTCCCGCTGAGCAAGGAGCCTGACGCGGGGCTTGATCCCAGGACTCCGGGATCATGACCCAAGCCGAAGGCAGCCGTTTAACTGACTGAGCCACCCAGGCGCCCCAAAGATGGATGTTATTTAATAAAACTCTAGAACTAACATAATGCGGTGGATCATGTGATTAGGTTGCTCTTTCCTCAAAAAAAAAAAAAATGCTAAAGTTAAATTCTTATGTGTTGAGATTCACAGGTTTTTTTTTTTTTTAATTAACTAAGATTTGCTTGGCCTTAATTCATGTGGATCTATGGATGGGTTCATAAGTTCTGTGAACCCACTGGAATTGTGTACAAATTATTTTATGTGTATTGTCTTTTGAGTTCATGGGCCCTTGGGGAAACGTTTAGAACTTCCACCAGATGCTCTAAAGACTCATCAATGAAAGAAAGTTTAAAGACAACCTTTATGTAGGTTGATTACCCAGTTTTGTGTGAGGAGGTTTTCAACAAGAACTTGAACATGTAACAGAGATAATAAAAATTGGTTACTTTTTCTGTAGGTCTCCTCTTTCTGAACAAATTTACTTACTGTGTATGATAACTAGCCTCCACTGCTGATTCTTGGATATCCTTCTGTAGGAAAGGAAAAAAAAAGAAAAAAAGAAAAAGAAAGAAAGAAAATGGGCTAATGCTCAAATCAGAACAAATTACATAATCTGAGAGAAATGATCAGAGAGGAAAAGGGAAACTGAAGAAAGTATTATTAAGATCACTCATTTTTTTTGGGTACCTGGGTGGCTCAGTCGTTAAGCGTCTGCCTTCAGCTCAGGTCATGATCCCAGGGTCCTGGGATCGAGTCCCACATCGGGCTCCCTGCTCTGCAGGAAGCCTGCTTCTCCCTCTCCCACTTCCCCTGCTTGTGTTCCTGCTCTCCTATCTCTCTCTCTGTCAAATAAATAAATAAATAAAATCTTTAAAAAAAAAAAAAGATCACTCATTTTTTTCTAAAAAAATCGTTTCAGGTGAATATAGTAGCATTTAACTACCCATATTTTCATTTTTTCTCTATTTCCTCCTCAGGCACCAGGAAATAGTATTTTATTTATTTTTTTATTGTTTTACCTTAAAAAAGTTTTTTTAGACTCATATTCTATCACTTTAATAAGTGATGCATTCAAATTAATAAACTTACTAAAATCTAGCTTCATGCAGGCACATCAAAACCTATACATTTCACTTTTAATCTCAATTTCCCTTGCCTGATGCCAATGGCAAGAGCTAAAAAATAAAGCTGCTGACATGAAACCAGTGCAGGAAAACGATGTCTTATGTAGTTAAATATGTTTTTGAGATAATGATAGATGAAATGTATGAAAGAAAATGATGAAAAAGCCATTGTTAAAAAGTAAAAATTCCATGATGCATTACTTATTTTTATAAATAATGGAGAGAATTTAAAATTAGTATGAGGTTCAAATACACCTTGAATAAGGATATAGGTAGTATTTACTTAAGATTGTTATATGGCAGGTGTCATACATCACCATGGTGATAACTCTTATGTCATTGAAACCTTACATTTCTATAAAAAGGAAAATATTTTACGTCTATTTAAAAAACACTTTGTCCCTTTGATAGTTAATGTATTCCAAAACAAAACAGAAACCGAGATTAGGGACTAGAGATTAGGGAATAGAATTAGAGGTAGATGTTTGAGCTGATGTTTTGATTCAGAATGATGAGTATATTCACAGCTTACATATTTTATTGACCTTTAGGAACAGCAGATATATATCTTAAACCTGACAAAATGAGGCAGTTTAATTGGGCACCAAGACTTTTGTTTTAATCTATTTCTATCCTGGTTCTCCTATAATTCTTAATTTGAATATCAAGAGTCCATAATCGAGAAGGAATATACATATATTTAATTTCAAAACCTATTTTTAACTTATAAGCAATCCTTGCAGAAAAATGTCTCTTATCCTTTAGACCTGAAGATTTTTTTCTCCCAAGTAGAAGTGACAACCAGAAAACAAAACTATACAATCATTCTGAAATTATAAAGGAAGTATGAAATCTTTTACTTTTCATTATTCAAATTCAAAGAGTTTCTTCTTTCTCTTCTATAACAACAGAAAATAAATACAGATATTCACTGACAATATAGTAATTCCATGTCTGTTTTTTCTCTGTGCAACAGGGAGGTGGTACTTAGATGGAAGAAATAATTTCTTCGCCCGACAAGACATAAGATCTTACTAGCTTTGTTCCATGTCTTTTATTGAGATCTACTTAGAAAGATACTTTACTATGTGTGCTGTTAAATTCCATGTGGCTGACTAGGTAACAAATAAAAAAGACAGAAGCTGAGGGCCACAGGGGGTTGCAGTTGTCAACATGGTGATAAGCTAGTGCTTTATCATCAGAAACTAAAGAGTACTTAAATGATACTGACTGCAGTTGTGGTCATAATTTATTGGCCTCAAGCGACTCTGTGTGTATGTGCGCTTACCTTCCCTAATCTCGGTGTCTGTTTTGCTGGAGTCTGCATTATAAAACTTCAGTGATCCTCTCGCATGTAACCTTTATTTCTTGTAACATCAAAAGAATCAGAACACATGGCTTAAAATACGAGAAAAACAAATATTGGGGAAAAAAGAAAGTTAGTACAAATAAAGTGCTACTGGAAAGACTGCGGACAGATGAAAACCAAAATGGAAAACTGAAGGTTAGCAGGCCTGAAGCACAACTACAAGAAGTGATGTTTTCAAATAATAATTCACTCCTAGGTTGCAACATGATGAGTTAAAAGGGGTCATATGAAAATGTTTTATTTATTTGTAAAGTACATTCTCTAAAAGGAATTGATTTTGAAATCCATATCTACTAGGTCAGAAAAAGCTTAAAAGATTTAGATTGTTTAAAAACAGGTTTCTTTTTAACACCTTAGGACAATAGCAACTTGAAAGTGCTAATTTTTGACGGTGAGCCAAGTCCTTTTGCCCCATGTCCTGAAGCTGCCAGTGAAGGAGATTTCTGAAAAACAACAATGAAGGAAATATAATAGTAAAATATTTATTCTATAGATAGAGTCTTCCTATGATCACTTTGCTCCAGAGTATTTGTTCCTATCCAAAACTCAATGAGGAAATCTAAAGTAATGATTTTTCCCTTTTCCTTTTTAATTTATGCCACAGGGAAAAAGAAGGTAATGTTATGAAGAGATAGATATATTAATCAACTTGACTGTAATAATCATTTTACTATATATATATGTATCAGAACATCATGTTGTATACCTTAATATATATATAAATGTATGATTTTTTATTTAAGAAAAAGAAACAAAATGTGGAAAAAACCGAAATGTCCATCAACAGATGAAAGGGTAAACAAAATGTGATATATTCATACAACAGGGTACTATTCAGTACTAAAAGGAATGAGGTATTGATACATGCTTCAACGTGGATAAACCTTGAAAACTTTATGCTAAGTGAAAGAAGTGCCAGCACAAAGGCCATACATTGTATGATTCCACTTGTATGAAAATTCCAGACTAGGTAAATGAACAGACAGGCGGCAGATTAGTGGTTTTCGGGAGCTGGGGGGAGTGGGGAATGGGCAGTGACTCCTTAATGGGTACAGTTTCTGGTTTGGGATGATGAAAATGTTCTGGCCTAGATAGTGATCAGGTAAAGCATAGTGAATGGAGTTGAGGCCAATGAATTATAAAATTGTTTTTACTTAAAAAATGTATTCCATAGAACACTATTATCAAGAAGATAGAATTAGGATTGATAATCTCAAAGAGAATGTGATTAAAATATGGAGTAGGGGCACCTGGGTGGCACAGTCAGTTAGGTGACCAACTCTTGGTTTTGGCTCGGGTCGTGATCTCAGGGTCGTGAGACGGAGCCCATGATAGGCTCTGCACTCAGCATAGAGTCTGCTTGAAATTCTCTCCCTCTCTCTCTGTCCCTCCTGCTCATGCTTTCTCTTTCTCTCTCTCTACAACAAATAAATAATAATAATTAATAAAAAAATAATAAATAAATCTTAAAAAAATTATGCAGGGCATACTTGTATGTGTTGTGACAGAAATAGTTGTGATCACTCTCCCAGGGTGACCCCGTCTCCGACAATGTTTCTTATTCTAAGATGCAGAGACAGAGGGTCTGAAGTCATAGGTCTGGTTCTCCTAGAGACCAAAGCTGAGGTGGAGATTTATAGGCTGGTGGTTACTGGGGGGTCCTCACAAAAACACCACCTGTAAAGGAGTGAGGGAAAGGAGAAGGAAGCAAGAGATCAGGCTTTTGCTCCATATTTCCATTAGTCAGTGGATGTGAGCTGTTCCCAAGGAGGAACTGAGGCAACTCCCTTTAACCAATGGCAATTTCTGGGGAAGATCTGGACTGTGAGTCAGGAATTAGCAACAGTGTCACTTCTGATCATTTTTTCTTGATTTCTTTTGATTGTATAGATTGAGCAATATACTTTTAGCTGCCCATCTTTAACTCTTCCTAGAGTCCCATGCTCTATAAGCATATCCATCATCCTCTGCCGATCAGACTCCACTAGCTTCCACTCCAAGTTTGCCATTCATTAACACAATTCTACCTAGATTTTTCCTTAACAATGAACCTGCCACCTAGCCTCTATTATTTGGGATCCCATCATCACTAGTGCTAGCAGAGAGTCCAGTTTTATGAAAGCATCACTCACCAAAAACCCCGGCCAACAAATAGCTGCCATTGAGCTTCTCAAAGATGTTCGTGCCTACCCCTTATCCCATTGGAAAATGAGATTCCTCTAGACCCCCTCATGGAATTTAGTCAGCTAGTGTTTATCCTGGCTTTATGTAATCATTGACTGCAGACTGCCCTTAAGGAGGATGGTAACCCTGGGGAAAGGCAGTATCTGGAGAAGGACTCAAATGAGGTATCAGCAGGCAACATTTCCAACAGGCAGCTGAGGTAATGAGTACTTAGTTCCTAAAAGTGGGGATTTGGGTGATGAACCATAGTATTCACTACATAGATTCTGACCTCACCTCTTCAGGGACATCTTTATTATCATGTCATTGTATATTGTGTGTGTAGTACAGTGTGTGTGTGTGTGTGTGTGTGTGCGTGCAATGTGGAGAGAAGAAAAATGAGGGTCATTTAACCATTTTCCAGGATGTTTTTGATGATGTTTACAGATAAATTTCTTAGTATATGAATTCTTTGAGGGCACATAACTTATATAATGTTTATTTTACTATCCATACATCTATTAAAGAAGAGGCCATAAGTAAATGTCTGCAAAAATGATTGTTTGATCATCTGAATATATAGTAATACATGTTGACCATTGGGTACATTATTATAAACTGGGAAGAGCCTTTTTTTCTCATTTATTTTCCTCCCTCCCTTTTTTCTTTTTTTTCCCTTCCCTCTTTTTTTCCTCTTCCTCCTTCCCTCCTATTACCCAGTATCCTTGTATGGTTTCTTTCTCTCAGTTAATATTGATCAGATATGTGGTTACTTTATGGAAATTTTTTATGTTTAGATTTTTAATTTAGTTTTATTTGAACCAACATTTTGATATACTTATTGAAAAATTTCACCAAATTCTGAAAAAGTTAAAAAGTATCCTGTTCAATCATGAAAGAAAAAAGTGTTCAAAACAATTAAAAAAATTTCAGAACACTTTTTTAAAAACAATTTTTTAAAACATTAGAGAAGGGAAAAATAGTAACTTTAAAGTAGGGCAGAAACTACCTTAACCAAGTAATAAATTGTGTTGATATCATATACCCCTGATATGACATGAGGATAAGGGATTTTAGGTCTCTGGTGTTCTTGAAAACCCATAACTCCAATCTCATCATGAAAAAAAAATTAGTTGACTCTGAACTGAGGATTGATTTAGAGACATACATGTAAAGAAATCCATGACTAGGACTTTTCAAAACTGTCAAGGTCTGGAAAATAAAAGAAGAAAACAAAAGTCTAAGAAATCTTTGGAGATAGGAGACTAAGGTGCATGAAGACTGAACGTAATGTGGTGTCCTGGATTGTCTTTTGGAACACAAAATAGTGGGGGGGGGGGAAGCTCTTAACATCTGAATACAGTCTGTAGTTTAGTTAATAGTAATGTATGTTCTCATGTTAATTTCTTGGTGTTGACAAATGTACCTTGGTTACCTAGTCCAGGAGTCAGAGAAAATGAGGAAAGATCCAGGGGGAAGGGAGAGAGACTCACAGACCCAGCTACTGCTTTATGCCAACGGAGTGAATCAGTAGATCAGCAGTAAGGTGTTGGTGCTACAAAATGGCTGCTACCTGCCTTGGTCATTTCCTTGACGAGATTATTAAACTTCAGTCAGTAGACTGTTTCCTTGAATTCTAGTTTTCTCTTGGAACCTTGTTTCCTATAGCAGTTGTCAGCCTCCTTACTATGTTGCAGTTGTATCTAAATATAAGCATTATTTTCTAGCCTTAGTCTCAAAAAATAAGATTAATGTGGGCCACCTGGGTGGCTCAGTCGTTAAGCGTCTGCCTTCAGCTCAGGTCGTGATCCCAGGGTCCTGGGATCCAGCCCTGCATCGGGCTCCCTGCTTGGCAGGAAGCCTGCTTCTCCCTCTCCCACTGCCCCTGCTTGTGTTCCCTCTCTCACTATGTCTCTCTCTGTCAAATAAATAAATAAAATCTTAAAAAAAAAAAAAGATTAATGTAAGTCGGTTAATTACTGTAGCACATTTGTGTTTTGTTTTTTTTATTAGATGGAATGAAGATGTTAATAGAGCCCTTGATATTTCTACTCATTTCATTAAATACGAAATGTATATTTATAAACATAAATATCTAGCATAATGTGTTGAATATTTATGTAATGCTTTGCTGCCAAAGTCCATATACGTACATTCATGGATTTTGAGATAATTTTCTAAAGTGATGGATTTATACATATAATACAATGACTTTCTCTGCATTACCAACCTTTTAGTTATGAATAGCTTTCAGCTATTAAGCATGAGGAATTAACTCACAGATAAATTTTCAACAAAAAGAGATCTTGGTAGCTCTTAAGTTATATTGTGAAACGTTATGATGATATACCATTAAATTTATTCCAAAGGATATCTTTTAAATACCCTGTGGAAATATAAGAGCGCTTTTTTTCTTTCTTTTTAATCATGAAACGCCCCAGGTTGCCGAAAATGCAGCCATCAGCATTCTTTAGTGAAGGCAGCTTAGGACTGTCAGCCATCTTATCTTCCTGTTGTATGGGTGATGTTTTTTTATCAGTGAATACAAACATTAAAATGGAACCATAATCCTACCTTAGATATAAGGTCTCTAGCTGCCTCTCTGATATTGGTGCCTATCTGCTAAAGAAACGAGGCACACAAGTGTAAGCACATTCACAAATAATATGTATTGCAAAGTAACACGATTATTGTAGATGACAAATAATGAAATGATGAAGGAATAAAGACCAATTAAAAACCAGTTAGTAATTTTACAAAGGTCAAATGACATCTGTGGAGCTGGACCCAAAATATCTACCTGTTATTTCTAATACTGGATTATTTTTCCAGAAGTATATAGTTAACTCATATTACTGTACTATCCTTTGCATACATTGACTTCTTATGACATGCATAAACACCTCGGGATATTTTATTATGATCTTTACACAAAGAACTCAAAGACCTCATTGAATGCGTAAATGACAAAGAGAAGAATAGCAATTCTAATTATAAAATCTTAAAACTTGGGGTATATAAATAAGCTTATGCTTGGCTTCTAAAGCAACGGGAACTCCATATAGATTTTCACAAATACTCTCTTGCTGTATTGCAGCAGAAAGTTATTTTTACATGGATACTTGAGCAGAAGAGAATAGACTTGAATGAAAACCTAAAAATTTTATAAAGAAATATCTCATATACAGCACTATCTATGTGTACCTTATAATCAAGGGATAATTATTAAACACAAACGATGTGTCATACCTGTTTTAAAAGCAGGGATTATAAAGATGAATAATGAGCCTTCTCTGTCTTTTATGAACCCACACAGTCCTGGGAGAGCACATGTAAACAGCTAATTATAAACCTGATTTTAATGTTCTCTCTCAAACTCAGTATTGGGTGCGTGGTGATTCTACCATTATTTATTAAACCACACAGATACATCACACATAAACACGCACACATTCACCCTTTTACGCTGTTTTGTAGGTATGATACATTTCATAGTATAAGCTAATCCTGGAAATACACATTCTATCAGAACATAGCCATGCTAGGTAAGGAATTCTCCAATTCATAATTAGAGGAAAACTGCAAATGGAAACAAAAAAACAACTCCTAAATGATAGCATGGTCCCGGTATGTACCAATGTGAGCTCAACATTACTGTATGGTAAATTAAGTGCAACTAAGAGATACCCTTAATTATTATGCACTTATTAATATAAATCTTTATTGTCAAAAATAGCTAGGTTTGGATTTAGTCATGTACACTAGCTGTGTCAACTCAGACAACCATCTGAATTGATTCCATGTTCTTACCAGTAAAGTATGTGGGTGGTAGTAAGTATTGTCCTACTCCCTCCTTCCCTGCCTCACATGCCTCATGAGCCCACACAACTCTTTGTCCTCAAATGCTTTTCTCGAGGACTCCCAGCAAACCCTGTCCTCTCATGTCTAGCTGAGGTGCTGTCTTCTAGGAGCAGGTGTCTAGTCACTACACATTGAGTCCCAATTCTAGCCGACCACCATCCTATCATATTACCAGTTAACTGTTTTCCAGAGCACTTAGAACAATCTAAAAACTATTTTATTATTTGCTTATTCATCCCCTGTCTTTTCTCACTGGCCTCTAAACTCCGTAAGGGTGAGTAACCTGCCTATTTGGCTCACCACTGCTTTACTAGTTCTGAGCCTGGTGCCTTGTACTTGTGGGGCCATGAATGTTATTGAATGGAAGAGTAAACATATGGAAAAAATACCTAACATTAAACTTGGGACAATGGAATTCAATAAATGTTAATTTCCTCCATGTCAAATCCATTGTACTGCCCAATTCCATGTTAATCTTCTTAGAATACTATTTTCATTACTGCAGTACTTTCTTCAAAACAGTATTTTTAGTCAGAACAAGTTAAAACTTATTCAAGGCTTACCAAAATGTAAATCTGAATTTCCTTTCTTACTTTATTTTTGACTATGTTCCCTAAAGTCATGCTCTCACCAAAATGAGCCCCTGCACTGTTTGCTTCCTTCAGTTACGTTACTTGAAATACCTCCCATCATTGATACATATTCTTCCTTCCAAATCCAGCCTTGATTTGATCATAGAAAAATTCCCCTTGAAGGGAGGTCTAGGAAGTAAATAGTATCTAACAGTTTCTTTCTTTTTTATTAAGCCTAGAATTTGCCCCAAAATGAACAAATAAAAAGTGAAAGTAATCTTATTAATTGTATGCCTAAAGAAATCTAAAGATATTAACATATCTAAAATGCAACATCAACATTTTATAATTCCATCTGAAAGTGAGCTCTGAGAATCTGGTATCCCTGGTATTGAAAATATATATATAAATAAAAATATATAATATAAAATTTTTATATAAGTATATATAAAATCTCCCCTTTTTAAACACATTCCATCGTCCCCTGAAATTTCCTGGGCCCCCTACTCCATAGCAATTTCATTCTACTCTGCAATCTTAAAGCATTTATTTTTTATAATTGTTTTAACAATCTGTTTCCATATAAACTACTTAGAAATACCTTCCTCTTTTGTAGATTCTGCATTGGGTTTTGCACATAATAAATGCTCAATAATCTGGGGTTAATTGAATGAATTCCATGTCACACTGTGGAATGCCAATTCAATTTTGTTTCCTGTCTTTATAAGACAGATACTGATCCCATTAAGAGAATTGCTTATATGGCAATTAGCATCATTAAGATAAATTAAATTAATGATCAGATATCCATTTCTTTAGTCTTTAGACAACTGGCCTTAATGATTAGAAACTTTTTACCAAATTAACATTCATCAAATTAACACTTCTCATGTTTTCATTCATCCAAAGCACACATTTATAGAAATTAAAAGATTAGATCAGTTTAAGTGATACTGAATTTTTTCCCACTATTAAGTTCATTTAAATAAAAGCTTCAATAATTTACCCCAAATGAGGTTATTATAAATATTTCCTAGGGATAAAATAAGCTGCTACTATGTTAGTATGCCATGAGTTTTTATTCTTTTATTTTTTCATTTTATTTGACTAGTAATCACTGAGATTAAACTAATATAAAAACACAGATACACTTTATCAAGTTGAAAATTAATATTACATTTTGGTAAAAAAAGAAAAAAGACTAAAATGAAGATACTTACCAATAGTTTCTGCTATGAATAAAGGAAAAAGCTAATCCTGAATTGTTAATGTGAATCCATAGCTGCTCTCTACCATAGAAGTCATAATGTTGAGCATAAATAACTAAAGAAAACGTCTTTCATCAGATTTCAATCGTGCTAAGGTTGGAACTTCTTTCCCTTGCCGTGTATTATTTTGACCAGTTTCCCTTATATTTAGTTAATTTTGTCAATAAGGGAAATCTATTTTTGCCTAATATTTAGTCATTAAAAACCTAATCCTACTCAGTTGAAGATACATATTTTATAAACAGTTCTACCTAGACTTTTTTCCCTAATTTCAGTTCTTACCTTGGCTCAAAAATTCCCCTTGGGACAGTGCGTGAGGTTGTGTTTCTTGGCTTTTTGGCCTTTCCTTTTGTTTCTTTTAAGGCTCTTTTATGTCCTTTTATGGGGAGGGTTGGACTAGAGGATAAGAGACAAACTTCATTTTCTATGCTTTTTCTATTGGGACTCTGTTCTTAGCTAATGGGCCTGGAGGTCCCACCCATTTTATGATAATCGCACAACTATTAGCTCTTTCTGGGCTTGTACTTGTTCATAGTCACACCCACCTCTGGAGCACAGCAGGACCTCATCCCCTGCCTCTTGCCTTGGTGATACAGGGTTTAGCTAATCTCCTGAAATCTTGCTTCTTTCTGTGGCTTTCCTCGGTGTTTCATTCCACAATATGCAACTTCTCACACAGGTTATAACATATTTTTCTGGTTTTATTTTCAGGGGTAGCCTGAAATTCATATAATGAATTGGGGCATATTGTCTCTTTTGTACTTTCTGGAAGACTGTAAAAAAATTGAGATGATATTGTAAAAGTTTGATAGAACTTACTTGGAAAAAAACATCTTGGCTTTGCATTTAGAAGATAACAAATATAATATAAATACCTAAATGTATACTTATACATTTACATAGGTATATAACTGTGTGTGTGTGTGTGTGTGTGTGTGTGTGTGTGTGTGTGGCTTCTATTTCTTTAATATTCTAATAGTTTATTTCTTTAATATCCAAGCTTCAGTTTTTCCTTTGGCACCATTTTGATGATTATCTGATATTTAAACTCTTGATTATTATGGATATATTTTATTTGTACTTTTATTTTTTGCATTGTCTTAGTTATTAATTTTTTCTTTCAAAAGACAAAACTGGTTTCCTAAAGCATTTGATCATTTTTAAGTGTATTTTTTTCCTGAATTAGTTTTAAGTACTTCATTCAAAATTTGTTTCTATTAAAGTGTTTGTATGCAAAAACTCCTGAAGCTTATATTCCGTTATTTCTGAAAACATTTTCAACATGATCTTATATTTGAATTACAGTTTAGCTGGTTATAAAATTCTCATTCAAAGATCTTTTCCTTCCCTACTTTGAAAATACTATTTTTTTTTCTTCTGGCAACAGTGTTACTATGAAAAAATACACTATCATTCTGCATACAATCTGTTCCTCCTCTTTGAAAGCTTTTAGAATTTTCTCTTTGTCTTTTTTTTTTTTAAAGATTTTATTTATTTATTTGACAGAGAGAGACACAGCGAGAGAGGGAACACAAGCAGGGGGAGTGGGAGAGGGAGAAGCAGGCTTCCCGCGGAGCAGGGAGCCTGATGCGGGGCTCAATCCCAGGACCCCGGGATCATGACCTGAGCCGAAGGCAGACGCTTAACGACTGAGCCACCCAGGCGCACCTCTTTGTCTTTGATATGCTCAATTTTAATATAAATCGTGGGCTCTTTCTAATAGTTCCCCTTTGTTTTTCATGGGTACTCTTAGTCTAATTTTGGTAATGTGATGAGTTTATGTCTACTATGTTTTTTTTTTCAAATATTTCTCCTTTTCAATTGTATTTTTCTTTCTGGGATTTCTGTTACCTGATGCTTACTATTTCTGTTCATTCTTGTTTTTATTGCATTTATCCTTTTCTTCTTCCTTTAAGTGAGTTTCTCAATCTTCTTTGCCAGTGGACTAATTCATTTCTCAGATGTATTCATTCTATAATTTACTATACTTGTCAACCCAACAAGTTAATAACTCAAGCACTCTGACCTATGCAAGGAGTACATATAAACCTGGTTACTGGAGCAGTTTGGAAGATGATGATTAATAAACTACATGTGGTCTTCCTAAATCCTGCCATCAGATTGAAAGGACTATTTGGACCTGGCATTTTTGTATGAAACATTATGTTCCAATGGAACTTTATAAACTTTTGTTCCTGAAAGATTTTGTTTCTCCCCTTTGTTTCTTTTTTTCTCCCCCCCCATAGACTTCTACATATGTTTATTACACTTCTATATTTTTTGTTTATTTGTTTCAAGTTTTTATTTAAATTCTAGTTAGTTAACATATAGTGTAATATTAATTTCAGGAGTAGAATTTAGTGATTCATCACTTACATATAACACTGTGCTCATTCCAACAAATGCCCTCCTTAATACCCATCATTCATTTGGCCCATCCCCTCCCCCCACATCCCTCTTTCAGTGACCCTCAGTGTATTCTCTATAGTTAAGAATCTGCTCTATGGTTTGTCTCTCTCTTTTTCCCCCCTTATGTTCATTTGATTTGTTTCTTAAATTACACATGTGAGTGAAATCATTTGGGATTTGTCTTTCTCTGACTGACTTATTTTGCTTAGCATAATACACTCTGGCTCCATCCATGTCATTGCAAATGGCAAGATTTCATTCTTTTTTATAACTGAGTAATATTCCATTGTATATATATACACCACATCTTCTTTATCTATTCGTCAGTTGATGGACATTTGGGCTCTTTCCATAATTTGGTTATCATTGATAATGCTGCTATAAACACTGGGGTGCAGGTGTCCCTTCAAATTGGTACTTTTTAATCCTTTGGGTAAATACCTAGTAGTGCAGTTGCTGGATTATAAGGTAGTTCTATTTTTAACTTTTTGAGGAATCTCCATACTGTTTTCCAGAGTGGCTATGGGGTCAGTGTTACCTTGACTCCAAAACCAGACAAAGACCCTACTGAAAAAGAGAATTACAGGCCAATATCCCTCATGAACATGGATGCAGAAATGCTCAACAAAATACTAGCAAATCGAATCCAATAGTACATTGAAAGAATCATCTACCACAATCAAGTGGGATTTATTCCTGGGCTGCAAGAGTGGTTCAATATTCACAAATCAATCAATGTGATACACCACTTTAATAAAAGAAAAGAACCATATGATGTTCTCAATAGATGCAGAAAAAGCATTTGGCAAAGTATAGCATCCATTCTTGGTAAAAACCCTCAACAAAGTAGGGATATAGGGAACATACCTCAACATCATAAAGGCCATATATGAAAGACCCACAGCCAATATCATCCTCAATGGGAAAAAACTGAGAGCTTTTCCTCAACAGTCAGGAAGAAGACAGGAATGTCTACTCTCACCATTGCTTTTTAAAATAGTCCTGGAAGTCCTAGGCTCAGCAGACAACAAAAAGAAATAAAAGGCACCCAAACTGGCAAGGAGGAAGTCAAGCTTGGACTATTCTCCCTTTTGTTTCTAAAAGGGAAAGTAAGGGGGATCACTCAAGAGGTTTGGGAATACCTGAAATTTACTATCTGTGTTGTAATCTTGCTGTTGTGCAAAACATTCTTTTCTAGGACACCAGTAGTCTAGAAGTTTGCATAAAATCATTGAATCATGGATCACTACATCAAAACCTAATGATGTATTGTATTCTGACTAACATAACATAATAAAATAAAATTTTTAAAAAAACAAAACATTGGTTTTAGCACTGCTGAGTCAACACCTCCTGCGGCTGAGTTACAAATATCATCCAGGGATAAAATGCCTTTCACCATCATGTGTTATATTCTTAGTTTCAACTACTATATTCCTTGCAACTAAATTTTTCTTCTTATTTCCTTTGTTTTTCTTTCATTTTGCTAATATTGTTTCATAACTTTTAGTCAATTATTTTACATCCTTGATCCATCTATTCTAATATGCTAATATTCTGCATCTGATGGCATGACTTTATTTTTGAAATAGTTGAATCTTTCAGATTCAGATTATTTTGGTCTGTGAGTTTGTATTGCTATTGAAGATTTTGGCAACTGTTCCAGTTTGTATGAAGAAAAGTGCTAACATCAGACCTCTATCTGAGCCAGCTCCAGTGAACTCTAAGAATGAATTTGCCATGGAAATGTATAGACTTGAGAACAGTGCAGTTAATCCATTTCCAAACAAAGAAAACAATTTGTCACTTCAAGGCATTGCTTTTTACCTCCAAGGACAAGCAGATTTGAGGGAAAGGACTCCTTGGATTATATACATCACCAACCTTAGGTGTTCAGAAAACTAATGTTTGGAAAGCAAATTTCACTGGCTGGTCAGTTCTCACACATTTTTTGTTTCTAACAACTAACCCAACTGGATTTTTTTTTTTAATTTCAGAAATTTTCCAAATTTATTGAAATAGAATTGACATATAACACTGTGTAAGCTTGAGGTATACAATGTGTTGATTTCATACACTTATATATTGCAAATGATTACCACCATAGCTTCACTAACACCTGCGTAACATCCCGTTGTGTCATGTGTCACCTTTTGTTTTTTGTGTTGAGAACATTTAAGATCTACTCTCTTAGCAACTTTTAAGTATATAATACAGTGTTAATTATTATCACCATGCTGTACATTAGATCCCTAGAACCTATTCACTTTATAATTTAAGCATAGCCTTTGACATCTCCCCAGTTTTTATTTTTTATTTTTTTTGGCATTTTTTATATTTATTTTTTTTTATTCTTATGTTCATCCCCATACATTACATCATTAGTTTTAGATGAAGTGTTCAATGATTCATTGTTTGTGCATAACACCCAGTGCTCCATGCAGAATGTGCCCTCCTCAATACCCACCACCAGGCTAACCCA
>NC_138375.1:21782004-21841017 GCF_054177405.1 Leptonychotes weddellii | reverse complement strand
TGATGAGAGAGTTGTTGCTCTTCTTTTCTTCGATCTCCTGTTGAGTTTGTAGGTGTTCAGAATGGTTTGATCCCTATCCGGCTGAATTCCTGAGAGGAGACGAAATCCAGGTCTCCTACTCCTCCGCCATTTTGCTCCGCCCTCCCCAGTTTTTATTTTATCCCCAAGTATACCTACCCCACAGGTCTGATTTGCTGTAGGTGTGGCATCAGGCACCAACAGTTCAAAGGCAATGTAGTATTAGATATGAGAAGTGATGTCATAAAATCCTTTTTTATCTTGTTAGAGTGGTGCCTACCCACCCCTTGCCATAAGCTAGAGCCACTCTCACTAAGGCAGACCTGTTCAAAAGACAAATATTTTTCCCAAAGATTTCCCCTCAATTGGTGTTTCAGTCTTTAATTTCTCTGGGATTTGTCTCGGGGAAGATGCCAACAGTTTTTGCTAGATCAGCATAATGATAAGAACTAGTGGATCTAATATTTCTACGTAGATTAAGAGATTTATTGAGGTTTCCTTCCAATTTTTGTAAATATTTTATGTCATCTAAAACTATTTAATCTCTGTTACCAGGGTTTAAAGACTGATCTATACTTTTACTAGAATAATGCATTATATTATTTGAAGAAGCAGTGTTTCTTACCTGAATTAATAGCAGTCAGTTAAATTTTCCTATTATAGACTTTATGCTGAATTTCCTCTGTACTTCCCTCTATTTTTGCTTTATAAATTTTGATGCCTTTTTTTTTGGTGAAGAAATATTTACAGTGCTTGTGTTCTTTGTGGTATCTCTTTTTAACATTTTAAATATTAATCCTGAATTCATATTTGTCTGGAAGTCACATTGTGATCCAAAATTAACATTGATTTGGTTAATGACTTTGTTCTGGTTTTATAAATATTTCAGAACCAATATTTGAGTGTGATAAACTGTTGACTAGATTGTGTGGAGTAATCTGTGATTAATGTCTTCCCCTTGTGGTCATTTGGTAGATGTATATTATGATTTTGGTGGAATACTTGCGTACTTAGTTTATTTACATATTTACTTTATTAACATTGTTTTTGATTTATTACCTTTAAAAATGAAAAATATTTTCTAGATTTCCCAAAGATAATAATGTTGGTCGGCATTGTAATCTATTACTCTTTCTAGAATTCATACATATCAAAAAGGAGAGAATATAAAATCATCCATAGACCATGATTTCATGTTTCTAGGAGACAGTGACAGTCAGCTTTTATTTACATGTAAATGAGGGAATGCATACCTGAGACTTATAAAGTTGGGTACAGGGCCTGCATTAGACATATACGTCAGACTAAAACAGGGAAGAGAGGATATAGTACATTAGAACCCTATAAGTGAAAATAAAAATACCATTAATGAAAGTTTATTCTCAGAAGAAGCTGACTCTTCCATGAGTCAAATACTGAAAGCATGTGTGTGACCTAATGATCAAAGCATCGCTATTGGTGTTTAGCAAGGAAAGCTGCAAATGAGATTGCTGTCTTTGAATGATGCTATTTCGTGGAGAAGTTATTTTGGAAGGGAAGATGTCCCTCATGATAGAATAAAGAAGTGAATGGTGAAGGAGCATAATAAAACAAGGTAGAATAAAAGAAGCAGAAGATGAGGGACAAAAAAGAAAAGCACCATAGATTAGGGAAATGGTACTTTACTGCAGCAACAGAAGAGTCTGCTCTTAAACTGAGAAACTAAACACTGTTTATGATGAAAAAACCAATCAATTACAAGTCAGTAAATGAATAGTTGTTACTTCTATATCATATATATGAGAAACAGCATCTTCCTTAATGAAGAAAGGATAAAGCATTCTAGATAAATTCAGGAGGAAAGCAAACTCTTCATGTCCTCATTTCTGTTTAACATTAACTCAAGCAAGGTAGAACAATTAGAGACATAAGAATTAACTTTATTTGCAGTTGAAAAACCCAGTAGTATCAGTGATAAAAGGAAAAGGATAACTTATGAGGTGATTTAATAAGGTAGCAGGGTATAAAATTAACATACAAAAATCCATTATCTTCATATATACTGATGGTTTACTGTGGGGTACAGTTTGCCTCCCCTTCTCAGGGGAGCATTTGACAATGTCTGGACCCATTTTTAAGTATCACAGGGTAGGAGTGTGGGTGAGGGTGTTACTGATTTATGGTGAATGGCATGCAGAAATGCTATTGCTATACATCCTACAATGTATAGGACAGCTCCCACCTCCCTAAGAAATATCCAGGACAAAATACCAATAATGCCAAGGTTGAGAAAATCTGATATATACTAACAAACAGTTAGATGATATAATGGAAATGAGACATTTACTATAGTAAATGAAATACAAAATATCTAAAAACAAACAACTTAAGTAGAAGAATTTATCATGAAAGATGTGAAATGCCCCTAAAAAATGAAATACATTTTATCAAATGGAAAGACATCCATTGTTCTTGAGCAAGAAGAATGGTCCTCGTAAACAATGTTAGTTGTCTCTGAATTACTAGGCAAATTTAATGTAGCTCCTATAAAGGAACAAAGAGATCATTTTCTGGGCCTTAACAAGTTGATTGAAAAACAGACAAACAAAAAACAAAACAAAATAAAAAATAGGACATAAAAATAACAAGAATAACTGGGAAAACAATGAATAAGTGTATGTGCCATCTTGCATATGACAGAAGTGAAATTTCAAATCAACATGGAGAAGATAATATTCCTGCGGGTACACATAATCCCTATTGATTAAATGTATACAGGGATCTTCAATATATATTTAATCATTAGAGATTCTCTCTCTGCCTCTCCCCCAGCACACCCCAAAATACCCTTCATTGCATGGAAAAACCAGATCACTTTTCTTACTGCATTTTCCACATTCTGATTTCAACTGTTTTTCTTATGGCATCATTTGACTTGGTCCTATTTCTTTTCTTTCCTATAAACTGGTGGAGAGATGTAGAGGTTTTATTACATTTACATTCAAAATTTAGGCAAAAATACTACAAACAAAATTACTACTTCATCAATGATGCTGTGTATTTCCTATTACATTATGAGGCACAGAAAAATATGATTATTTGTTTAAGCAGAAGGATTGATTGGTGGGCTTAACCTGATAATTTTACTATAAATTGCACATCACCTTTTCTTTTAATGATCTTAGTATTATTAATGATCATTACGTGTATCCATTATTTATTCTAGATTTCAGCTTGTCCGGGATGTGGGTATACATGATAAGACCTGTGAATATGCACCCATTGCCTCACATCTTTTACTCTGAATTAAGTTTGACCTCTACTGTATATGCAAAATTTGCAGATTTATAACATTAGGAGGTTTGATCTAACGACAGTGAGAGACATGTAATGCATACCTGGATCCACACACAGTTTGAATCCAAGTCCAGCTAAGCTGTCTCCACTAGCTGACCCCAAACTGATGAGGGGATAAAAAATTGTTTTAAGCCATTGTGTTTCTCACACAGTATTACTGAGCCAATAGCCAATAAGTGAATACCACGATAATTAGTAAGGCATTCAAAAGGTTCATGCATGGTGGTGCTGAGAAACGTATCAAAAGCAGGTGAGGCAAATTCATGTTTTTCTGAGTAAGACAAATCTCTGTCCCTCCATAATGGAAGGAGTTCAATAAAATTTGCCTAGTATCAGGTCACTGGCTTTTTTCCTCAGGGAAAAATACCATATTAGAAACTTAGTTTGGCGTTCTGTTGTTGGCAGGTGACAGCCTTGGTGAAAAGAAGTCATTATTATGAACAAATGCCTAACTTCCATCGCTTTTACCATGGTATCTTTTTTTTTCATAAGTTTTATGAACAAGCACTAAAGATGGCAGAGAAATTGTATCCTCTGCAGTGGTTGTCCTTTGGGAACATTATAATAGGAAACATACATCCTTACCCTGAGGGCACATTTTCATTGTCCATTCACATACTTCTTGCAGGATCTCTTGGCTCCAGTCTTGTCCTGTGCTCCTGATGACCCAGCCATATAATTAACTATGTAGATCCATACTTCTGGTCATCTATTCTACCGGAAAATGAACAAAAAATATCTTGCTTGAAATGCTGTCCATAGGGAATTTCATGTCCCCACTGTATTTCTGGCCTAACTCATACTGGAATGCTGCAGTGGTTCATTTCCATATGTAATAGTATGATGAAAAAATATGTAGAAAACGAAGTTGTTTTTTTTGTTGTCAACTAGTCATAAAACAAACAAACAAACAAAACAACTCTCCATGAAACTCTAGGTGTGGATTCAGAGGAGAAATATTTGGTCACATTAAATTGATGTTGACCTTAGAGGAATTTGGTCATGTTGTCAGAGAATGGTCAGCAAGCACGAAGATACCAACAAAATTCTAGCTCCAAATTTTAGGAAAGCTTATCAACCTGCTAAGTCTTTAAATGAGAAGGTGCTAGAACAGCACTGGGAGATTTTGAAGAAAGTACTTCTGACAGCACAATCACAAATGATTCCAATGAAGAAGAATTTTAGAAGATATTGAAATATAGTCACCTTGACTGCGTGATGGAAAAAAGCAAGGTTTAAATTGTAAACAAATACCCAAAGAGGTTGATGTGACTTTACAAAGAACTCTGTTACACTCAAATTGAATTTTTTGTATAAAACCTGAAAAGAATATAATTAAGAATCAGTCACATCCCAAATAATGAACCAGCATTTATGGGAAAAAAGAAAACTAACAAAGGATAAGAAAGATTATTTCAGTTATACTCAGAGGAAGAAGAGCCAGAAAGCTGTCAACTTACTCCTTGAGAAATAGGTTATAATGCTAATGATGACACTGAGGAAAAAACAATTTCCTGCAGTCCTGTTGTCCCTCTTTTTCTCTAGTTAAAGAAAAGAGTCACGCTGGAATAGAAAATTAACACTTGCTATTGGGAGGATGAAATTCAAATCCAAACAAAGAGGGCGAATTATAATAGAGCAATTACATTATTTTTTATATTCTGCACTGTCTGAATTAAATTTTGAAGTACTAAAAGATATGGCAGTTAAAATGTAGAATCATCACCACTAAAAATTAGTAGAGAAGTATAGGAAAAATGAGACAAAGGCATTTACAAGTTTTGAGGCCAAATAGAAGACATATTCTGCAAACCAGAGATCTTGGTGCCAGGTGTGAATAATTTCCAGAGTCTATTAATAAAAGAACAGTGTTGGAACACCTATAAAGGAGAGTGGTGATGATGAGGAACTAATATAAGTTCATTAAATAAGTCACACTAGGCTAGTTCAATTGTCTTTTTTGATATGGTTATGAGACTATAAGCTCAGAGAAGTGCCACAGACAGAGTGAAAATGATTTTCAGCAAACTGTTTGACAGATACTCACATGATATCCCGTTGTGTAAAATAGAGAAATGTACACAGCATGGCAAATTGGGTAAATGAGTATAACCAAAGAGCGATCAACAAAGCTCAAGTTCAGGTCATTTTGACATGTTCTGTGAGTTTCCTCTAAATGTTTTCTTTACCATATCTCTATAAATTAGAGGCAAACTTTGGTAACATCCTCACTAAATTTGCTCAGACATGGACTTGGAAACAATAACAAATATTCTGGATAACAAACTCAGCATTTAAAAATATTTTATCTTCAGGCTAGGAAGATGAATTAAATGTAAGCATTTACAGTTAAAAGCGGATAGTAATGGACAGACAAAAACAACAAAAAATAAAAGAAGGAGGAGGAGCAAAGAAGGATAACATAAATGACCAAGGGAGAAGCAGATTTTAATAGCATAATGATGGAAAAACATAGCAGTTTTAATTAGGGATCAGATTAGCATAAACTAAAACTATAATCAAGACATACTCATTGAAACAAACTTGTTTTAAACAAATTCACCTGAAGATGGCTACCCAGCAAATCAGTACTCTTGGGATCCCTCATCCCTCAACTTGAATTTGGGTGGGTTTTATGATTCTTTATAAACTAACAGAGGGTATCTGATAGGACATTGAGATGACTTCTGAGACTTTGCAGTTTCTGCCTTTGTCTCTTGGAACGCTCAGCCTGGATGAAGCAAACTGCCATGTGAGTCTGACTGCCCTGGGATGACTATGATGTGAGATGTCCTACTAGCTACCTTGAGAAAGGGATGACCAACCAGGCTAGGCACTAGATAAATAAATAGAGAAGCCTCCAGTTGACTTCGATCTCAGCTGCCATTTGACTTCAACCATATTTGAGATTCCAAGCAATAACTGTCTAGCTAAGTCTGACAATCTCCAGAATCATGACAAATAGTATTAAATTGTTGTATTTTGACACACAGTTTGAGAATGGTTTCTACAACAGCAAGAGATAACTGGAATGACCCAAAACTTGATTGGGACTTAGGTTACATTGATAAAATTATATTCTTATTTATAACAAGTACAGCACAGGGGTAGAGATGGGGAGGGGTGGAAAGAGTTCCCCATTCTACTTATTTTAGGTCCTACAGCTCTTAGACTGAAGTATTTCATTTTGAAGGCTGTACTTTAAGTTCACTCACAATTGGACTTCACAAGAGAGGAGGAACAATAGGATGCTAAGAGGAATCATTTTCTGTAAGAAATGCCCAGAGCTAAAGGTAGTTTTGCTTGCAAAAATAATAAACACAAATAAGATAAAGCTATATCTCCTGGTTTACCTAGGACAGTTTTAATTTGTGCCTGTTGCCTCAATACCTCTCCTATTTAGCACTGAACCAATTCTTCACTACATTGAAATGAAGTGATAGACTAAAGTCAATTGCTTTTTTATATGCCAGGAGTGTACAATTAGAATGTGAAAGTTTAAAAAATAAATCATTTACCATACCACCCAATAAAATAAAATTCTTTGGTATAAATATATCAAAATATATACAGAGACCATATGTAAAGAACAATAAAAATCTGATGAAAGACATCAAAGATGATGTTAATAAATGGACATCATAAATTAAAAGGCTCAATATTGTTAAGATGTCAGTTCTTCACAACTTAATTTATATATTTAATGCAATCCTAATCAGAATCCCAGGAAGTTATTTTTTAGATGGTGCCAATCTGACTTTAAGTTTTACATGAGAAGACAAGTTACCGAGAATATCTTAAACAATAGTAAAGAAGAATCTGGAGGGCTCATACTACCAATTTTCCAGACTTATTATAAAGCTGCAGTAATCAACGCGGCAAGATATTGACAAAAGAATAGTCATAGATCAGAGTTAACAGAGTAGAGACCCAGAAACAGACAAACCACAAGTGTAGTCAAATGATCTTTGACAAAAGAGCTAAGGCAATTCAGTGGAAAAAGGATAGTTTTTTTCAGTGAATGATGCTAGAATAATTGGACATTCGTATGCATATTTTATGTATTAATACATAAATTCATAAATATATATCTTACTTTTTCTTTACAAAAATTAACTCAAAATGGATCATACACACCTATATGTGTAAAACCCCTAACTATTAGACCTTTTGAAGAAAGAATATAAGAAAAACTAAGTGAGGGGTGCCTGGGTGGCTCAGTCGGTGAAATGTCTGCCTTCAGCTCAGGTCATGATCCCAGGGTCCTGGAATCCAGCCCCGGGTCAGGCTCCCTGCTCAGCGGGGAGTTTGCTTCTCTCTCTGCCTCTCCCCCTGCTTGTGCTCTCTCTCTCACTGTCAAATAAATAAATAAAGTCTTAAAAAAAAAGAAAAACTAAATGAACTTGGATTTGGTGATGAACTTCTTTCCAGAAACATATAGCCACAGATTTATCATGAGAAAACATCAGACAAATTCCAGTTGAAATATATCCTACAAAATACCTGATCAGTACTCTACAAAACTGTCAAGGTCATCCAAAACAAGGAGAGTCTGAGAAAATGTAAAAGTCAAGAGAAGCTTAAAGAGACATGAAAGCTAAAAATTTTACAGCCATCTTGAATGGGATCCTGGAACAGAAAAAGGACACCAGAGAAAACCTGAGAAACTCTGAAAAAAAATACAGATTTTAGTTAATCATAATGTATGAACATTTATTTACTAATCCTAATAAACATACCATAGTGATGTAAGACATGATAGGGGAAACTAGATAAGGCATATATTGCACCTCTCTGCACTATCTTCACAATTATTCTTAATCTAAAACTGCCCTAAAAATACAGATAATTTTTTAAAACTGTAAAAATATAGAAGCTTTGTAAAATTTATAAATATTTCTATTTACATACATATTAATGACCTACAGCATTTATAACAAAACTGATGTGGAAAACACACAAAATAGCAGTTTGAGTGTTTTATTTTTGCTAGCTATCATTAATCAGATTTTTAAAAATTTAAAGCTTGAATAAACTACTTGCTAAATCAACCTAAGAATCCTACGTTGTGAGTTCTTGAAATTTTGCCTATGTATACTTTTTTTCTTTCTTAAAGTCTTTTAAAGTCACTAGTGAGAATTGCAATTGTTTCAAAAAATAAACCTTGAAATAAAAAAAAGACTATGAAATGTATTGCTACGAAATCAATATATGAACTATGTAAATTAAAGAATGAGAAAGAATGATTATACAAATCCAGAGATTTGTATAATTGCATTTGGAAGATACTTGTTTTGATAGGTTATATTTATTCTTTGTATCAGACTGAAATGAAATTGAGAAGATCTACAATTTTGCCCTACTTAAGTTTTGGGGAAATGTTCAAAAGAATCCTGAGTAGATATAATTTTTTTTTTTTTAAGATTTTATTTACTTACTTGACAGAGACACAGCAAGAGAAGGAACACAAGCAGGGGGAGTGACAGACAGAGGGAGAAGTAGGCTTCCCGCTGAGTGGGGAGCCCAATGCGAGGCTCGATCCCAGGACCCTGGGATCATGACCTGAGCTGAAGGCAGACGCTTAACGACTGAGCCACCCAGGCGCCCCAGATATAATGTTTTTGATGAGTTTTGTCTTAGAAAAATATTTGTTGAAATAATTATTTAAATAATTTAAAGTTATTTTAAATATTTTAAAGGCAAAATAATCTATCTGTGAAAAATAAACTATTACATATTTTAAATTACTTTTAGATCTTCAAATGAATGATAAATTATATGACTACCTTCCTCATGAGGGCCATAAGGCTTAACTTTAGATAAGTGAAGTGATGTGAAGTGTTTCAACTTTACTATATGTGACCAAAAGGTGGGGGAAAATGGTTAATGCTACTTTAAAATGGTAAATATGCATCAAGAAGAAACATTTCATTCAAGATATTTCATGGAAAGAATATTACAGTTACTATAGAATGACTAATGAATAAATGCCTTTAAGATCTTGAAATCTATGTGTAGCATCTATAAATTTTTGAAAACAATGATTCTAAATAGGCTGATGCATTGTAGTTCTAAATGCACGTTTGTATTGGGTGTGGGAAGTAGAGCTCATTAGACTTTCCTTATGAATAAGGTTTCGTTTTTATTGCCATCACTGAATGTTTAACAGTTGGAAGGATTTACGATGAGATCACTAAAATTCTCAACTCTAGTGGTGTTCACAGCAAGAGTGGGCCATGATTACAGCTACATATGTTTACAAAATACACAGCCCACATAAATCTCTGTAAGCAAGACTCTGTTATAAGTGGAGTGAGGGAATAACAATAATATGAACAATAGAGAAATTTTCTCTGTTACTGTCTATAAAGAGCTTCCAAAATTACGGTTGAATTAATTGAACTATTTAGGAAAAATTAACTGAAATATTTAGGTAAAATAGTAGCCTGACATGGCTTGTTTTAAAATGCTAAACGTTTCTGAATGGGTTAAATAACAATAAATTTATTTAGAATTAGTCAGACATGTTTTTGCACATTCCTAGCACTAGTTGAGCAATCTTGTGAATGCAGATTCTTTTCCTTTGAAAAGCAGCTGCAACTTTCTTGGTCACTAAGTGGACGGAATCTGGCGACACGAAGCATGAGTCTTATTGGAGTAGAAAAAAAGGGAAAGATTGATAGAAGATTTGTCTTTGGTTGCCATTAGTTTACTGCATCTCCACTTAAAGAAACAAAACTTAAAAGGAACAAATATAACAAACAGAAAGCAAAAAAGACAAAAATAGACTTAGAAATTTTAAAATAGAGTGCTATGTTAATGGAGAATATTATTAACAATATGTAAGCTAATTGAATATTGAAAATTGGGTTAGAATGATAATTAAATAGATCATTTTAAAAATAATTGAAGTGGTGAATGATAGAGGAAAAATAGGTTAGAAGAGAACATGTGAGAAAAAGAAGAAAAATGGAGGATTGATGCACACATAATGGTAAACATTCATTTAATATATAGAAACATCCTTGTAATCCCATATTAAGAAAGAACAAAACAAAAGGTTAGGTCAGTATTCTTTTAGGAGTAGGTCCTGGGGTAAGCATAGCAGAGAAAATAAAAGATCTGAACAATTCATAATTTTTGGCCAATGAGGATCACCCCTACCTAAGATAATAACAAAACATACATTTCTCTGGGAATTTTATAAAAAAAAATTTGAAGAATAAGGGCATCTCTTGTTAAAACTTGAATTATCTTTAATGCCGTAAAACCATTTGAGAATTTCATACACTAGCAGGATTTTTGAGTGTATGTTTCAAATTATGCTTTGAAAATTTTGCTTAAATAATTTTTTTTTTTTTTTAAAGACTCCATCCACTTATTTGAGAGAGAGAGCATGAGACAGAGAGAGCACATGAGAGGGGGGAGAGTCAGAGGGAGAAGCAGACTCCCCGCTGAGCAGGGAGCCCGATGCGGGACTCGATCCCGGGGCTCCAGGATCATGACCTGAGCCGAAGGCAGTCGCTCAACCAACTGAGCCACCCAGGCGCCCTTTGCTTAAATAATTTTATTTATTTAATATTTATAAATAAACAATTAGGTGTCCACTTTCTACCAGGAAAAGGTAATTGATCTATAAGTGATAATAACTAGAGATGTACAGGCCCACATTAAAAAAAGGATTATGTAAGTAAACCACGTAAGATGCTAAAGTTGTTCTTATACACATCTCTTTTCAATCCAAAAGATGTAAAAAAGAAAATAAAAGGATATAATTGTAATAAGACTTGCATATTTTTTTTACCTTTTTTCTTTCTTTTTGCTTTTTTTAAATTAAAAAATACACACAGTGGGTATGTTGTCATAATATAAGTGAAGAATAGATATTTCATTTAGCTGCCAATTAAAAATACAGTGAAATATCATTTTCAAATCTGCAAGTCTTTTGCACAGAATAAGAAGTCACCTGTGTACTTGGAAGCACTTCTGTTACCTGGTTTGTGACTTCCTGCTGTTTGGCCTCTGAATCCTCCTAATTACCCACTATTGGTCAGCCATGGAAATTAGAGTTGATATGATTGGCTCCTTTCCCAGGGCAGCTCCCTCTGCTGTCCTAAACATTTAGATTCCTCATATCTAATTTTCTCCTGGTATTCAAAGATTAATGCTGGCCTATTGGCTCAGTGTAGTTCTGTTGCTATTTTATGGAAGAAGTGGATGCATAAAAATAATATTGGAACATTATAAAGTGCTTTTCTGTTTGCAACTATTGAATAGTATTTTTAATTACAGAGTACAAATGTGAACTGCCATTTTTAAACTTTTTATGATTGGCAATATTCAAAATAAATAACATTGCTCATTTTCTCAAAGCAAGTAAATTCTATGATTATTAAAATTATTTTTTCTGGTATTAAAATTAGTGTTTTCTAATTAGTGTTTTCTCTAGTGTTAATATTTTCTCTAGATTGTTAAAATTATCTTTCTCTAGTTTCTGAAGTCATAGGATTCAGCCTGCCTTCCTTGTATCTTCGGAAAACAGATTTTTTTTTCCTTTTCTTTCCTTTTTTCTCTTGTTCACCCAAAGGCTTTGGTGATTGCCTCCAGTTCAATCCCAGGACACCACACTGCAGCTCTTTCAGAATGAGAATCTAATACTAATCTGTCTATACTGGCTGTTTTGAAAGCATATTGAAAATCAGGTCACCTATAATAGAATTGTACCACACATCTGTGGAAAAGAATACATAAGAGTGAAGGAAGGACCAGATGAACAAAGTAAAACAAACAAACAAACAAACAAAAACAGTAATGAAAGTGGGGGGCAGGAGGGAGTGGGGTTTAAGAACACAAAAGTGATCTTTTTGCCTTCAGAACTAGGATTTAATCATGTAAGAATTGGGAAAAAGTTAAACTAGCTGTCTTTAATTTCTTTTGTATAATTTTTTTTAAAATAACCTTTTCATTTAGAAAAGTTTAGATTTAGAGAATTATTGCAAAGATAGTACTGGGAGTCCTATATACAGCACACCCCATTTCCCTTATTAACAACTTACATTAATATGGTACACTTGTCACAATTCATGAATAGATATTGATGCATTTTAATTAATTAAAGTCCATATGTTCTGCAGATTTCCTCAGTTTTCCCCTATTGACCACTTTTTGTTCCCTGATCCAATCCAAAATATCACATTACATTTATTTGCCATGTGTCCTTAGGCTCTTCTTGGCTGTGACATTTTCTCAGACTTACTTATTTTTACTGACCTTGACAGTTTTGAAGATCACTGGTTAGGTACTTTGTAGAATGCCCCTCAATTGGGATTTGTCTGATGTTTTCCTCATAATTAAGTTGGAAGGACCACCACACAGGTAAAGTGCCATTCTTATCACATCGTGTCAATTATACCCTATATAAATATGATTTATCACTGTTGATGTTGATGTTAACCTTGATCACATAGCTTGACATAGTGTTTGTCAGGTTTCTCTAAAGTTGCTATTTTTAAATTTCCCCTTTCCATACGCTACTCTGGAAGAAAGTCACTACACGTAGCCTATACTTGAGGAGTGGGAATTTATACTCCATCATCTTAAGAAAGCAGTATCTATATAAATTATAATTCATATAAACATGAGATTTTTCTATTCTGCCCCACTGATTTCTTTATCCATTTATTCAAATTAGTATATCATTGTGGGTTTTATTTTGGGAGGAAGAACATTTTTTTTTAATTTTTGAAATTAGGCTTTGTTTTAGGCTTATGGTATATATTCCTGTGCCATTGCAAGGATCTGTCACTTCTCCAGGGAGTCCTGGTTTATTTTTTGTAGAATTGTATTAGAAACCAAGATTTGGGCACTGGGTTTGTTTGTTACTTCTGCAGTATGCTCTTTGCCCTAGCAAGGGGATATATGTATGTATAGTATATATACACATTTCTATAAATATCTCTACATGTTGCATCTGTTTTTGGTATTTATCCTGCTTGGTGCTCTCTGAGCTTCCTGGATCTGTGGTTTGGTGTCTGCCATTAATTTTTGTAAATCCTCTGCCATTATTTAAATATGTCTTCTGCTGTGTTCTCTTTTACTTCTTCTTGGATCTTGGATATTTTCTACTTGTTTCTACTTGTTTACTTTAAAAAAAAGTTTTTTGAAACAATATGAAGTTTCTATTGACATATCTTCAAGATCACTGACTCTTTCCTCAGCCATGTCCAATCTACTGGTGACATAATCAAAGTCATACTTCATTTCTGTTATAGAGTTTTTGATCTAGGATTTCCTTTTGATTGTTTCTTGGAGTTTTCATCTTTTTGCTCTTATTTCCCATCCTTTTTTGCATGTTGTCTACTTTTTCCATTAGAGTTCTTAATATATTATTCATAATTATTTTAAATTTCTGCTTGAGAATTCCAAATATAAGTCATATCTGAATTTGGTTCTGATGCTTGCTTTGATGCTCAGACTGTTTTATCTTGCCTTTTAGATATCCAGACATGTATTAGATAATTGGAACTGAGATAAACACACATTTAGTTGAGGATTTATATTAACATGGCTATGAGTTGGGCTTCATTTAATGTTTGCTGTAGATGTAGAAACAGGAAGTTTCAATTACCTGTACTGTCCTTGTTTTTTTCTCCCTTCTTCTCTACAGAAAAAGTTTTTTCTTTGCATCTCTTTCATCTATAATCCACTTTTATTATACTGAAGCCCTGTTGATACTGTGGTAAAATGTGGAGAGCAAGTTTTCTGTAATTTTCTAATTAAATCATAGACTTATAATGGTCCTGTGCTTATTGTCTGTTACTTTCACCAGTGTTTCTTCTTGTATAGCTTCCTTTCCCCTCTCCTTTTGATGGGATAGAAAGGTTAGAGGGGTCTGGCATGGGAGCACTGGGATGAATCAATGGTAAAGCCTTTTCCCCTAGAGAGAAGGCCTTTTTTTAATGGAGAAGGCTCTGGGTGCATTTCATAATACTCTTTGTTTGCTCCATCATGGATGCAAGGGACTCTTTCTTGTGTCTTTCCCATGAAAACCTAATGTGTTTCTTGGCATTACCATGAAAGTGTAGAGGCTCCTCCAAGACTGCAACCCTGAGTGTTTCCCACTTACATATTAGTCTCCATTTATTCTCTAGAAGTTTGTCTTAATTACAATTTAAATGTTCCTACTATGCTATGGCTTTAACAGCTTCTGCTCCAGATAAGATTTTTGGCTTTCTCAGTTTACCTATCTCACCATATCTCAGGGTGGCAGTTTGCCCCCACAAAACCATTTTTCTGATATATCCAAGAAAAATGGTTTTTGTTTTTTGTTTTTTTCCATGTCAATAATAACAAGAGTGAAAACTTCTAACCTCTTTACATGTTGGAGGTAAACCTGGAAATTCAATTAAAAAATTATTGGCCACATGGAATTTATTCCTGTGATGCAAGCGTGGTTCAATATTTGCAAATCAATCAACTGATACATCACATCAATAAGAAAGAGGATTAAAACCATATGGTCATTTGAAAGATCATAACTTTTGCTATTGCAGATGACATGAATGTCTACATAGAAAACCCTAAAGATTCCACACACACACAAAAAATGCTAGAACTGATAAATGAATTCAGTAAGGTCACAGGATACAAAATCAATGTACGGAAATCTGTTGCATTTCTATGCACTAATAATGAAACAACAGAAAGAAAGGTTAAGGAAGCAATCCCATTTACAATTGTACCAAAATAATAAAATATCCAGAAATAAACTTAACCAAGGAGGTAAAAGACCTGTACTCTGTAAACTATAAAACATTGATGAAAGAAATTGAAGACCATACAAACAAATGGAAAGATATTCCATGCTCATGGATTGGAAGAAAAAATATTGTTAAAATGTCCATACTACCCAAAGCAATCTACAGATTTAATGCAATTCCTTTCAAAATACCATCAACATTTTTCACAGAACTAGAACAAGTAAAATATGTATGGAACCACAGAAGACTTTGAATAGCCAACACAGCTTAAAAACAAAACTGGATTTGTTCCAGATTTCAAGTTATACTACAAAGCTTTAGCAATCAAAACAGTATGGTACTAGCACAAAAATAGACACATAGATCAATAGAACAAGATAGAAAGCCCAGAAATAAATGCACAATTGTAGGGTCTTTTAATCTTTAACAAAAGAGGCAAGAATATGCAATGGGAAAAAGATAGCCTCTTCAACAAATGGTGTTGGGAAAACTGCACAGCAATACATGAAAAAATGAAACTGGACCATTTTCTTTTAGCATGCACAAAAATAAACTCAAAATGGATTAAAGATCTAAATGAAAGACCTAAAACCATAAAAATCCTTGAAGAGAGCACAGGCAGTAATCTCTCTCACATAGGCTATGGCAACATTTTTATATATATCTCTCCTGAGGCAAGGGAGACAAAAGCAAAAATAAACAATTGGGACTACATCAAAATAAACAGCTTCTGCACAGTGAAGGAAACAATAAATAAAACTAAAAGGCAGCCTACTGAATGGGAGAAGATATTTGCAAATGACATATCCAATAAAGGGTTAGTATCCAAGATATATAAAGAACTTATACAATTCAACACCAAAAATCCCCCCAAATAATCCAATTGAAAAATGGACAGAAGACAAGAACAGACATTTCTCCAAAGAAGACATCCAGATGGCCAACAGACACATGAAAAGATGCTCAACATCACTCATCATCAGGGAAATGCAAACAAAACTGCAATAAGATATCATCTCACACCTGTTAGAATGGCTAAAATCAAAAACACAAGAAGCAAGTGTTGGCTAGGATGTGGAGAAAAAGGAACACTCATGCACTGTTGGTGGGAGTGCAAACTGGTACAATCACTGCGTTCCCACCAACAGTGCATGAGTGTTCCTTTTTCTCTAAACAGTATGGAAGATCCTCAAAAAGTGAAAAATAGAACTGCCCTATGGTTCAGTAATTCCACTACTGGGTATTTACCCAAATCATATGAAAACACTAATTAAAAAGGACATATGTACCCCTATGTTTATTAGCAGCATTATTTACAATAGCCAAATTATGGAAGCAGCCCAAGTGTCCATTGATAGACGAATGGATAAAGAAGATGTGGGGTGTCTGTATGAATATTATTCAGCCATAAAAAAAAGAGTGAAACCTTGCCACTTGCACCAACATGGATGAAGCTAAGGAGTTTAATGCTAAATGAAATAAGTCAGAGAAAGACTAATACCATAAGACCTCACTCATACGTGGAATTTAAGAAACAAAACAGAGGAAAAAAAAGAGACAAACCAAAAAACAGATACTTAACTATAGAGAACAAATTGATGGTTATGAGAGGGGAGGTGGGTGGAGGGATGGGTGAAATAGGTGATGGGAAGTACACTTATGATGAGCACTGAGTAATGTATAGAATTGTTGGATCACATATTGTACACCTGAAACTAATATAACACTATATGTTAACTATACAGGAATTAAAAATGAAAACAGTAAAATAAAAAAATAAAAATAGCCTTTAGTATTTGAGACTGGAAAGTCAAAAAAACCTGGAATTTCAAATTACCTTTAAAAACATGTTTTATTTTCTGGTTTCTCTGATTGCTTAGTTGAGAATTACCTCTAATGGAAATTAGCATCTCCCCTTCCCTCCACTTTTGCTTTATTTTAATATTTCTTCTCAAAGTTCTTACATAGTTTCTTGATTTTTTTCTGAAAACTACTTTCATATCATTTTAAGTTTTGTTACTTCTACTTCCTTCTCTCTGATTCAGGCGTCCTTTTTTGCAGTTTTAAATCTCAGAATTGTTTTGTGACAATTTTCCAATTCCCCTTCTTTTAGCCTTTGATTCCTAGGCACTGGTATAAAGTAGGGAATATTGACTCTAGGCTTTGAGAAAAAATTGATTTTGTCAATTGTTTCTAGGCTCTCTTGAGCTGAACTTCCTAACAAATGTTAATTCTGGGTTTTATGTGTATTTGCTTATTTAATGCTTATTTCTTTTCATTCTTAATCACTATATTGCCATGTGTATAAATCACAAAATTAGAAAAATCACTAGCACAAATCTTTTCTTGAAATCCTCTGTAATACTTTAGCTTAACATTTTCAAAATTATGCTTATATAAAAAAAGATTTTTAAAAGGCATCAGGATTCAATCTTTGGTTTCTCTGGGGTCATACTAATGTACTTAGTTAGATTCTACTCCATCAGTAAAAAAGGAGACAGATTACTAGAAAACCCAGGAGCTCTCAGAAGATTTATAAATATTAAATTATTAAATATTAAATTATTGACAGGGATCATGGATCTAAAGGTGCATTATTGTGTAACTTTAAATAAGAGTTATATTTGATGGAACCGAAATCTTTAAATACTGAAAGGAGACAAGGTTCCAGGCTTGGCATTTCATGTTTCATATTTTGTTTGTTGCCTGCAGTATACTCTATTAATAAGCTTGTAATGCATGTGTCCCTTTAGTCCTCTGAGTAGCACCTGTAAACAATTGTAGTAATGACTAATTAACTATGGAGGACTGACAGGGGCAACACATAGCCTATACTGTTTCTGAAAGTGTCGTATAGGTACCATATGAGTTAGTCTCATTTAGTTTGGTGGGGCCCTGGGTAAATATCAAATATGAATTAGCACAGCATCATTGTACAGTTTAATTCAGGTTTTTATTTTTATTTTTATTTTTTTTAAAGATTTTATTTATTTATTTGAGAGAGAGAGAATGAGAGAGAGCACAAGAGGGGGGAGGATCAGAGGGAGAAGCAGACTCCCTGCTGAGCAGGGAGCCTGATACGGGACTCGATCCCGGGACTCCAGGATCATGACCTGAGCCGAAGGCAGTCGCTTAACCAACTGAGCCACCCAGGCGCCCTAATTCAGGTTTTTAAAGGAGTTAAAAACATACAAGTACAGGCCTAACATTTGAGGCTACTAGTAGCTTAGAACTAAATAAAAATGTTAACGTATGGCAATATCTTGATAAGAAAGCAATCATTTGCAAATGAAAACAGCAGAAAATATACTGTGGACATCCCTGTTCTATTATATATACTACCTGTAAGAAGATTAGTCACAAAGTACAGGGAATTAATCACAGACAAACCACCTGATACAGTGTTCTAGGTAATTACTCTTATAATCTACAAAAAAGCCCTCAAAATCCAAAGAGTTTATATTCAGCTGTGGTTGTGGAAAATGGAAATGCTTATAAAGAAGTGTATTTTAAGATCTGATGTATTTATATTCTGGTAATTGACACATAATTATCTCAGTTGGTAGATTTTACTAACTGGTAGATATATAAATTTGGACCAAAACATAAAGTCCTTGAAAATTTTGCCTAGATAATAAGTAAGGTAGAGAACATATTTTCTAAGTCTTTATGTTTTAAATATATTGTCTCATATAGAAAAATAATGTTAGTGTTTAAAACCTGAGATGAGATTTTCTTAAAGATGTGATAATACTTTTATAACATCCATATATAAACATTTAAAAGGCTACATTGTTCTAAAGAAAAAATTAAAAGTTCAGAAATATTAGGAAATATAATGGGTTCTGGGTAAGTTTAATATAATTTTCAGTGAAATGCATCAATTCTAGTATAAAAGCAATCATTTTCAGCTACATCGGTAAAACAAACTCTTTTGTGAAAGGAGTGGAAGCATAACCATTTCATTTTTTAAAAATTCTAATTTATTTTTATTGAAATATAATTGACATAAAGCATAACTTCTTGAAAAAACTCGGATGATCGATAAACTAGGTTTAAGGTCTTAGTGCTAGGGCTAATACATTAAATGCTTATGAGAAGTATTATTTTCAATGGAAAATTTTCATTTAATTATTTTTCATATGTGTTTATTGAATTATAAAGGAAATCAAGTTATCTATTCAAAATAAACTGGCCTAAATCAATCATAACTGTAGGGGAGAAAATGACAATAAACAGAAATTAACTCACACTAAGAATTAATTGAGCTGACTTCAGGGGTTAGATAAACATCTCTACAGGAAGCACATGAATATTAGATTGTGATACCGTTGGCAGGGATAAAAGTCTTGGACCTGACGTTGACTTTTGAAAGCAAAACGTTTTGTTACGTAAATTATAGAAATAATTAGTAACAAAATCTTTTGAGCCAATTCAGGAAAATTTACAGTAATAAAATAAAAGTTTTCTGGTGCTCTTAAAATTTTCCCCCTTAGGAATTCCAGATTAAGTTTGGCTGCTTTTAATGGATTTTCTAAGACTTAGAAACAGAAAACATAAAGGTACTTTTACAAAGAGTAAGTAGGTTAGTTAATCTTGTAAATATTTTCTAGAGTAACTTGTGCATATATCAGTAATCAAGAATATGATTATGTGTGTGTGTCTGTATGTGTGTGTGGGTGAGATAGAGAGGTATCACTCCAGCCTTGCAAAAAGTAAAATGATGAATTTAAAATTCTAAATGTTACTCCATTTTCCTTGATTGTATTTCCATTTAATTACCCAATTAAGAAAAATTGAGAAACTGAGTAATGTGTAGAATTTTAAATTCATCCTCTTGCTTTTGACATGGCCAGAATAATACTACATTTTCAGTTATTAATCCTGTAACTACTATTTATTTTAAAATTTGTCTAAAATAGGGAAGTATGTATATACATTTCATGGCAAAGACTTTTCTTCCATTTCATCTACTTTACATCCATATCTTTTCTGATAGGTAATGCATGATGACTTTATATTATTTTAGCATCTTTCTGATTTTTGTTTTGTTTTGTTTCTTCTATCACTTCCCTCAGGTCTAAAAATCAAAGGATGTAGTGGAGTTACAATCCCACCTTATTTGATGCAAGGATTTGGTGGAGTAACTAAACTCATGGGAAAATTAGTTGAAGAGACGGCCACTAATACTTTGAACCCAATGCTAACTCTTCTCATTAGAAACTAGTTATGCAAAATTTTGAACTAACTTACTGAATTGAACTTTACACCTGAGGAAACATAAGTTTGGTTGGGAAAAAAAGTTATCCCTGAACAAAGAATGTGTTTCTGGTTTTAATTTCTAGAAGACTGAGTCAACCATAAGGTCCACTGTAAATAATATAAAGATATTTTGGGACAATTCTTTGAGATGATTGTCTCTCCTAAATTAAATGTCTAAGAGGTGTAATATCATCACTTAATTTTCCACGGACAGTTTTGACCAGTGTATGATAATTTGCAGGAAGTCAATTTGATATGGATATAGATCTCAAGAAAAGGTAAATAAATGGTTTGTCTATGAGTGATGCATTTACAGAATCATGTCACATTTCTAAGAGACTCTATCATATTTATGATTTGAAATGGAAATTAAAAATTATGTAGTATAGCTTTCTACTCAATGTGAAATCCCCACATTAATGCTATACATTATAGTTTCCATTGTTTATGTTTAATTTTAACATGACAAATAATTACAAGTAGGAGATTCAAGACTGTATGAATAAAAATAAAATTTTATCATTAATCAATTGCATCAGTTTTTGAAATGTTAGCACATTACAATATTTACCATGTATATGACCCACCTCCTTATAGCATAAATTCTTCCTGGATTGCAAATGTTATTCATGCCCTGTTTACACTAAGAGGCCTTTTCAAACATGATTCATACTGTCTCTTGTATCTCTCTAAATTCTGACTTATTTTCCTTCATTTCCAAATATGCATGGTCCAACTGTCTCTAAACAATGCCTTTCTGATTTAAATGTCATTTTCTTTCTCTGTAAACTCCTCAGATAATATCATCCTTGCTTCCACAATTTTGTTCAGCAGGATTTTTTTCAGAGGCAGAAATCAGATCATAAAATTTACAATATTGGACTTAATGCTAAAAACAAAAATAACAGTGATAGACTTTAAGCAGAGGGGTAACACAGTACCCCTTGTGCTTTTCAAATAAGTCAGTGTAAAGTAAGTCTGAAGGCACATAGGAGGATTACTATATATCCAAGAAATAGTTGTGATTTGTATTAGAACAGCAGTTACAAAGATGGAGACAGGTGAACAAACCTGAAAAGGATTCAGTGCTTGGCAATCAATCAACCTGTACCCAGGTAGGGTGTGAAAATGAATGCTACTCTTTGTATAAAGTCTATATTTCTGGTGTGAACATTTCCTGGTATGTTACTGCCTAATAGTAAGATAGGGAAATTTTGAATGGGCATGAGCACAAGTCCATTTCTGAATGTTGTTCCTAGTTTTAGTAAGAATGTTTGTGCTTTTTTCTTGGGTTAATATCACTGCTTTGTGCAGGAAATTAGCTCCTCAGAATACATCAGGATTGAGACTTTAATATATTATCTTTGGCCACTTTCAGAAGGGACTAGAGTCCTATCCCTGACTTGCAGCAGCCTGAGAATTGGGTCCTTGACATCCACCAACCAGGAGTTCAATAATTAAATAGGAAGTATGAAATCAGAATAAGTGATTCAGTACAAATCACATTTCCTACTTATTGCAGATCTGAGTTAAGTTACTTTTTCTGGCCCCCAGCTTGGAACATCAGATTATTACATGTTCATAAGCTTTCTCAAATTGAGACATTCCATAGCCCCTGGCTTACTCCTCCCACATATAGATGATTTGGGACTTCTGGCTCAGTATCAGACTCTCCAAGACTACTCCTGTATTAATTTTTGAAAATTTTGACACTCACTTGCCCTTTTAAAACCTGGTTTCTTAAACTGATCTTCTTTGGTGATTGGTGATCTTGTCCCCAGTCCCAGCTTGACCACTACCTACCATCATACTCTAAAGTTATCAGCAATAACTGTGACCCTGGCATGGTTCCAAGTTCATGCATGTGATAGTTTTATGTATCAGTTTGGCTAGGCTATAGAATTCTCTTATTCCAAACACTAATCTAGGTATGAAACATCTGGTTAATATCCACCATCAGTTGACTTTAAGTAATAGATAACTTTGCTAATGTAGGTAGATTTCATTTAATCAGTTGAAAAGTCTTAAAGGAAAAATTGTGGTTTTTCTAAAGAAGAATTTCTGCTTCAAGGCTTCAGTATCAGCTCTTGCCCAAGAAAGTTTTCATTCTGCCAGCCCTGCCCTATGAATTTCAGATTTGTCAGCCTCAGGAATTCATAATATAATTCAATTCTTTGAAATAAACCTCTCTCTCTTTGTCTCATCTATCAAGTGTGTATTTATTTATCTGTAACATATCTAAATGTATAGATAGATATAGATAAATCAGTCAATCTATAGATATTCATAGACATGTATGTATATAGATCTAGCTGGATCTAGATACACCGTTGACCTTTGAACAAGGCAGAGGTTAGGGACAGTGACTCTCCCTCACAATCAAAAAGAAGAACATTTGACTCCCCCCCCCCAAACTAATAGCTCACAGTTGACTAGGAAGCTTACCAGTAATATAAACAGTCAATTCCCACATATTTTGTGTATGTATTATATACTGTTTTCTTACAATGAAGTAAGCTACGAAAAAGAAAATGTTTTTAAGAAAGTCATAAGGAAGAGAAAATGCATTTACAGTACTGTACTGTATTTATCTTTAAAAAGCCACATAGAAGTACACCTGTGTAGTTCAAACCCATGTTGTTCAAAGGTCAACTGTTTATAGATTTAGATATATATAAACACACACATGCACACACACACCCCTGATTGGTTCTGCTTCTGCTTTTCTAAAGAACCCTGACTGGTACAGCACATCTCTCTCTCTGAGCTCTACCTAACATTAATTTAACTCCAGTGAGATCTCTAATGTATTGATCATCTCTTCTTTGACTTATTTCTATGCTTTTGATGTTCTCTATTCCCCTCTTATCCAGTTTAAGTTTCATATTAAATCAATATAATCACGCCCTTGAATATATATTCTCAATTTACTTGTGCTCTGTTTTCTTATTCATATTTAACTCAGAAAATTCACAACCTTGGTTAAACCTAACTCAACACAAAGTCTGCACACACAGCTGCAGCCACTCAAGTGAAGCTAGCTGGAGAAAAGCACCATAAAGACAGACTAAAAAGCTCATGTGGACTCTCAGTGTATCTTGTCCAATCACATTCCCAATGTCCTAGGTGACTAGTTTATATCTTATCTCTTCTCAAATATCTACCACCTCCTTTTATATTTTATTTAACAACTTTGCCTTCTACTTCAGAGAAAACTGAAATAATCAGAAGGTTATTCCCATGGTGTAATACTCAAACCTCCCCTTACTTGAGCTGATGCATCCAATCCTAAGCTTCTGTGAACATTGCTGCTAATTATTCATTACTGTGTAGTTTCCCAAAGACTTGCCCTTGGCCACAGGTGTTATCTTTGCTAGAAGTGCTTGGGAGGTTACACCAGCCCCCTGACCTCACAGGCAAATGGCCCTCAGCCATGACTCACCAATACCACGGCATGAACCTCAGTTGCCTTTCTTCCTCATAGGTTTTCCTCCCAAGAATATTTGCTGGATAAATCCCTTGTACAAAAATTGTCATCTTAGTCTCTGCTTCTGGGGAACTTAAACCAGGACACATAGATTACCACGCTCATGTACCAGCATGTATACTCATATACTCTGGATTTATCTTGTCACTACAGAATAACTAGCCATATTCTTTTTTTTTTTTTTTTAAAGATTTTATTTATTTATTTGACAGAGAGAGACACAGCAAGAGAGGGAACACAAACAGGGGGAGTGGGAGAGGGAGAAGCAGGTTCCCGCGGAGCAGGGAGCCCGATGCGGGGCTCGATCCCAGGACCCTGGGATCATGACCTGAGCGGAAGGCAGACGCTTAATGACTTAGCCACCCAGGCGCCCCGACTAGCCATATTCTTACCTGAAGATATTCCCAACATATTTGTAGTGGATTCCATCCTCAGGGCATATTTCCTACGATGCTCTCCTGTTTTTCCTTACATTGTTAATGTTTACTCCTGTACTTGACCACTTCCGTTAACACCCATACATTCTGTGGTTTCTTTTGTCTTAGAAATTATTTTTTCTTATCCCATTTCTTTTACCTCTTTATTTGATTCTCTTTGCAGTACCTCTCAAAACTGTTGAGTGTATCTGATGTTTCTAACTTTTGTTTTTCCACTTTTCTCTTAAACATCCAAAATAAAACTTAAGAATATAGGATTAAGCCCTATGGATATCAATGAGTTTATGAACAATATAGCTATGAGTTATGGACAATACAAGACACTTCCGTGGTCTGAACCATAGAAGTCAATGTTCCAGATTCTTCTTTATTCTCATCTTGCTCTTTTCATCAACTTCAATAATTTAAAACCCATGGTAATACATAAAAACAAATGTGAATGTCTCCCAAATCCATATTTTAGCCCACTACATTTTTTACCTATCAAGTTCTAGAGATAAATGATTGAACCCAGAAATAATGTTAATAACATCTGTGTCAATTGAGAACGTGTTTAGCTATAAACAACAGAAAATCCCTTCATATAACAATTCTCCCTCTAGATACTGCTTCCATAATCTAGACAGGAGGAAGAGGGGAAGGGCAAAAGACTGCAGAGGCATGCCAAATAAATTTACCTACTTTTAAATGACTTTTTCCAGAAGTCCCCAACATTATCTTTCATATATATGTTATGATTCAAGTTGAGTTATATAGCCACTTCCGGCTGCAAGGAAATCCAGGACATTGGTTATTTTTAACATCACTGCAAAGAACAAACTCAAGTTTTTTGATGACAGTGATTGTTGTTGTTGCTTTTGTAAAGAAAAGGGAGAATAAATGTTAGATGGCAATGAGCAGGTTCAGTGTGATTACTTCCAAGATTTTTATGAAACAGTTTTGTAATACCATATAAACCGTAATTATTACAGTGTAAATCACAATAATGAGATTATTATTTTGCTGAAAATGAAAGCATATAAAAATCAACATTTCATTATAATTATTTAAAATATTTTAAAGTGGTAAGATAGGTACTAATAATTTGAACACCGATAAACATTTTTATGTATTAGTAACATCCTTGTAGGCATCTGAAAGATAATAAAAATTTCATTCTCTGTAATAAAAATAGAATAATGATAAAAGTGTAACATAGAAAAATGAACATTCTTCCTGGAGATTTCTAAAATAAACTTGAATCAATTTAGAATCTATTAACTTCTAGTTAAATACAAACGAGATAAAAATCCCAATATCATCTTGTTCTGGAGGAAGGGAGAAGAAAAATTTAAAAACAAAATCATTCTAAAATAATCTGGAGTAAAAAACATAAAACAATAGAAAATAAAATGCCAAAATATGTTAGTAATACTAAGCAGCTACACCACCAGATCTTATAATGCATTATAAAATACGGGGCGCATGGGTGGCTCAGTCGGTTAAGTGTCTGACTCTTGATTTCGGCTCAGGGTCATGAGGATGAGCCCCACATGGGGTTCCGTCTGTGCTTAGTAGGGAGTCTGTTTGAGATTCTCTCTCTCTCTCTCCCTCTCCCTCTGCCTTTTCCCTGACTGGTGCACACACGCTCACTCTCTCTGTTGAATAAATAAATCTCTCTTTTTAAAAAAGTTTTATTTATTTATTTTAGAGAGGGAGGGGGAGCAGAGGGAGGAGGAGAGAGAAACTCAAGGAGACTCCATGCTGACAGCAGAGCCCGACAGGGGGCCCCATCTCACTACCCATGAGATCATGACCTATGCAGAAACCTGGAGTCAAGCACTTAATTGTGCCATCCAGGCGCTCCAATAAATAAATAAATCTTAAAAATAAAATAAAATAAAATATGAGTAGGCAAGGAGATAGGTCAATGTAACATGATGGGAGGAAATGGAAGGAAGAAATTATTAATATTTATTAAGTAGATATTGTTTGATAAATGCTTGATGTTAATTGAAATACATATTTTAACTTTACTGTGTCCTTTTCCCAAAAGTGAAGACATTTTAAATGTAGCTATGGCCCTCCAATTAATAGAAATGCATTTGTAGATTATTTATGTAGAGTTGGTTCTAGTCTTTTCTGGTCTTTGAGTTAATTTTTTGCTTGTCTGCTGTTCCCTTGGCACCTATAAAATAATATGTGGCAATTCCTAAAATGAGCAATAGTCATGGCAGCTTTAGAATTACTATAGAGGAAAAGTAACCTTGTTGTAAGAGGTAATCCAGAGAACTGTTTGCATAGAACTTTATATAAAGTTAATTTTAATAAAATCAATTGCCCATATCCAAAATTGGGGATAGGACAATAAAGATTAAGGTAGAAGGAAGGCTAAAGTCTTTCCTTCCCAAGCTATCTCTAGACACGATCACTGCTGATTCAAATTCTCATTTACGTCACATGGCAGTACCTGGACTTCTGAATTCCAGATTCTTAAATTAGGATTATTGACAACCCAACATGGCCTTTCTTTTACCTATATTATGTCCCTCTGCTGCCCTCATCTGGTAAACAGCAAATCTTCCTCTATATTGATGAGACTTATTTGGGGGGTATGGGAGGGAAACTGATACTCTGCATTTGGAGCAGTTTTGTAACTTGTAACATTTTAATCAGCAGATGTTGAGTCTTTAGAAGTGATTTAAAAGGGTAGATTTTTTTTCAACAGTCCTTGAAAGAAAAATATTTGCAGGAAATGAACATAGAAATTGACAAAACATTTCTGTTCTTGTCCAGTAACATAGAACCTATGACCCCCGTTATACTGGCAAAAATCAACTTCAGCCCAACAGCACATTCTCTTGTGACGTGAAAAAAAGGAGATATTTCAGATATATCAGTATCCATAGTATATTCTTATTTTCAAATTAAGTCTATACAGACATAAATGTCATAAGTCTTGTGATTCTACTCATCCGCCTGGGCTGTAGTTTGATAAGTTGAACAAATTTTTATTTATTATGTGTCTGCTAACTTTTTTGACAAGAAATTCCATTTTGAATAAGATGGGTATCAATTAAATTTCATTACAGAAACAAAATATCCTCACTTGCCATGTTTTTCTTTACTTATGAATTTATTAATATTGAATATATTACATCAAAAATATAATCATGGAAGGTTTTAGTTCAGTCTATATCTTTGCAATAGTTGGAATGAGAAACTCAGGTTTCTTTGTGAAATTTGGTGGTTCAGTATTTAGTATCAGATATTTAGCAATATATCTATAAAACCACTTATTGCTTTTGAGAAAATAAAATATCAGAAATTAAAATGTAGGAATATTTATATCCAATATCTGATAGACATTACTATTCTAGACTTTGTTGAAATAAAGTTTGGGAGATTCTACATTATGCTGTGTTTGGATTGTTATGGGATCTGCATTATGTTTGGGATTCTGTGCAGCTCATGCTTCAAAAAATATACATATTTTTTGGTTTATAATCCTAAGAAACAGCAGACTGTCATCAAGTTCTTCATTATCCCCATTTAAATACTTTTCTAAGAGCTGCAAAAGATTCAGCCTCACTCGACTTTAATGGGTTACTGCCGTAGTCCTTGAGAATGGATTTGTTTTTCTAGCTTTAGTTTTAACATAATTACATTGTTTGCACTAATAGGATAAAAAAAAATCTTTGAGCTTCTAAAAAGCAATGAAATACAGTATATTTTTCATAATTTATCCAGATTTTCTTGTAGTGCCCACTACAGATACTCAGAAACAGTAGGGAAAATAACCAAGTCATAGTGCCGTAGTGAGGGATCTAAAGTTCTAATGGAGGAGAAACTGGTTAACACCAGCAGCTCACTGAGAGAGAAGCACAGCACATGTGCCCAGGTATGTACATGATGGGGATGGGAGTCCAGGATATGCAAATAGTGAAAATACCTAATGAAAAGGGGAGCAGAAGAAGAAGCTAATCGTGTGACAAAGTCTCTGATCCTGGAGACTTGATGAAAAAGCTGTAGTGTTCAGTAAAGTAAGCTAGTGTACTAAGAGCTGGGACTGAGGGGGGCCTGGGTGGCTCAGTCGGTTAAACCTCTGAATCTTGATTTTGGCCCAGGTCATGATCTCAGGGTTATGCAAGCCCCACGTCTGGCTCTGCATTGAGTGTAGAGCCTGCTGAAGATTCTCTCTCTCCCTCTACCTCTCCCACCTCCCCCCTACCCCCACCGCTCCTGCTCTCTCTGGATCTCAAATAAATAAATCTTTAAAACACACAAACGAAAAGAGCTGGGACTGAAAGGGAGAGGCCATATCTACAATGGACAAGGAAGTCAAGCAGGTTAAAGCAGGCTAATGGCAAATGCAGAAGCTAATGAACTGGAGGGGAATTCCAGGAGACCCTAGTAACTCAGCATAAACCTTTTCATGCATATTTCTCAGATGCTGCAAACTAAAAGGCAAAGTGAAGATGCAGTTTGGATTTTTTAACTCTATTAGTTTCAGTCCTAATCTCTTTGCTTTGAAAATAGCCTTGTCACAGCTGCCCAAGGAAAAATATATGTTCTAATAACTTTTGAAAGCATAGCGTGCCAATAAATAAATAATTTGTATTTTGTTTTGGTCACTCCTCTTTTCTCACCTCTCCTATTATCTCTTGACCTCTCTTCTCTCCTTCCTTCTCCTCCCATTCCCTTCTTTTGCCTTCTTTTTCTTTTACTTCCTTCCACCTCTCCTTCCTTTCTTCTTTCAGCTAATAGATGCACATCTAACAGCTTTTTATTACCTGTTGAAAATATTTCTAATTTTTGGACTTGCAAGTGCCTCAGTAATTTACCCTCAATTTGTTTTTCAGATTATTATTCCTTCTCTCTTGCATTTACTATATTTTAATGAAGCAAATATTTTATTATTCTCAAACCTTGCCATATATCAGTGCTTCTAGAACTTTTCTTCAATGTCCCACAAGTGGCAGAATTAATAAAGGTACATATTCTTATTTTCCTGAAGATTGAGGACTTTTAGAAGACTTGTGTTGTTTACATTATGGCTATATATATATATATATATATATATATATATATATATATATATATCCATTTTTAAAATAAGAAATTGTATTTTTTGGTATTAGGAAGAAGGCACAAAAAACATTTCTCCTTGGTTAATGTGGGAGATGTTTTTCTAAATCTATCAACTTTTGAAAATAAAACTATTAAAAAGTTGACTATGATTGGTACAACATGCTACTTATTTACATTCTTTGTGTTGTTACAATACTTTGAGAACCAATAATTCATTTAAATCTTTGATTATTTGTTTTTATGTTATTTTTCACTGTTTAACAAGTTGATACACATTATCACAGGTACACAAAGTTCAGTAGTCTGTCAAAGATATGGTATCTTGAAAATTAATCAAGCTACCAAAAGTAGGAATCTCAAAAAGTGAAACTTTCTGATGGAAGGCCCAAACACTTTTTATATGGCAGAATGATGGAATCTCTGACCATTAGTCTCCCTGACTCCTTTAGGGAAATATTTGTCAAGTAATATTTAATTGCAAAAAAATGACTGGTGATGGTTTCTATTTAACCACCAATGCTGTAACTTTCATCACATGTAATTAAACTGTCTCAAATGACCACTAGTATCTATGATCTATTTTTTTCTGCCAACTCATAATCTTCATTTTAATGACTTTGATGATGACCTATATAGTAAAGGCATTAAGAATGTTGAGCCAAGGGTTTTATACTGAAAATAACTTCTAGTTGCATTTTTGAGCTATATAATAATAGGCAGTCTATGAATTAATTAATCTTATGTTCTGATTATCAATTTCAGCATAACAAACCAGCCCAACATTTGATGACTTTAAATAAATAAAAACTTAACTATTGTCTCTCATGGTTCTATAGATTGACTAGGCTCAGCTAAACAGTTCTTATTTAAGATTTTCATAAAATTGCCATCATATAGTGGCTTTAGACATTTAGACTTTCCATTGACTTGAAATGCCCAAGATAGCAAGCTTGCATGGCTGGAAGTTGATGCTGACTGTTGACTCAGACCTAAGTTAGATTTGCAAATGTGGTGCCTACTACTGATATTTGCATTTGCCTTGAGTTTCTCAACATATGGTGTCTAAGTTGTGAAAGAGCATCCCCAAATCAATATTCCAATAGGCCCAGGTAGAAGCACAGCCTTGAAAGTAAGAAAACATAATTTCTGCTGCATTCTTTTTTTTTTTTTTTAAAGATTTTATTTATTTATTTGAGACAGAGAGAATGAGAGACAGAGAGCATGAGAGGGAGGAGGATCAGAGGGAGAAGCAGACTCCCTGCCGAGCAGGGAGCCTGATACGGGACTCGATCCCGGGACTCCAGGATCATGACCTGAGCCGAAGGCAGTCGCTTAACCAACTGAGCCACCCAGGCGCCCATTTCTGCTGCATTCTATTGCTCATAGTTTCAGGGCCTACTCAGATTCAATGGTATGGAGGGTTAGACTCTTCTTCTTTAGAGAATCGCAGGATCATTTTGCAGAAGAATATGTATAATAAGATATCTTGTTAAAATTCTCTTTGCAAAATGCAACCTGAAGTAGTCTTCCCTTTGATAGTAATAACTCACATCTTTTCTTTCTTTCTTTCTTTCTTTTTTTTTTTTTTACCAAGAAACAGACTCTTTTTTTTTTAAATTATGTTCAGTTAGCCACTGTATAGTACATGATTAGTCCTTGATGCAGTGTTCAACGATTCATCAGTTAAGTATAACACCCAGTGCTCATCACAGCACATGCCCTCCCTCCTCGGTACCCATTGCTCTGTTACCTCCTCCTCCCCACCCTCCTCCCCTCTGAAACCCCCAGTTTGTTTCTTGGGGTCCATAGTCTCTCATGGTTCATCTCCCTCTCTGTTTTCTCCCCCTTTGGATTTCCCTGCCTTCCCCTATGGTCCTCCATGCTATTGCTTATGTTCCACATATGAGTGAAACCATATGATAATTGTCTTTCTCTGTTTGACTTACTTCACTTAATATAATCCCCTCCAGTTCTATCCATGTCGATGCAAATGGTGGGTAGTCATCATTTCTGATGGCTGAATAATATTCCATTGTGTATATGTACCATCTTCTTTAACCATTCATCTGTTGAAGGGCATCTCAACTCCTTCCCCAGTTTGACTATTGTGGACATTGCTGCTATGAACATTGAGGTGCACATGCATCTTCTTTTCACTACATCTGTATCTTTCTACATGTAAAATACATTCAGTCTATCCTCCAAAAGATTATACTCTTACATCATCAGTTTAAGTTCAGACATCAGCTAACAGTCTAGGATCTCATGATCTCAGTCTTGTCGAGGTGCAGATGAAGCTCCTTGAGATCAAATTTGCAAGTATACGGTTCCTTTTATCTGAAATCTTTGAGCTAAAGAGACAAATAACCATCCCTCCTACATTCAACATGTGATGATGAGGCAGGCATATATTTGGGTATTCCCACTAGGAAACGGGAAGAATGGGATGTACAGCAGAAGTCACTGGTTCATAACAGTTCTGACATTCAGCCTGTTTTATGTACCAGTCCCTTTAGTAGGTCCCAGTCCTTCCCCCTGGGGGTGGTTTTCTGTGGTTTTGGTTTTACCTTCTGACACTTGGTTCTGATTCTGCGTCATTTTTCCTTTTACATTACAAATAACCTCTGTTTGTTGCTGAGTTTTTGCAGCCTGCGTCCTAAGCACAGAAGGTTGAAGAAGAGGCAACTCTTTTCATTTTGAGCTACCTTTGTCACGTTTATCACAACATAAAGGTGCTTCTCCCAGTACAGTTCTCTTTAAAACAATGTGGTTTTTGTGTGTCTGAATAATGTTGGGACTTGGACAAGAGGAACATCCTCACAATTCCATGAGACAGGCCACTCTCTGACGTGGAGTGAGTGTCAGGGTGATACAGGGCAACTTTAGGATTCTTAAAGGACTTTTGGTTTATCAGAGAAGGTCTAGAAGGCATTCCTTTATGAAATTTAGATACCTTTTTGTCTAGCTCAGGGTTAGCAAACTGTGGTCCATGGACAAATTTGACCTACCACCTGTTTTTTGTATTTAGTTTTATTGGAGCATAGCCACACCCATTCATTCATGTATTGTGTATGGCTGCTTTCTCTTGACAATGACAACTGAGTGTTGCTGCAGAAATGATATGGCCAACAGTCTAAAATATTTTACCATCTGGTGTTTGCAAAAAAAAAAAAAAAAAAAGTTTGCTGACTCCTGGCCTAGATGATATGGTCTCCAACGCACTGCCTTAAATCTTTCTGACGTCTTAACAAAGGGTTTACAATCACCCGTGCCCCCATGATGTCAATGTTATCTGGAGATTATGTTTTGGTAGGAGAATCCTGGAATTTACCTTTGCTTTGATGTTATTTCCCATTTTGAAACTTTTTGTTTTTCCCCTGGTTGGAAAGACATGCAGTGAAAAACATTATTTTCTAGCTCAACAAGTCTTGGATTCCTTATATTTTGACTAAATTCTACTTAAAGTGAAACATTTCAAACATTACCTTATCTCTCTCTATTCCTTGCTACCATATAGAGCTAAAATTCTGCTTGGAAATCTCTTTAGACAGATCCACCAGATCTAAAGTAAATTTTCTATTTTCCATGTTACTGCAGGCGATGGGTTCTGTTAAACTTTTTGTTATGCATGTCATCTTTATTCCAGTTTCTTATAAGAATTTTCTCAGTGTCCTTCCTTTTTCAATTAACACTCTTCTTAATAACTTTTTGGCTTCTACGCACAGCACAGTCACAAAGCTGATGTTCTACTTCATGAATTCATGAATTCATCTAGATCTAGTACCTGTTTTTGAAGTAATTAAGAAAAAAATCCTTTTTTTTTAGCTCAGATTTTTTTTTAACTTTTCTTGAGACACTTTCAAAAATCCATACTTATCAAAAAAGTATTGATTTCACATGGGTTTTAAAGTATATGTTTAAACATATAAATTTGTACTCTTTTCTATTGTTCTCATTTTTATTGTATATTTTAAAATGATTTCTTAGATACCCATATAAGAATTATATTTATTTAAAAAAATTCTTTAATTTCTTAAATTTTGTATATAGAAGAGTTAATTCAGCTATTTTAGCTTTCAACTCTACAAATTCCCTTTTCCTATATACTCTGGTTTACTTTTGTTTTTCCCTGGTGTTCTAATTTAAATTCTGGATTCATTTATTTTTATTTATTTATTTATTTTACTAAAATGTAACTGCTTTCATTTTATTCTACTGCCTCATTTAGCATTATGAAAGAGGATTTTAAGTATTCCTGAATAATATTTTAAGTGAATTATTGCTCAGTTTTTCTGGAAGAATAAATAGTAAGGTTTATGCCAATGTATCTCTCCATAATAATAAAACACATGATGTATTTTGAGGCATTTTTTAAATCTGTACTTTATTATTTGATTGATGCTACTTAAGACAGATTCACTGGGCATAGTTTGGATAGTGCTTTGATCTTACTGTCATTTCATCACTGAGAGCCTTAGGGACAATGCTGTTTCTGTCAAAATTAACATGATTTCAGGTTGCTATCATTTCCCCTCATTTAAAATTATTTTTAAAAAGTAAAACGTGAAAGTAGTAGATACTAAAAATAAAAAATAAACACTGATTACTTGTTATAGGAGAATACATAGCTAAGATTAAGCCTACATTTGTAAATTACTTAAGCATAATTTCAAAAGGAAATTTAATGAATTATTATTTGTATTTGTAACTAAAAATTTGAAAAATACAAGCAATGCAATGTAAAATGATACTCACTTAAAAATATTACTCTATATATGATAGTAGCCTTTTTACCCTATGAGAACTCATATCTCTGATTCTATATTTTGAAAAATATGAACTCACTGCATGTATCAGAAGTGTGAATGTGATCTGTATTTATATGTACACAACACGATTTCACACTAATATCACAAATTTCAATGACACACACATAATTTGTGTTACTTTTGCTTCTTCAAGCACAAATATCATGCTGGTCCGTTTGATCAAGCAGAGTTCTACAAACTGTGCATATGCATGATAAAGGCTCTTAAGAGAACCACAACTTCAGTGTTTTCCAAAATTGGCATCTTTTATTCTGACCTCTTGTCTGAATTCTCTTATGTATGTGTATTGCCTGTGTCATATGTAACTGCCACTGTTTTCAAACCTGTGGATGTAACATGGAGTAGGAAAAAAATACGCAACAAGCCAATAAAGTCTCTGTGTTATTGTGAAAGGAGCCAGCCAGTAAATGCATAAATCTCTAATATTCTGCCAGGGGCAAACCTATGAAGAAAAATGAAGCAGGGACAGAGGTCTGCTTCCAGAAATGGTAGAAAACATCTTCTGAGCCAACTCTCCTGCTGAGATTAATTAGAAAAGCAGAAAAAAATATTTTTAAATATCTATGTGAAGTGTCAAGGAAGTAAGGATTGTGACACCAAGATCCCAGAGAGAATGGAAATCCAGCAAATGATCCCAATATTCAGTATGGCTTTTCTCATCAAGGCATTTGATGATTCCAAATCAGAAACTAGAAATCTAAAGAGTGAATGGACCGTTTAGCAAAATCATGGGGTTGGAAAATGAAAAATGGTGTTGATGGCCCATTAAAGATGATGGACCCTGATAATCACCCCAAGCTTTCAATTGGGCCATAAAGGGCTACAAAAAAGATAAAGGTTATTGAGAAATTGGCCAATCCTAAAAGACACTGAGGCCAAATTCAATTTATTGCAAACTGTATATGGATAAGCTTGTCCATGGCCAGCTGCTTTATAGAAGAGAAATACGTCCTCTTTGGAAAAGTAATATCTTGGGACTCTTTCATCAGTGTTATATAAAAAACAACAAACCCCACATATACAAAAGACAATAATTGATCAAAAAGCATGTGCAATAGCAGACAATAGAGACAAATTCATAGTATATCCAAATATGGCAAGACTTTAAAATAAATATAATTAGAGGTGCTGGGGTAGCTCACTTTAAGTTAAACACCCGACTCTTGATTTCAGCTCAGGTCATGATCTCAGGGTAGTGAGATCAAGCCCTGCGGCAGGCTCCGCACTGAATATGGAGCCTGCTTAAGATTCTCTCTCTCCCTCTTCCTCTGCCCCTACCATCCCACGTGTGTTCTCTCTCTCCCCTCCAATCTCTCCCACCCCCTTAAAAAATACAATAAATAAAATAAAAATAAATATAGTTAAATTGTCAAGAAATTAAATGACATGGTTGGGAATTTCAGAAAATAATTCAAAAGTATAACAAAATCTAATCTATCCAGAAATGAAGAAACAATAATTGAAATTAAAGCCTATCTGAATGATAAAGAATTAGCCAATGAGAAGATAAGTCAGTAGAGAATATATACACTAAAGTGCAGAAAGACAAAATGAGGGAAACACATAAAAGAACATAGGAGATTGATGAAAGAAAGCTTTAACGTGTATACAATCAGTGCATAAAGAAAGGAGAATGAGACTGGGTTAAAAGGAACAAGTGAAGAAATGATAGCTGAGAGTTTTTCTGAATTGTCTAGAACCCCAACCAGGAAAAAAAGGGAAAAAATACCAGGAAAAATTGTAAAAAATCTAGGTACAGTATAGGAAGTTACTAAAAACCAAAAGTCAAAGAAAATGATGACAGTAGCCAAAGAATAAAGACATATTGTCATCAAAAGATTAAAACTAAGGTAAATAGCTAATTTGTTAAGACAAACACATGTAAGCCAGAGAATAAGGAATGATATTGTAAAGTATTCAGTAGGAAGTGACTATCAAATTAGAATGCTACCCCATAGGAGATAGTTTTGTTTTGGGGAGGTGGAAAATCTAAGATTTCACATCAGAGATGTAAGGAGAAATGAAGAATGGTGAACTGAAATGAAGAATGTGTGAATTTAAATAATTTTCTACTTGCATAAAAAAAGCAATAACATTACATCACAAGTTACACATACAAAATTAAAATAGATGAACAGAATGAAAGAGGAAGGTACTTAGAGTTATGTATCCTAAGATCCTATGTTATTTGAGAAACGATAAATATATACTGAAGGAATGAAAACCTAAAAATGGAGAAAAAATGGAGAAAAATGGAGAAAAAATGGAATTAAATGAATCTTAAAGAATTTTTTTTCTTAATGAGAGGCGAAAGAACAAAGAAGAGGTACAAAATAAAACAAAGTAAGTGGTAAGACCTGGCCTAAATTCTAACTCATCAGTATATAACAGAATAAAGAATACATACAGCTAAAATATGAACTTTTTCATATGGGATAAAAATGAAATTGCATGCTACTTGCAATATTCACATGAAAATATATGAATATGTAGTTTTGACAGTAAAAATTGTCAAAAATGCCAACTTTAACAGAAAACTGAGTTCTACTACATATTAGACCAAGTAAACTTAAAGCAAAAACCATTACTTTAAAAAAAGAAAGATATTTTAATATAATAAAAGTGTCAATTCAACAGGAGCATATAAGAATTTTAACACCATAGTTTTAAATGTGTATGGCAGAAGTCTCTAAAACTAAGAAGAGAAATAAATCTAAAACCAGTAGGGTATTTTTAAAACTACTCTCAGTAATTAATAGAACAGCATAAAAAATCTGTAAGGATATAGAGGATTTGAAAAGCATAATAAACAAAATTGTTTAATTGCTATATATAACAATTAAACTCAACAATTGCAGAGTACACATTCTTTTTAAGTGCCCATGAAACACTGACAGAAATTATCCATATGGTGGGCCATCAAGCATGTCTCAACACATGTCAAAGCACTGATAAAATATGGAGTATGTTCTCTGATCACAGTAAAATTAAGCTAGAAATTAATACAGAAAACTAAGCACAAATTCCCATATATTTGGAAATTAACTAATATGCTTTTAAAAATTACGCATCAAAGAAAAACAATAAAAATGATAAAATATTTTAAATATATGGAAAACAGTATACTAGGTATCAGAACTTAAAAGATGTCATTGAAACAGTGCTTAAGGAGAAATACAGAACTCAAAACATATTTTATATATGTAGAAATGCTGAAAGTCAGAGTTCTGTGCACCCACTTTAATGAGTTAGAAAAACTGCAAATTAGAAGAAGGATGAAAGAAATAATAAAGATCACAATTACTGTAATAGAAAACAAACATATAATAGAAAAAGCTAACAAATATAAAAGTTCATTCTTTGAAAGGAGTAATTCAATTCTAACTTGTAAAAAGGCTGAATAAAGAAAAAGAGAAATAAAACATCTATGCCAGGAATGAATCAAGGACATCAGTACATCGTAGAAGCATTCCAGTATTTTCAAATATACCCTATTCTCATCCTATTAACTTCTTTAGTCTCAATTAGCATCACATTATTACTTTTGCAGAAGCTTAAAACAGGGCTGCAAATTCTTTGACATTCATTTCTTTAAGAGTTGCAGAGTTTTGTCCTTTCCCTTTCAATTTGGCTGAGTTTGTGAATACTTTGACCGATAGAGTAGCGCAGAAGTGATGCCATGTTACTTCCAAGGGCAGCTCATAAAAGGCCCTGCAGTTTCCTTCTTGTTTGCTGGGAACAGTAACTCTTGGAGTTCTAAGCCACCATGTAAGAAGTCCAACTGATATGAGTCTGCCATCCTATAAGGAAGTCAAACCTGGATAGAAAGGCCGATGTGTAGTTACTCTGACCAACACCCCAGCTGGGCCCAACCTTCAGGTAATTCCATTCCAGATGTTGGTGAAGAAGCCTCCAGATGAGTTCAGTTCTCAACTCAGGGAGTCACCCTCAGCTGTATTCCCTGTGCTCCGTTCAGATTCCCAACCCGCGGAGTTTGTGAGCTTAACAAAATGGTTTGCTCTAAATTTCGAAGTGGTTTGTAATTAAGCAATAGACATACAGAACACCTAGCTTCTGAGAATAGTCACTTAAATGTTCTCCTACTTCCACATTTGCTCTTCCTAGGCCACTTCTCTGAATGGAAACCAGAGTCAAATTTTAAAATGACAAATTGTTGAACAATACATCAAAAACAATGATATACTATATGTTGGCTAACTGAACATAATAAAAAAATAAAATGACAAATCTGATCACATTTCTACCTTGTTTAAAACATGTTATTGAATTCCCGATTCTCTTAGCAAAAGACAGTCAAATCTTCTTTGTGGCTCCCGGAGCCCTCTTTGGTGTCTACACTTGCCTAACGTGAATTTTAGGGTCAGGTCAGTTTACCCTGTTGCATGCTTTTATGCAATACATATTTTTTTCATTACATTTGTTATGATTATGATTTTACATGTATTTGTGAGATCATGTGATTGATGATTTACCTTCACGAAACACTAAATTTCTTGAATGCAAGGACTATGTCTAGTTTTGATGATCATTTTATTCAGATTCAAAAAAGAAAGTTTTGAGATGCTGGAGAGAGGGAGGTGATATAAGAAAGGATATGAGAAAGTAAAATAAAAAAAGGGGCAGTTCTAAGTAACTGCATGATTATCGGATCATCTACTTTGAGATAAGAGGGCTTATAGTTTCATTTTGACAGCAATCCTGTGAGCATATTGGGATAGGACCAGATAAATTAATCGATGAGGAAATGTAGTACTAGGACCCATAAATAAAAAGTAAGGGGAAACACAATTTGCCAAAAATTGTGCAGGCAAGGTTTTAAGATGGAATTCATAATTTGGAGAAGGGAGATTTTGACAGCTGCTTTAAACTAACAAGACTCCAAAACAAGACTCATTTTACATACCCATCACAATGACAACTGTATAAAAAGAAGCATGTGTAGCATAATAAAATACTTAAACTTGCCAAGTAGAATGAGGAAGGCATGTCAATCGAAACACTACTTCTGTGATTTTTTTTTTTTTTTTCTGTACCAATGACTGTCTTGGTTTTGAAGAACAAATCATGGAAACTGACTGATGTTCAAAACTCATTATCTCCTATAGCCTAATAAAAATTAGCACTATATGCACCAAAAAAATGAGCCAAGCTTAGTATTAAAAATCCTTTCAGTCTCAAGAGACTGAAGCATATAGTGCTAATTTTTATTGGGCTATAGGAGATAATGAGTTTTGAACATGAGTCAGTTTGTTGTTAAGGAATATGTTTTGATGCCATTTAGCAGTAACACAATATAGGTATTTTAAAAGTTAGCAGAAATGACAGTGGAGTTAATAAGATAATTTAATATCACTAGCTAAAGACATATGTGTAAATAAGATATTGTACTTATAAATTGGATGTTTTTTTAGATGGAATCTATTTTGAAACAACAGTTAATTAAAAGATAAAGAAAATATGAAAATAAAGAACATAATATGTTTTATTTTTAAAGAGAAGGTTCACGGTGTGGTAAAATGTTAGCCATGTCTCAAGAGATCAAAATTCCTATATCATTAGTTCAGCTAGTGATATTTACCAGCACTCATCCATCTACAAAATTCTTGGCAAATACACATAGGTAGGGTCTGTGGCAGTGATAATTTACACAAGCTGGGGTCTTCTCAGGACTTCTTTTTTTTCTTTTTGCTATTTGTAAAAATAATGTTCTTTTTTGAAAAAATCTGAGTATAGTTGGCACACAATGTTACACTAGTTTCAGGTATACAACATAGTGATTTAACTTCTCTGTACATTATCTTGTGTTTACCACAGGTGTAGCTACTACCGTCTATCACCATCCAACACATCACAGTATCATTGACTATATTCCCTATGCTGTGCCTTTTATTCCCATGACTTATTTCATTACTAGAAGCCTGTGTCTCCCACTCCTGTTCACTCACTGTGCCCATCATCCCACCCCTGCCTTCTCTGGGAACCATCAGTTTGTTCTCTGTAGTTATAGGTCTAACTCTTCTCTCTTTCATGTTATGACTTCTATTTTAGAAGCGGTTGATCCAGTTCTTAAATTGTCCTTATTTTTATAAAATAAGACAGGTCCTGACAAAACCACACTAAATTGATCAGAAAGAATATGTGATGGGTGCGATGTCTGTTACACCTGTCAGACTTTATTGCCATTGAGCATGCCTGATGTCTGTTATTCTCTTGCCTATGATCATTTCCTGTCTACAGTCATACTACCTAACTTCTTTGATTCATTTGTCAGGTAAATAAAAATATGAAACTAATGTGCCAGATTATTTCTTTCTTCTGTGGAATGAGCTGGGGTTATGGGGCTAGAAATTGAGAAAGTAAGTCAAGGTTAGGCAGTTATTAAAGAAGAAAGAAAATGGAAATTGTTACCATCGTCTTTGGGCATTAGAGAGAAATAAATGAAAGTAAGAGAAGGGCGCCCTACATTCGAAAGGTATGGCGCTGGAATGCTTTAATTCAAAGAAGGAAATAAGTATAATTTGTCCTTTCACTTCATCCTCATCTTAACATGGTGACATTAATATTATTGCTGGTATTATTCTACTTCCTGTAATGGTAACAACAGCAGCCGTAGTAAGAGTAGTAATCATAGTAATTGCAATAGTAACGGTACTAGTAATGTTAATAATATCGCTAGTCATTTTCTAGTAGTGATGCCACTGTGATGGCAGAGGTCGTAATTGGTATTACTATTTTAGGATCCAAGTTCCTAGCTGTGAACACATAATTCACTTGGAAGGCTTGATGGAAGAAAGTTTAATGAAGGATTATTTATAGATTCATGGAAAGAACAAATGGAACCAGCAAGAGATAACAAAGACACTAGTAACACCAGAAACATCCTTGAGCTGGGGCTCAGGAGTTAAGAGAACTGAGTGAGCGAGCTGCAGCCGTAGATGATGAGCCACATACAGGGACCCCAATTCAAGATAACGGACATCAGCCACTTCATAGAGGCAGCTCGGATGTGGGAGCACTAAATACCTCAACAGCTCTCTCTTTCTGGCCTCCGATATCCTGCAGTGTCTCCATGGGCAGCAGCTAACAGGAAGCCAGAAACACGGGCGCCCTGAGGAGACATTCCACAAGAGCAACCTCCTACAGCACGAAACAGGGCAGAGAAGGGTGTATGATGAATCTGGAGGGGCAAACAGTGCATGGCCAGCTTAATAGGAACAACAACAATGGTTGTGTTTACTTTGCACTTATTATGTACCAGACACTGCTCAAGGTCATTTACATGAAGCATCTGCTCCCTAATAAAAATTATTATTCCTGATTTACAAAGAGTAACGATTTAATAAAAATGAGTTGATCATACCCCCATTTCATGTACAGGGTGGAAGTAGATTGCCTTTATAAGATTTTTTTTTTTTTGAAGATTTTATTTATTTATTTGACAGAGAGATTGACAGCGAGAGAGGGAACACAAGCAGGGGGGAGTGGGAGAGGGAGAAGCAGGCTTCCTGCTGAGCAGGGAGCCCGATGTGGGGCTCGATCCCAGGGCCCTGGGACCATGACCTGAGCCGAAGGCAGACGCTTAACGACTGAGCCGCCCAGGCGCCCCGCCTTTATAAGATTTTAAGCAATAGTATCACCCTCCATAAGCACTCATGCCTAAAAATATGAAGTTCGTTATTTTAAAAGAATTGTTCTCCTTTGTATGAGTTAAGATGATGTAAATATGAGACAGAATTGATAAATCCTTTCCTTGGATTAGAGGCTGCATAAGTCAGGTAGTGGGAGCAGAAATAGTACTAAATTGAATGGAAAAGAGAGTAAAAACTTCTTAAAGACAGCAAGTTAAGTCACAGCAAGTCTTCTTACTGACTTGAGTTCTTTACTATTCTATATGGAAAAAAAGAGCATATTCTCAAATTGTTTCTTAATCTGAGACCAAAGTACTTTAAAACCTCGGTAATCTAAAAATGAAACAGAACATCAGAAGACAAAGGCATAACCAGCCATGTGACATCAACACATTCAATTTTAGTAGAACATCAGTAGCACAGAATGCTTATTTTTTCCAGAGCTGTGAACATGAACGATTTCTGTAGCCCTGGGAAAGGCTCGGCCTTCTGCACTTTCCTTTGAACCCAAGGATTTTTTTCTCCACTCTCTTTATCCTACTTTCCTTTTGATTCAAGGTGCTAGGGAAATGAACTCTAGTGATCTGCAATGGTAACCTTAAGTGGTACTTGTCAAATATGATTTGGTAGTTGAGAAACTAAGAACAAAAGCAGTAAAATTCAGTAGAAAGAGCAGAGAACTAGAGGGCAGGTGACCTAGACACCAGACATAACCAGTAACTAGCTATGGGATTTCAGAATAATCTTTTACTCTCACCGTGCTGTAAGAATTTTACCTCCAGGCAGTCCCCTTCCCCGGAATGACTCATATTCCAAAAGTTCATTTTGTCCGTGTGCTTACAAGAGCACAGAACACATTCTCCCATAGCAACACTCTGCTCAAGGAAGCCCACGGTGTCTTATTTATGTGTGTCTCTTCTTGTAGCCACCCGATCGTACTGTGTGGTGTTTAGGAAGTGCCTTTTATTTTGTGTTATACTTGGTAATGCTGGCAAGCAAGGATCAAGCTGGCTAGAATGCCGTCAACTTAGCAATAGACACCCATTGGCATGCATGTGTGCCAATGCACATACCGAATGGGTTGTCTTTTACCAATTTTGGATAAAGGCAGACTCTGAGTTGTCATTATTAAATCAATGACACGCTTTTAGGGACATTAGCATATGCTTTTAATCAGCAAAACATAGGATCAATATAACCTCCCTGAGCAAGGTAATGTGAAAAAACAAGGATTATGCTTATTGAGGAGAGTGAGAAAGAAGCTTCTTTATGAAAACATAAAACACAAAAGTTGGTTTTTAAATTTTTTTTTTAAGACCAGAATGCAGTGAGAAATATCTGGAGTATTTTTTTTTTTTTTAGTCATGTCAATAACCAGGTGATGTAGTAGTTTTTTATAGACAGTTAAGAAGTCAGAAAATATCACAAGCTTAGTGTGAGCCACAAATTCTTTCCACTTCCTTTCCCATGAGATTCCCCATCTGTGTACTAGCTTTGATCTGGAGTCACAAACAAAGACTATCTGTTTATTCAAGAGATCAAATGTTACTTTTGGTACAGACCCTAGGGAAACTCAGAAGAAGGACATAAGCTTTGGGAGTACATTGATTTTCAAAGTGTTGATCTGAATAATCCATGACATATTTAGTTTCTTCGACTGTTAGAAGATATACACAAAGGTGATGAACTCACAGGGCTTTGTTCTCTGAGCATAAATCCCCTCTTTCCCTTTGTGATAGTCTTCTATATTTTCACACAGAAAATACTCTAAATGGAAAAGCCAGAGTTATACATCACTAGTATTCCAAAAGCCTATAATCTGGTAAATGTTCCTAGAGTTTCTCTGATTCTCCTGTTTTAGATTTTAAAAACTAGATACCTACTCCTTAGATGGTTGCTTATTCTTGTATGTCATGCTTGAGCTAATTTTTCTTCTAAAATTCTTTTTTTTAAGCTTTTCTTTATTTATTTGACAGAGAGAGAGAGAGGGAACACAAGCAGGGGGAGTGGGAGAGGGAGAAGCAGGCTTCCCGCTGAGCAGGGAGCCCGATGCGGGGCTCGATCCTAGGACCCTGGGATCATAATCTGAGCCGAAGGCAGACGCTTAATGACTGAGCCACCCAGGCGCCCCATCTTCTAAAATTCTTGATAGAGCACACATATTTTTAAAAAGATTTTATTATTTTTTATAGAAGTTTCAAGTTTACAGAACAACTGAGCAGAAAGTTCAGAGTTCCTATAATCCCTCTGTCCTGTCCCCACACATAAAGTTTCCACTGTGACTAACATTTTGTATTAGTGTGATACTCTTTTTTCTTACAATTGATGAACCAATATTGATACATTATTTTTAACAAAAGCCTATGGTTTGAATGAGGATTTGCTCTTTGTCTTATACAATTCTATGAATTTTTGCCAAATGCATAATGTCCTGTATCTACCATTATAATATTATATAGAGTAGTTTCACTGCCCTAATAATCCTCTGTGCTCTACTTATTCATCCCTTCTTGCCTCCAACCTTTGCAACCACTGGTCTTTTTATTGTCTCTCTAGTTTTGCCTTTTTCCAGAAAGTCATATGGTTGGAATCACAGTGTATAGTCTTTTCACACTGGCTTCTTTCATTTAACAATATTTATCTAAGTTCCCTCCATGCCTTCTCATATCTTAGTAGCTCGTTTATTTGTATCTCTGAATAATATTCCATTGTATAGATACACCATGGTTTGTTTAATTAGTCACCTACATCTTGGTAGCTACCAATTTAGGGCAATTATGAATAAATCTGCTATACACAATCTGTGTGTAGGTTTTTGTGTGGACATAAGCTTGCAACTCATTTGGGTAAATCCTTGGACCACTGTTGCTGAATTGTATGGTAAGACTATGCTTAGCTCTTTAAGAAATTGCCAAACTATCTTCTAAAGTGGCTGTACCATTTTGCATTCCCACCAGCAATGAATGAGTGTTTTTATTTCTCCACATCCTAGCCAGCATTTGGTGTTCTCACTGTTTTAGATTTTATCAGAAATATATTTCACAATCTTTTTTTCTCTTAATCTATGATTTGTTCTTTCCTTCTCTTCATTTTTGTGTAATTTGCAGGACAAAAGTTTTTATTTTGATGAAGTCCGACTTAACAATTTTTTCTTTCATGAATCACCACCATATATCTAAAGAAAATCATCATCAAACTCAAGGGTGCCTAGATTTCCTCCTTCTCTAGAAATTTTTATAGTTTTGCATTTATGTTAGGTCTATAACCCATTTTGAGTTAAATTTTGTGAAAAAATATAAGGTTTGTGTCTAGATGACGATGATGATGGTGGTGGTGGTGGTGATGATTGGCATGTGGATATCCAGTTGCTCCAGCACAATATGTTGAAAAGACTATCTTTTCTTCATTGAACTGTCTTCTCTCCTTTACCAAAGGTCAGTTGACTATACATGTGTAGGTCTATTTCTGGGCTCACTATTCTGTCCCATTTATCTATTTGTCCATTCTTTCACCAATACCACATTGTCTTGCTTATGGTAACTTTATAGTAAGTTTTGAAGTTGAGTAGTGGCAGTCCTCAGACTTTGTTCTTTTTCTTTAAAATGGTTGGCTATTCTGGATCTTTTGAATTTCCATATAAACTTTAGAATCAGTTTGTCAATATTAACAGACATCTTGTTGAGATTTTTATTTGGATTATGTTGAGCCTATGCATCAACTTGGGAAGAACTGACATCTTAATAATATTGAATCTTCCTACCCATGAGCATGAAATATCTATTTATTTAGATCTTTGATTTTTTAAATCAGAATTTGTAGTTTTCCTCATATAAATCTTGTACAGGTTTTGTTAGATTTATATCTAAGTAGTTATTTTGTTTTCTTTTGTTACTAATGAAATGTACCTGTTTTTCATTAGGCCTTTCATCTTTATAAGATATGTATTGATTTAGTCTTAACAGCCTGAAGATTAAGACAGGTTTGCTTGTTTGTTTACTTACTGTAAATAATTTAAAGACTGGCAGTTTTATGTCTGAACCCACACTTTTATCAACTCTGCATCTGTTCACATCTTTGTATTTATAATTTCTGTTCTGTGAAAAGTTAAATCTACTTATGCATAGTTAGAAGGTCCACTTCAGTTTTGTCTTATGACAGTGTAGGATATTAAAGATAGGTTCTTTAATAAATTAATGCATCATAGTGAAGTCTCAAACATTAAGCTCTTTAAAGGATTTTTATAAAATTTACTCCTTGTGTGGTCTTTGTCATTATTTGAGATAATAGAAAGTGATGCTTATCCAAATGTCCACATTCATAGAGTTAGGCATAAAATTAAATTATCATAGAGATAGAAAAATACCTTAATGATGATGGGTATGTAGGAGAATACAACTGAGACCTCGAAATGTGGAGTGACTTTTATACAATTACCTAGAAAGTTATGCTGGAGAATGTCATAGAAATCAGTTTTCTTTTTCTTTTTTTTTTTTTTAAGATTTTATTTATTTGAGAGAGAGAGAGAGGGAGGGAGAGTGAGCAAGAGAGAGAGCACAAGTGGGGGGAGAGGGAGAAGCAGGCTCCCTGCTGAGCTGGGAGCCTGATGAGGGGCTCAATCCCAGGACTCTGGGACCATGACCTGAACTATTTGCATATATAGTTTAAAAACACAAGGGTATTCATTTAATCAAGAAGTTTTAAGTAGACGCTGTGATTATACACTCTTTATTTTAGTATCTTTGGAGGTCTTCTTAACATATATGAAAACAATTCATGAGGACACTGCCATATATTAAGCTTGACTTGGAGGGCTGTCATTATTCTGTACAATTTGCTTAAACAAAATTAATTTATGGGAGCATTTGATGAGATAAAGGCACTCAGAATGTACTTAAACCAAAATATTGAAGTATTAGACTATTTCTCAGTGAATACAGAAGTACCTACTATTCTCACTCAAAAAAGGCCCTGGTTTAGTTCTGGAGACTTGACATGCTAGAATATGCTGTGGATGCCTGTAATATTACTCCATTAGATCTGTTGTCAAAAAATTGCACTTTACATTATCTAGCTGCACACACACTGCATAAATTGCCAGGTTTTGAGATGGCTTCTCTATTTGTCTTTGTGGTGTTTTGTAATACTGTGCTAATGTAATGCACTGCTTTGTCTGCTCAGCTCTGCGTTTAGAGCTTTATTTGATCAGATTCTGGAAGAAATGCCTTGTATAACATCATGCGTGTGTTTCCCAAGTAAACTGCTTGCATTTGTACCTGCATATTTCTTATCCACTTCATTTTTGCATGGCGTTGGCATGCTTCAGAGAAAAGACAGTTTATAGTGTATTTGATTACACAGACATAGTAGTTTAGTACAATATGCTGTAATCAGGACTACTCAGAAAAGCAATTTAGTTCTGATCTTGTCAAATTAAGTGTGTATTGAATATATAACTCACCCTCACCAAAAAGAGCTATTCTGAGGCAGTCGTGAGCAAAAGACAACTATTATTTGCTGTCATTATTTTCTTTTAAAGAAAGATTGGTAGAATCAGTTGAACTGTCATGGGACTAATCTTTCAATAATCTTACTTTTCTGTAAGAGTATAGAGGGGGTGGGTTGTATGGATAATACTATCAAAGTAGTATGAAATAAACTTGAAATAAAAAGTAGAAGTAAGGGAGATGTTGTATAAAAAAATAGGTATTTTGTGTGAAGCCACAAAATATATTAGAGGAATGAAAGAAGGAAGAAAGAAAGGATGGGCATTGAGAGGAAGATACCCTTTTCCTTTGCTTGTCAGTGCTGACATGTAAATGACAGCCATTCCAACATTTGACCCTGTGATATCTGTGCTCTCAAAACTAGAGCTTATCTTCTTTGAGCTTCATACCGACTGAACCACCAATATCTGGTCTACAAACTCCAACTCCCAATGAATCTGGCTATGATCACAGGTGGTTTTTGATATTTGTGCATTACATTTCTTGTGTGCTTTTCAACTGGGTTCCTCTTTTCTTCCACTTCTGTTACCACTTCTTAATAAAGACATAAAAGATTTAAAAATAAAATTTATTTGGTAACATATTTCTGATATACCATCAGAAGTTTCTTGGGGAAGAAGCAAATAACAATAGGCTCAGGAATTTTCCTCTTCAAACCAAATTAATTTTGGTGATCATCAAATTAACAAGGTCTTGGAAAAGCAGGGATTTTTACATAATGTTAAAAGATGTGTAAAATTGTATGAAGTTTATTGAGAGTTATTTATCATTAGTTACTCAAACTGAAAAATGTACCTACCTCTACCTTTTGATAAAACAGCCACATTAAATTTACTTATAAAATGTACTCATAAACATTTGCTGAATACATGTGCAGGCGTACACATTATTAAATACTGCTTTAATTCAAAATAATAGCAAAAACTGATACAGCAGAACCACCTATCAAGTGTGTATTAGTTCAATAAATTATGGTACATCCTTATTCTGCTACTTTCAGAATAAATGAGGTAGGCCAGGGGCGCCTGGGTGGCTCAGTCAGTTAAGCATCTGCCTTTGGCTCAGGTCATGATTCCAGGGTCCTGGGATATAGCTCCATTTTGGGCTCCCTGCTCAGGGGAAATCTGCTTCTCCCTCTGCCTCTCCCCCTGCTTGTGTGCTCTCTGTCTCTCAAATAAATAAAATCTTTTAAGAAATACTCAAATCTGAGTTTTTAACATATATTTCAACTTTCTTTTATATCCTGCTAAAATTAATATAGTATGCTATTTAATCTGTTTCATTTCCATAAATATGTAGATAGATAGATAGACAGATAGATAGACAGACACACAGACATTTAGACAAACATACCATGAAAGAAAGCATAGCTGAGGAGGAAAACCCTGGGCTATACATAATCTGCAAATTGTCCAGTTAGATTGTAGAGACATAGTTGTAGTAATTGGGAAGTATAATTAATCTTGAACTATGTCAAACCCTAGTGTAAGGTACCTACCTATCTTCTTGCAACTAAGCACATATAATTTCTGTTAATCAGTGGTGGCATCTTCTACAAAGCTTTTTTTCCCTTATTTACCTAAAGAGCTTTCCTTATTATTAGGAGTCAAGATGGTCAATAATTTTTTTGTAACAAAATAAATGTTATTTTGAAAGAAGTAGACTAAAAGTGTAGGATAACCCACATGGGCCCCACAGATGTACCATACATCTAAAAAATAACATAATAATATTTAGTCTTTTATCTCAAATTATATTTATAATATAAATCTCTATCTTCTTTCCTAGATAGGAGTATTCTCTAGGGCAGAACATGACTCTTTTTTCTTTGCAGTTATGTCCACTTGAGCACTGTTGACCCTCAATAAATATTTAGAGAAGGAATATTTTGATGATGAAAAATAATGCCGTTTGCAACTGAAGGACAAATATCTCTCTGAGTGATCAACTATTAGTTTGTGTTTTAGAAACTCTTCCCTAATATAAATACACAACCAACTTATTTGTTCAACTGTTTAAAATAAATTGTGTTGCTTATGTTGTTGAAAGATTCTAATGTATTCTATTTATTGCTTCCCTTCATCTTAGGGGATTCCTTTCAAATTGACTCTTTGGAGCTACCTCAACTCTATTGAATGTAAATATCTTTTATTTTCATCACTTCTTGGGAAAATATCTGTTGCTGTGTGCCTAACAGTTTGCAAGTCATTGCATAGCCTAGGGGAATCTCTATATTATTTCTGTCTTTCCATATAGACACTTGCACACACAATTTCATGGAAGTAAATGGCATTCTGCTTACTTTGGGAGACATGCATATTCACTGTTTATATGGAGACTTCCATGGATCCTTGCATGCATTTCCTCAGCTCCCACTTAGGAGGGAGAGGACTGAATCACTGGCAAGTAATAATGTTCTATGAATTGTGCTTTTCTTTCTCACAGTCAGCCTCTCAGTGGTAAGCTAGTTTTTGAGAGCAAGTTGGTCTATTTTCGAAGCCACATAAACTATTTTAGGTGACAAGGGGACCATTTGGTGCACTGAAGTAGTAATTTGCTAGTGGCCTAAAAGAATTAATGAAGCTTTCAAAGGCATATGACAGACTTGAAAGGATTATGTACCAAAAAAAATTGTTTTAACATAAATGAAAACATCAACTAAAAAAGACATATGGTCTGTTCAGAGGATGCAAATTAGAAAAAAAGTTCCAGTGGATAAGAAGAGACTTGGGAAGGAATGAAAACACACAAAACAAATTTACAAAGACAAGCAGAATTTTTGTATAATTTATATAACATGGTATGATATAGCATGATATATAACATATAATACCATACATATTAAGTCCACATGAAGTCATTGACATGTGTCAGGAAACGAGTGTGGCATAAATCATTTAAAGCTGATATATAGTTTTAATGAAATTTACATTACAAATTTCAGAAATCATAATGGAAAACTGCCATTTTTAATACCATGTAGACATAAAGCTATGTAATATAGAGCTCAAGTACGGCATTTAAAATTATAAATGTAAGAAGATATTTTTCCTAAATGAATGGATTCATTTTGTCAATAGACAAGTTAATATTATTTGAAAGTTGTCAAAATGAATACAAGGGGATATACTATATAGAGATACTATTACTGACGTATTAAAAAGATTATGCTCACTTAAGTTTAAAGAGAGAGGGAGTTTTTCTATCTGCAGGGCTTTCTCACAATATAGCTCTGCTTCCTACTTCTCTCTTAGGTCTGTGCCTGCCAGTGTGATGTGCATGAATACCCACAGCCTTCTTTACTTTTTTTGGCCAACTGAGGAACTGGCAGGAGACCTGAGGAAGGGAGGAAAGTAGGTTCATGTTATTTAATTTTCTTGTTCCTCCCTCCTTACGCATTTGGCTCTTTTCAGGAAGGTGACCCTCTCTGTTTGGGGAATCGTCTCTGCAGAGGTGCCCTCTCCCCAAAGAGAATTCTCTCCACAGAGCCCCCTCTCTTTTGGGGGTTCTGGGAAACACATGGCTCCCTGCCTTACTTTTTTTTTTTTTTAATTTACATTGTTGTTTTTTAAATTTAATTTTTTAATTTGAATTCAATTATCCAACGTAGAGTATATCATTAGTTTTTGATATAATGTTCAGTGATTCATTAGTTGCATATGACACCCAGTGCTCATCACATCACGTGCCCTCCTTAATGCCCATCACACCGCTTTACCTTTTGAGAGTAGAGGCAGGAATTGCACCAACTTTCTCCAACCTCGGGCACAGCCTTCTCTTTTGAGGTATACTTTATATTTTGATTGTACTTCTAAAAATATTTTTTTTGATCTCTCCTTAAATAATACCCACTTGAGCATGCCATTTATTTCCTTGCCAGGACTCTGACTGATTCAAGTTATGTTTCTTTTTACCCTAGCAGTAGGAGAATTTACAGTGGAGGTAATTGGGACATCATAGAGAAAATTAAAAAAATCAGGAGTAACCAATGAAAACTTCAATAAGCTTCAAATTAGATTCACTAAGTTAAAAAAAAAAAGGAAGAAAGGGAGAGAAAGGAAAGAGAGAAAGAAAGAAAGAAGAGAGAAAGAAGAAAGAAAGAAAGAAAAAGAAAAAGAAAGAAAGAAAGAAAGAAAGAGAAAGAAACTGAAAGGAATACTAATGAATTCTTCCTCAAGGTCTTCAAGAAGTAATTGACCCTACATTATATTACATTTACTATCCTGATATATAGAGATGTGTCTGTAGTACTTTTTTTTCTCAGTTTATCACTTTTCCCACCACCAATATTTACACTATTGTTTCAGTTCCTGCAGAAAAACTAGGCAAGCTTTTAATTGTCTGAGGGTTGGGTTTTAGCTTTTTTGGACTCTGAAAACATTGAATCCTGCCTTTCACTTTACTACTCCCATAAATCCAATCTACCTCCAGTTGGAAAGGTCAAGTTCACGCATCAGCTCCCTTCTGCACAGATGCCGGGGGAGAACAGATCTAAGAGCTAGTCTTCATTTATCATTTCCATTTACTTTTTTATCCAATCATCATTTAACACTACTCTTCCCTAAACTAATCAAAGTTTATTGATTTTTAACAAAATTTATCAGGATTCTAAAAAGTTACATGAAATGAATTTACAAATATTGAAATTTTTCATAAGGACAACTCTGAAGGATAAATGGAGTTCAGAATGAGTAACTGGTATGTGTGAAAAATTATGGATATTCTCATTGAAACTAGGAGACCAAAAATTCCCTTACTTAAAATTGTTCTAAAAATTAATAACTGCAATTAGATATGAATTAGAAATAAGAGACAAGAATATGAATCCTGGAATGTAAGAGATATATAGGAGATATCTATCAGTGCACCCTGTATTCTGTTTGTCTTACCCATTTTTTTCTCTTTCCTCTTACTCCCTTCTCTTGGGTTAAATAAATATTTTTTAAAATACCATTTTAATGTATAGCATTTGTAATATAACTCTTTGTATTGCTTCTTTTTAAAATTTTTTTTATTATGTTATGTTAATCACCATACATCATTAATTTTTGATGTAGTGTTCCATGATTCATTTTGTATTGCTTCTTTAGGGATTTCTGTAAAGTTTGCAAAATACATTTTTAACCTTCACATTCTGTGTGGAACTAATATTGAACCATTTCACAGAAAAATGTAAGAACTTGCTACTAAAAGATTGATTTACTTACCTCTTCCCTCCTTTTATTCTGTACTTGTCCTATGTATGACATTTACATACATTAACAACTGCACAAAACTGTGCTATTCCTTTGGCATTAAACAGTTACGTAGATTTTTTTAATTATGAAAAAATATAGTGTATTTTTATATTTATCCATATTTTTATCATTTCTAGTGCTCATTTTTATTCCTGCAGGTTTGAATTTTCACCTAGTGTCATTTCCTTTTACCCTGAAGAGTTTCTTTTATTATTTTTTGTAGTGCATCTCTGATGGGAATATAATCTTTTAGTTTTATTTTATATGAAATATCTTTATTTTACCTTCATTACTGAAGGCCATTTTCACTGGACATAGAATTTTTTTTTAATCAAAATTTTTTTTATTATGTTCAGTTAGCATAGAATTCTTAATAACACCCTTTTTGATTGTTTCTGTCAACAGAACAAAGGTCATTTGTATCCTGGATCCACTGAATTCAATGTGTTGTTTTTCTCTGACTGCTTTTAAGATTTTTTTATTTTTGGTTTACTTCAATTTGACTATGATTTGCCTAGATGTCATTTACTCTATCTGCTTAGAGTTTTCAGATTTTCACTGTTTCCTTATTTCTGGGAGATTTTTGACCATTTATCTTCAATTTTTTTTTTCAGATTCATTTTATCCTTCTCTCCTGATTCTTTATAACTTTTACACTATTATTAAATCTTTGATATTGTCTTACAAGTCATCCACACTCTATTTTTCAATTTTTTTCATTTTTGTGTTCTATTTTTCTGATGATTTTTATTGATCTATTTTTGAATTTATTGATTCTTTACTCTGTTAGGTTCAATCTCTATTTCAGCAGACACTTTTTTTTTTTTTGCATGTTCTATAATTTCCATTTGCTTATTTGTACAGGTTTTACTTGTCTGCTGAAATTCCCTTTATAGTCATTAACTACGGCAATGCTTGACATTTTATTTAGTTTAGATATAGTTGCCAATTTAAAATAGTTGTCTGCTAATTCAGCATATAGATTATCTCATGGTCAATCTTCATTGATGACACTTTCCCTTAGTAGGAGTCATATACTTTTTTTTTTTTTAATATGTCCTTTAAATTTGGATTATATTCTTACTTTTGAAAATATTATATAGAGACTCTGGATTTTCTTCCATTCCTCTGAAAAGTATTCATTTAGTTTCTTCTGTAAAAGTTATCTTAGCTGGACTCAAACTACAAATTCTGTGCCTCTTGGAAGGGCAGGAGCTGTAAAGTCTCTTCTGTTATTTTAATCTTAATGCAGCTGCTTATGGTCTGCCTAGTACATGCCTAGTTGAGGGGTCAGCTGGGATTTTTACTTTATTTTATTATGTTATGTTAATCACCATACATTACATCATTAGTTTTTGATGCAGTGTTCCATGATTCACTGTTTGCTTATAACACCCAGTGCTCCATTCAATACATGCCCTCTTTAATACCCATCACCAGGCTAACCCATCCCCCCACCCCCCTCCCCTCTAGAACCCTCACTTTGTTTCTCAGAGTCCATAGTCTCTCATGGTTTGTCTCCCGCTCCGATTTCCCCCCTTCATTTCTCCCTTCCTACTATCTTTTTTTTTTTTTTTTTAACATATAATGTATTATTTGTTTCAGAGGTACAGGTCTGTGATACAACAGTCTTACACAATTCACAGTGCTCAGCCGGGATTTAAACAGCACTTATATGTCAAGGCTTTCCTATGTGCCAAAATGATCCTCAGGAAATACCCTGTTTTAGTTTTCTCTTGCTGCTATAACAAATTACCACAAATTCTGCTGGTTTAAAACCATACAAATTTATCATCTTACAGTTCTTAGGTCAGAAATACAACAAGGGTATCACTGGGTAAAATAAAAATGTTGGCAGGACTGAGTTCCTTTCCAGAGGCTCTAAGAGAAGATCCATTTCCTGTCCAGTTTCTAGAGTTTTCTAGAGTTTTCTTTTCACCTGTGTCTCCCTTCCTCCCTTTTCAAAGCCAGCATTGCTGCATTTTTCTGACCCTTCTTCTGTGGTCATCTCTCTCTCTGACCATCAAAAGGAAAGCCCCTCCACTTTGAAGGACTCATGTGATTAGTTTGGGCTCTTCGGGATAATCCAGGATAATCCTCCATCTCAAGGTTCTTAATCTTAAACACATCTGCTAGTCCCTTTTCCTATGTGAAGTAACATATTCACAGGTTCCAGGGACTTGGATGTGGACATTTTATAGAAGGATCATTATTCTGCCCATTACACCACACTGTCCCATAGGCATTTATGACAAGATGATGTAGAAACACCCTCATCAAGAGGTAAGGGTCTCCTTAAATTTGGACAGGCTTGTAACTCACATAGAAGTTGTGAAGGTTAATTTTATGCATCAACCTGATTGGGCCAAGGGAGGCCCAAATAGCTGGTAAACATTATTTCTGGGTGTGGCTGTGAGGGTGTCTCTGGGAAGAGATTAGCATTTGAATCAGTAGACTGAGCATAGAAGATTACTCTCACCAGTGCAGGTGGGCATCACCCAATCTGTTGAGAGCCTGAATAGAACAAAAAGGTGGAGGCAGGGTGAATGTGCTTTCTCAGCTGGAACATCCATCTTTTCCTGCCCTCAGATAGTAGTGTTCCTGATTCTCCTGGCTTTGGACTTGAACTGAATTATACCATTGGCTTTCCTGGTTCTCCAGCTTTCTGGCAGCAGATCTTGGGACTTCTAGACCTCCATAATCAGGTGAGCCAATTCCTATAATAAATCTCCTCATACATATGTACTTGATTTTCTTTCTCCTGAGCAATCCTAACGCAGAAGTAATGCTATGTAATTTCCAAGAGCAGGTGATAAAGGTTAATACAGCTTTTACCATTTTTGTTGGTTTTGGACAACAGTCCTAATTGAAATCTGCATTGGCAGCTGACATCAACCAACAGTTGTATAAGTGACAGTCTTTAAGATGACGTTAGCCTCAGCCTCCATCTAACTGCAACTATATGAGAAATGTCCAGAGAGTTGCTTAGCTATGCCCATTCGACCCCTACAACTGTAAAGAAGACATTTTATTGATTATTGTTGTTTTTAGATATTAAGTTTTATATTTATCATTCAGCAGTAGACAGCCAACACTTTCACAGGTTCTATTCTTTCTGGGCTTTCCACCCTTGATTTTTAGCCGCTCTGTTTACCCCAAATCCTGCCCTCTGGTTCTTCAAGCCAGTAAAACTATAGGATTCTGTGCAGCTCTACCTGCCCTCTATGGTGCCAACTACAGCCTGCTTTCAGGCCAAGTGCTATGACCCATGAAGTGTCATTCCTTTCTTTCAAGTGTAGAATCTTCTCAATATTCTGCCCACTTTTGTTAATTTTGCAATAGTTGTTTGGTTTTGGTTTTATCCAGAATTTATAGCTGTTGCCTCTGTCCATTAGAAGCATCTATGTCATTGCTAGAAACAGAACCACTAATATCAGTAGTTTTAAACATATTAATTTGTCAAATTTGTATTTTAGATTATTTCAAATATACAGAGCAGTATGTGTGCTAATGTACCTTAGACATATAGAACCTCCATTTCACTTTATCAAGTCTTAATAGATTTATTAAATCCAAGTTATCATGATGTATTTGCTTCAGACATTTTTTTTACGCTTAAGAAATAATTCACTGAAAAACATTTGAATCTATCCTTCTTTGACCAGACTTACATGTCTAGCATAAATCCTATATGGTACATTTAGAAATATGCAGTGTTAGATTAAAGCTGTTAGTATTCTACTGGGAATTATTCATTAATATTTATAAGTGGGAAAAGCTTTTAATTTTACCTGTGTGTATGCATAACTAATTGGGTTGTTACAAAACAGATGGTAGACTTAGAAATAAATTAAATGATTTCCAATTTTTCTGAAAATTATCTTTACAAAGATTTAAATAAATATTATTAATTTTTCCTGAGAGATTTGATAGCACATGACTTAGAATCTACCTTGGCTAGGTGCTACTTTAGTTAGTACATTTGGTTTCCATTTAATTTGTTTTCTATCCATTTTTGTCAACTGCTGTTTGCTTAAAATATGGATATCTTGTCCACAGATTATTTTATAAGTGTTTTGTTTAGTTATTAAGCATCTGTTGAGTTTCAATTTTTTTTCTGTTATTTATTTTTTCCATATTGGCCAGGTATTAGCTTTATATTAATCTTTTAAAATTTATTGAGATTTGGGTCGCCTGGGTGGCTCAGTCATTAAGTGTCTGCCTTTGGCTCAGGTCATGATCCCAGCGTCCTGGTATCGAGCCCTACATTGGGCTCCCTGCTCCGCGGGAAACCTGCTTCTCCCTCTCCCGCACCCCCTGCTTGTGCTGTCTCTCTCGCTGTGTCTCTCTCTGTCAGATAAATAAATAAAATCTTTAAAAAAAATAAAAAAATAAAAAAAATAAAATTTATTGAGATTTGTTTCATTACCAATCATAAGCTTGTTGAGGGGCGCCTGGGTGGCTCAGTCATTAAGTGTCTGCCTTCGGCTCAGGTCATGATCCCAGGGGCCTGGGATCAAGCCCCGCATCGGGCTCCCTGCTCCGCGGGAAGCCTGCTTCTCCCTCTCCCACTCCCCCTGCTTGTGTTCCTTCTCTCACTTTGTCTCTCTGTCAAGTAAATACATGAAATCTTTAAAAAAAAAAAAAAAGCTTGTTGAATGCCCCATGTGCCCTTGAAAACATGTGCATTCTCTTCTTGTTGGCCATTTGGTGGAATTTTCTGTAGATATCAATATGTTAAGCTCTGTTTACTCTGTTTACTATGTTATTCAAGTCTTTTATATTCAAATTGACTTTGTGAGTAATTGTATCATTGAGATGATATAAGAGATATGTGTTGACATCTCCAACTATACTTGTAAATTTGTCTATTTCTCCATTTACTTCTCTGAGTTTTTGCTTTTATGTATTTGGAAATTCAGTTATTAGGGATGTGTATATTTGGAATTATTACAGTTGCTTGTTGAATTGACTCTTTTATCGTTGTGAAATGTCCCTATTTATGCCTGTGTTGGTGTGAAACCCTCTCAGGAGCTTACCTGGTGTAATCTGAAAGTGGTCTCCATACGTAGAAGATAGTGAGAGAACAAAGAAAGAGGCAGGCCACATCAGGTTGGTAGGTGGCAGTTTTAATAAGCAAAGGAAACTTACATATGAGGCTTGTCTTGGGCAGCAGCAACATGACTGATTCCTGCAACTGCCTGCCAAATTTTAAAAGTTTATGAAGAGGCTAACTGGGTTTAGTCATGTATGCTGTGCAGGTGTTCTCAACACCACATCACTATCTTAGGGCTTAAGTCCTTGGAGCAGTCTCCGGGAATGGGAAAGGCAAATGAAACCCACATTCCAAGGACAGGCGAGGTGGTGAGGAGCCTCCAGTCACCTGGGTCCTGTTCAACTGGCAGTCACATTTTTTCAATGACCGCCCCCCCCAACAGCCTGCTAATGTTTTTTTCTTGTGAAGTCTACTTTGAATGATATTACATAGCCACTTTAAATTTCTTATAATTAGTGTTTGTGTGTTACATATTTTCCATTATTCATTTTTAGACTATTTTATTTTTATTTTTTTAATTTTTTTAATTTTTTTAAGATTTTATTTATTTATTTGAGAGAGAGAGAGTGAGAGAGAGAGCGCAAGAGGGGGTAGGGTTAGAGGGAGAAGCAGACTCCCTGCCGAGCAGGGAGCCCGATGTGGGACTCGATCCCGGGACTCCGGGATCATGACCTGAGCCAAAGGCAGTCGCTTAACCAACTGAGCCACCCAGGCGCCCTTATTTTTATATTAAACATTGTTTTCTTATAGAAAGAGTATAGTTTTTACTTTTTAATACAATAAGGCAGTGTATCCTTTTTAAGGAGGATATTTAGGCCATTTTTATTTAGTGGGATTATCAGTATGGTTGGTCTGAATGCTACCATTCCAATCATTTATTTTCCATTTGCTTTCTCTATTCTTTTTAAGCTATTTCTCCCTCTCCTGTCTTATTTTAGATGGAATATTTTGAATTAACAAGGTTTTTTTTTTCGTTAACAAAGTGTTGATAAAATATTTTATTTTATCTTCACTAAAGGCTTATTTAGCAATAGTGTTTTGAATATAACAGTGATATGTTTTAGTGATTAGTCTAACCTTTAAACTATGCATCTTTAACTTATTATAGTATTCCTTCAAATAATATTATGCCACTTTATGTTGAATGTAAAAATTTTAAATCAATATATTTCCTCCTCCATCCTTTGTGCTATTTGTTTAATAGAGATTTTTTTTAAATTTTATTTTATTATGTTATGTTAGTCACCATACCATACATCATTAGTTTTTGATGTAGTGATCCATGATTCATTGTTTTCGTATAACACCCAGTGCTCCATGCAGTACGTGCCCTCCTTAATACCCATCACCGGGATCAACCCCCACCCCC
>NC_138375.1:21773398-21781904 GCF_054177405.1 Leptonychotes weddellii | reverse complement strand
CTCAGAGTTCATAGTCTCTCATGGTTCATCTCTCCCTCTGATTTCCCCCCCTTCATTTTTCCCTTCCTTCTCCTAATGTCCTCCATGCTATTCCTTATGTTCCACAAATAAGTGAAACCATATGAAAATTGACTTTCTCTGCTTGACTTATTTCACTTAGCATAATCTCCTCCCAGTCGCATCCATGTTGATGTAAAAGTTGGGTATCCATCCTTTCTGATGGCTGAGTAATATTCCATTGTATATATGGACCACATCTTCTTTATCCATTCATCTGTTGAAGGGCATCTCGGCTCTTTCCACAGTTTGGCTATTGCGTACATTGCTGCTATGAACATTGGGGTGCATATGGCCCTTCTTTTCACTACATCTGTATCTTTGGGGTAAGTACCCAGTAGTGCAATTGCTGGATCATAGCGTAGCTCTATTTTTAATTTTTTGAGGCACCTCCACACTATTTTCCAAAGTGGCTGTATCAACTTGCATTCCCACCAACAGTGTAAGAGGGTTCCCCTTTCTCCACAATCTCTCCAACATTTGTTGTTTCTTGCCTTGTTAATTTTTGCCATTCTAACTGGTGGTATCTCAATGTGGTTTTGATTTGAATTTCCGTGATGGCTAATGGTGATGAACATTTTTCATGTGTCTGTTAGAAATTTTAGTTCCACATATGACACATCTCCTATAATATGCTGCTATTTTAAAATTTATTTTAAAAGCAATTATATTTATTTCTCCTTTTTTTAAAAAACTTTATCTGTATCACCCATTCCCGTACCACCTCCCCTTTGCAGCCACCAGTTTGTTCTCTGTATTTAAGAGTCTGGTTTTTTGTTGTCTTTTTTTTCTTCATTTGTTTGTTTCGTTTCTTAAATACCACATATGATTGAAATCAAATGGTTATTTGTCTTTTTCTGTCTGACCTATTTATTTCATTTATCATTATACCTTCTAGGTCCATCTATGTTATTGCAAATGGCAAGATCTCATTCTTTCTATGACTGAGTAATATTCCACTGTATGTATATGTGTATATATCTCATATCTTCTTTTTCCATTTATCTATTGATGGACACTCAGGTTTCTCCATATCTTGGCTGTTGTAAATGATGCCATAATAAGCATAGAGGTGCATATATCTTTTCAAATTAGTATTTTTGTTTTCTCTGGGTAGATAACAGGTAATGGGATTATTGGATCATATGGTAATTCTATTTTTAATTATTTGAGGAACCTCCATACTGTTCTCCACAGTGGCTGCACTGATTTGCATTCCCACCAACAGTGCCCAACGGTTCCTTTTCTTCAAATGTTCACCAACACTTGTTATTTTTTTCTGTTTGATTCTAGCCATTTTGACAGATGTGGGGTTATATCTCATTATGGTTTGATTTGAATTTCCCTGATGATTAGTGATGTTGAACATCCTTTCATGTGTCTGCTGGCCATCTGTATGTTTCTTTGGAAAAATGTCTGTCTATTCAGGTCCTCCACCCATTTTTTTAATTGGATTATTTGTTTAAAGTAATTGCTAAAAAGAAATTATCTTTTAAACACTGAGAAGTGAAATAATACTTTTGTATGTATTTACCTAAACTTTTACCACTTATGGTATTCTATCCCTTTGCATAATTCCATGTTTTCGTCTGCTGTCATTTTTTTTCTTTAAGATTTCTTGTCAAAGTTCCTTCAACATTTTTCATAGTGAAAGTCTGCTGGCAACAACTTCCCTTAGCTCTGATCATCTAAAAAAGGTCTTTTGTTAGCTTCATTTTAAAATATATTTTAACTGGATACAATACAAATTCTATATCCATAAGAATAACAATGTATTTTATTGACAAATTCTTTATTTTATTCCTAAAGATAATATTGCCATCCCTTCTGGAGTGTGTAGTTTCTCATCAGAAGCTTGTGTTAACTTTTATGTTTGTTATTCTTTCATATTGTTGAATTTCTTTGACACATAGATTTCATGGTTTTGATTATTCATCAGATTTGGAAAAAAAAAATGTTATCTTTCTACCCTGGCCTTCCTGGACTCCAATCACACATATGTTCAACCGAATATTATTGGCCCACGGATTACAAAGATTTTTCATTCTTTTCTGTCCTTATCCCTATTTATGTTCCATGTGAAAAATTTCCATTGCTTTTCAAGCTTATTAATAATTTATTCTTCAGAGTCTACTATGCTATTATTCATACCCAGTAGATTTTTTCTTCTATTCATTTATTTTTAATAGCTTTATTGAGTTTTAGTTGATATGCAAAGGTCTGTATATATTTAATGTGTGAAATTTGATGAATTTGGACATGCAAACACCTATGATACCATCACCACAATTAAGATAACAGATATATCCAACTTTTCCCAGAAATTCCTTCTTTTCATTTTGGATTTTTTGGTGTGTGTACGTGTATATGTAAGAACACTTAACATGAGATCTATCCCCCTTCTTAACAAATTTTGAAGTGCACAATACTGTATTATTAACTACAGATACTCTGTTGAACAGTAGATCTGTAGAACTTACTCAGCATAACTGAAACTTCATAGCCACTGAATAACAATTTCCCATTTCATCACCCTCCAGCTCTGACAATCACTATTGCATTCCATGAGTCTGAGTTGGACTACTTTAAAGAACTCATTTAAGTGGAATCCTGCAGTATTTGTCCTTCTGTGATGGCATTTATTTCACTTAGTAGGAGCTCCTCCAGGTTCATCTATGTTGTCACAAATGACAGCATTTCTATCTTTTTTAAAAGCTGAATGATATTTCTATTATATATGTATATACATTTGCTTTATATATCGATCTGTCAATGGATTCTTGGGTTAGTAAAGCTGCAGCAATGAAAACAAAATGATACTGGCATTAAGAGAGACATATAGACCACTAGAAAAGAATGTAGAGTTCAGAAATAAACCCACGCATATGTAGTCAACTGATCTTTGACAAGGTTGCCAAGAACACACGATGTGGAAAGGGTAGTCTCTTCAACAAATGATATTGGAAAAACTGGATACCCACATGCAAAAAAGTAAAATTGAATCTTTATACCACATGCAAAAATAAACATAACATTAAAGACTTAAACTTAAGACCTGAAACTAAAACTCCTAGAAGAAAATACAGGGGACATTGGTCTTGGCAGTGGTTTCTTGGATATGATACCACAAGCCTAGGCAACAAAAGCAGATATAACAAGTGGGAACTACATTAAGTGAAAAAAAGATTTTTCATTTTATTTTATATTTTAAATTTGTTTTCTAATTTTAATTCAATTAGTTAACATGTAATGTATTTTTTATTTCAGGGGTACAGGTCTGTGACTCATCAGTCTTATACAATACCCAGTACTCATTACAACACATACCCTCCCCAATGTCCAGTGAATTGGATCTTTTATATATCCTCCATTTCCCTCCTCATTATCTTCATGTATTTTTTTTTAAATCTTGATTTTACTTTTAATACCTTTATTGTATTGTCAACTTATTCTACTATCTCTATTATGTTTGGGTTTCTTTCTATTCTACTGGTTATTTTTCACATTTTCCTATTTCTTAGCATGTCTAATACTTTATTGTTGTTGAACATCTTCTGAACTTTTTTCTGATTGGCTATTAAGTTACTTTTATTTCTGTGTGATCATTTTGAGGCTTATTTTAATGTTTTATTAAGATTGTCTAAAATAACATTTACTCCCTGAGTAATTTATCTTCATTACTTAGGCATGACCCTCTGGAGGTTTAGTAAATGTATTTGATTATGGAAGACTTTGTGATCTGGTGGGGACAGAAACAGTTTCCAGCTCTTTGCGACTTCTGGGAACAATTCAGCTTCTAGCTACTCACTCTATTGAATCACCCTGTGGAGTTAGGTCCTATACATGAATATCTTAGTATTCAATAAAGATTCAAGGGAATGCAGACTTTTGAAGTTCTTTTCTTGACTATTTCCCTCTCTTTAGATCTCTGTCCCGCCACCTGCAGCTACATCTATGAACTCTGATCTGTGTCTCCTCAATTTAGTAAGACTGCCACACTCTATTGATCTTCTTTCCTGCCCTGTGATTCAGAATATGCCTCCTGGCGTGAAGCCTGGACAATCTTAGGTTCACCTCATTTTTCCTTTTCTCATTATTACAGCCCTGCGCTCCCTGTAGTCTACTGTCTGAACACAGTTAAGTACATTTCGTTTAGATGTTTAAGACAGAAGGCCAAATTCAGTCCATCTTACTCCATCATTGTGAAGATGAGAGGGAAGAAAGATAAACATTTTTATTTACTATCATCATTTTAAAATCTCAGTCTTTAACAGTTTGAAAATATAAAACCCATGAATATAATAAATGGTCATGATAAATTCCAGGAAATAAATTGATATTGTATGTTCTTGAGATCAAATACCCATTTTAAAATTAAGATATCTATGCATCTGAATATTTCATCTGCTAAATAAATACAAACATACCAATGTAAACAATGCTTGTGAGATGTATGGTTTACTCTGTTATTCTAAATACGTAAGTCAGTCTGAGGCAATTAGAAAAATAGTGAGATGCAGCCAAAGGTTTGATTTCTCCCATAGAGAACTACATACTCCAACTGGCAATTTTCTTACCATATAGACAAATCCAGTTATAACAAAAATGCAGCAAATTAAACAAAATGTATTTTCTTAAAAGCTTCACTTGAGAATTCAACAATACCAAAATTTCATCTGTCAAATAAGATGTAGCATGTAAGATCCTTTAGAAAACTCTTGTGCCTATAAAATAATTAATTGTGAGGTTTAAAATAATATTGACCACATAAAATTAACTTGCCCATTAACACGCAAGTATAATTAGTTTTATCTTGTTCTAAGAGAGCACGTTTTCAAACATCTAAACTGCACTCTAGCCACTGAATAATAGAGATAGGTTAATTTAGATAGGTTAATTTTTCTTCATTAATACATAATTGTGATAATTAAAGACTTGTTACTGAGGCTGTTTTAGATATCTATCAATTTGGGGAGAAAATACTAAAACTGTGTAAGTGAATGTTATTTGGATTATACAAAATGAAGCTAAACTTTGTTTAAAAACTGTCAATTTTTAAGAGTACTATTTTATATTAATTTAATATAGAATTCTGATGTTCATTTGATGATTCAGAAAACACACTTTTATCATTTATTTCATTAAAGGAAGTAATCACTTCCATTGTATTAGAAATACAAAATAGTGCAGGACCTTTTACTGTCTTTCCTCCCCTTATTATGGGGGAATTTATCATTCCCTGTCATACCTTGTCTTTCCTTGAATCATGTGGTCTTACATTATCTTATATGCCTAGAGGTAGAATTCCTGGGTCGGAGAGTATGCCTGTGTTCAGTTTTATAAGAGGATGTCAAACAGGGGTACCTGGGTGGCTCAGTCGGTTGAGTTACTGACTCTTGGTTTCTGCTCAGGGCAAGATCTCAGGGTTGTGAGATCAGCCCCATGTCAGGGTCCCTGATCAGCAGAGTCTGCTTCTCTCCTTCTGCCCCTCCCCCCACTTGCCATATCTCTGTCTAAAGTAAATAAATAAATTTTTTAAAAGATGTCAGTTTTTTTCCCTAAATCATTAAACAAATTTGCATTTCACCAATAATGTAAGAGGCCCATTTGTTCCACTTTCTCACCAACATGTGGTATCACAACTTTTTAAACATCCTGATGTTCTATAATATTCTCTCTCCGTTTTTCATTACATTTCCCTGATTTAATGATGTAAAAGAAGCATGTAACACAGGCTCTTGGATATCTTCTTTTATGAGTGCTTATTCAAATATTTGCCCATTATTTGTCTTCTTACTGATTGTGCCTATGTGAAGATTGTGAAGATATTTTCTTTAAGCTTGCTCCTTTGAACTTTACAGTTTGACATTTATATTTAGGTCTCTGATCTATTACACATTTTTATACATCCTCTGAAGTAAATGTAAAGGTTCATGTTTTTCTACATATTTATTCAGGGTTTTTTTTCCAGCACCATTTGCACAAAACATTCCATCCCTAATATTGAATATATGATTAAAAGTTACTAAACCTAAAAAAAAATACAGGTTAAGATGTTCCATGATTTAAAGCAACAAATGCTAAGATGAGCCAGATTTTGGATTAGCAGACAAAGCCTTAAAACAGTTCTAGAAGGGAGGGGGGTGGAGTGATGGGCTAGCCTGGTGATGGGTATTAAAGAGGGCATGTACTGAATGGAGCACTGGGTGTTATATGCAAACAATGAATCATGGAACACTATATCAAAAACTAATGATGTAATGTATGGTGATTAACATAACATAATAAAATTTAAAAAAACGTAAAAAAAACCCCCAGCTATGTTAAATGTATGCAAACACGTCAAGGAAAAAAATAATAATTATGATATTAGGGAGCCTGGGTGGCTAAGTCAGTTAAGCATCTGACTCTTGATATCAGCTCAGGTCTTGATTTCAGGGTCATGAGTTCAAGCCCTGCATTGGGCTCCATGCTGGGTATGGAGCCTACTTAAAAAAATAGCAATTATTATGACAATTTATTATGTGAAGAATAACAGGTAAAAGTAGAAACTTAAAAACTGGAAAGTATAATATGGGAAATGAAATGTTTCTATAATGGTCTTAATAACAGATTGATAGTAGTAGAAAAAAGCTTCAATAAACATGAAAGCAGGTCAATAGATATTCTTCAATCTGTAGGACACTGAGTAAGAAATAATTTTAAAAAAGGAACAGAACATTAGTGAGGGACAATATTGAGCAGAAAGACAAGAAGGTAGATAACAGTTTTGTAGAAATAATCACCTCAATTTACTAAATATAATTAAGTACAAAAACACATAGAGGCATGAATCTCAGCAAACTCAAAATAGCATAGAAGATACAAAGAAAACCAAGGGGCATCATAATCAAATTGGTAAAAGGCAAAGAAACAAAATATTGAACGTATCCAGAGAAAAGAAAATTTCCACTTAGGCAAACATTGATATGCATGATGTATAAAGTCTCATCATAGACAATGGAGGCCAGAAGACAGTGGGTTGACATCTTTAAAGTACTGACAACAATTTTACAAACTTTATCAACCTAGAATTCTACATCCATTTAAATTTATTAAAAAATGAAGGCAACATAAACACATGTTCAGATAACTTTTTTTAAAATGACAGAATTCAACTTTATGGTAGGCAGAATTGTGCTTCCATGCTCTCATCATGGGGATTTTGACCATATTACCTTACAAGGTAATAGGGACTTTTGCTGATTTTATAATCAGGAGACTATTTTGGATTATATGGGTGTACTGGTGCAATCACATGTGCTTTTAAAAGCAACAGAAGAAGGCAGAAGAAGGTGGGGAGATTCAAACAAGAGAAGGATTCGACACGATTGCTTCTTTAATGATGGGGAAGGTCTCAAGTGAAAACCAGGGAGACGCCTCTAGTAGCTGAGGATGAAAGAGGTTATCAGCCTCAGGGAACTGGATTTGGCATGAGTCTGGATAGATTCTTCCACTGAGCCTCCAGAGAAGAGTACAGCCTGGCTGACACCTGGATTTTGGCCTCGTGCAACTCTAGCAGAGAATGTAGATAAGCCTACCTGGCCTTCTGAAGCCAGAGGTGTAGGATAATAAATGAGTATGTCTGAAGCAACTAAGTTTGTGATGATTTGTATGGCAGCAATAGAAAACCAATATAACCCCAAACAGAATTGTATTACAAGGAATACTAAAAGTAGTTCTTCAAACTGAAATTATACCTGGTGTAAACCCAGATTTCTCCAGATTTAGAAAGTAATAAAGATCCCTGGAAATGGTAAATATGTGAGAAAATATATAGAACTGGGGCACCTGGGTGGTACAGGCAGTTAAGCAACCGACTCTTGATTTTGGCTTGGGTCATGATCTCAGGGTCGTGAGATGGAGACCCAAGTCAGGCTCTGTGCTGGTTGAGCAGCCTGCTTGGGATTCTCTCTCTCCCTCTCCCTCTGTTCCCCAACCCCCACCGCCCTGCTCCTTCTTTCTCTCTAATATATATGTATAATATGTGTATATATATATATATGTATATATATATATAAAATATATATTACAAAAAGAGAGAGAACTATTTTTTCTTTTTTTTTACTTTATTATGTTATGTTAATCACCATACATTCCATCATTAGTTTTTGATGTAGTGTTCCATGATTCACTGTTTGCGTATAACACCCAGTGCTCCATGCAGTACGTGCCTTCCTTAATACCCATCACCAGGCTAACCCATCCCCCAACCCCCTCCTCTCTAGAATCCTCAGTTTGTTTCTCAGAGTCCATAGTCTATCATGGTTTGTCTCCCCCTCTGATTCCCCCCCTTCATTTTTCCCTTCCTACTGTCTTCCTTTTTTCTTTTTAACATATAATGTATTATTTGTTTCAGAGGTACAGGTCTGTGATTCAACAGTCTTACACAATTCACAGTGCTCACCAT
>NC_138375.1:21753269-21772898 GCF_054177405.1 Leptonychotes weddellii | reverse complement strand
AAAAAAAACTAATGATGTAATGTATGGTGATTAACATAACAATAAAATTTTTAAAAAATACAATGAAAACAAAAGAAAATAAAAACAAACTTTAAATGCTTGCCATTCTAATCCAAAGATATGAAGGAAAGGAAACACTAAGGAATATTTAATTTTTTTCTCATAAAATTGAAATAAATAAGACTAAACTTGAAACTTAAAGTAAACATTAGAAAGAGACATTCATGAGTTTTTGTATAAACAAAATATTTGTAGTAGATCAAGTTGTTTGAGTTTGAGTCAAGAATAATAATTTAAAATTATATTTAAAATTAAAATACATTAATAATTTGTAGGTATATATCCTGTGAGTATAGAGTCTCACAAATGTTAAGGTAATGGTCTCAAATAAAACCATAAATAAAGTCATGGAATAACCTTTGTTTAGCAGAAATGAAATTTTAAGGGGTAACTTCTTTATACATAGAAACAAGAATTATCAAATAGGTGTTCTAGGAATATTTTTTTCTTAGCTAAGACAAGAAATGAGCTTAATATCTAGTGGTACCATCTAGTCAATGAATATTAGAGACCAGACAGCCTGGGTATTATTTTGGATATTTATAAAATTAGCAAATAACATATATATAATAACCAAAAGTTCAGTAGGTTTTAAAATTGTCCACAAGCCTGATAGTTCATGGTAATGAAATAACTTTGATGTTAAAATGCTTTGCTTTTTGAATCAAAGTAAAAATGAACTCTGACAATACTACAAATACTCTTTAATAAATAATAGTCACCATAAACTTCTTAGCAGTTTATGCTTTTAAAGCTAATGTTTTCTGGCAACAGAAATCTTCATAGTCCCTTAGCCATTGATTAATTTTAATAATTAGTAGCAACTTTGATAGTTAATCCTCAAAGCATGCATTTCATATTAATATTCTGATTCTTTTAAGCAGAAAATTAACAAATTTTGTAATCCGAGGGGAGAATGAATTCATAATTATTTGGCAAACAAAATGTTTTACCAGGAAAATATCCATGAACTTATCTCTAAACCAAGATCTTTTGTTAGCCATTTATCATTAGTAGCCTACTGAATTTTATTTTGATTTCCATGTTCTTTCTTTTTCCCTTTCTCTCTCCCATTCTCTTTCTCTTTCTCTCTCCTCTATTTTCTCTGAATAATAAGCATTTAATAAGTTAGTTTTTACATGAGACACTGCTCAAATCATTGGAAAAATATATGACTACATTTATGTAGAAAAAGTTCATTTCTTTCTTAATCCTCCTCCCAGAAACAACAACAACTAAAACAAAATGCAAGAACACCCCTCTTTTTAGACTTTTCATAATAATAGGATGCCTCTCATTATGGTAGTGTGCACTAGACCCTGTGCTAAGGACTTAACTCACCATCTCATTTTACCTACAGTTTGTTTTTAAGGAATACATTATTTTATCCATTCTGTGGTGAAGAATTTCATAGTGATTAAGTCATATAACTCAATGTCTGAGAAGTAGTAAATGTCATTTTGGGAATTTGAGTGTGGGTCTATGTCAAAAACCCTCACTGAATTAAAGACATAATTTTCTCTGAGAAAGTTCTGTATGTTTTTTTTCTTTTAAACATAGATAAATATTTCCAAGACAGCTACCTTCTCCATTTTCACCAGGTTTTGTTTGTTTGTTTGTTTGTTTGTTTGTTTGGTGGGCAAGGGAATAATCAGCTCTTGAGGCAATTTCTTGAAGCATCCACTACCCACTGAGAAAAGGATATTCTTATTTAAAGTTCTCTGACTTTCATGATAATCCTGATTGGGGATCTAAACTGTGAGACTGTTTTTGATAAGGATGTATTAGACTATACTAGAAAGGCTACCTTAAGAATGTCCTCATAAGGATGAAAAATACAGCACAGGGAATACAGTCAATATTGTAATACGCATCGTGGTGAAAAAAAATTGAGAATGTTTTACACTATTTTAGGGATTTTGCATTTTCCCTAAGTTAATACTAGTTTTTATATGACAGAGGATACTCCAAATTTTAAATATTAAACTTTTATTCATTTAAAAATGCATATGACTATTTTTTTATTGAAATAAGAGGTTTGAGTTTCAGCTAATTTTTTTTTTCTTACTTTACCAGTTAAAAGTTGAATTCATCAATAAAAATGCTGGCGTAATTAGAGCTCCATTTAAATTGGACAAAAAATTTTCTGTGCTCTGTGAATAGTATCAAATTTGAATATTTTGTGACGTATTATTATTGTTATTTTCCTTTCCACATAGTCCCATTCCCTGAGTTAAAGTGTATTTTTAGCTCCTCTTGTGGCTAATGTGGGATCACAGTGGTTCACTATTTAAATGGCTAAGGAAACATTAACCAAGTTAGTGGAAATTCAGACAGCAAGGGTAATGAATAGAAGAGGAAGACATTGATGTAATGTAGGTACAGGACTCTTAATGCGTAGACTATTTGGAAGAGATATGGAATATGTTGAAGATATGCCATGTACTCTCAATATTGGCTGACATTTTTATGGAAAGTGTTGATTGGCTTAATTCTAAATTAGAACCAAAGATCGTTCTCATCTTCAGCAGATGATTGAGGGAGTAAAATAAGCTATTCTTTCTACTGGTTCTCTCTATTAACTTCTAGCCTCCACTTGTCAGTTAGATGCAGCATATTAGTCACTGTATCAACTTCTGATTAGACAGGGCCTCTGCTATAAACCTTATATGTTCTGGTGATAGATGATATGTAAAATAAATGTCTAATTGCTTATTTATTTTCTTGATGCTTAAAAAAATTAAAGGAAAAACAAACACCCAATAGCAAAATAAGGTATCTATATTATATGTTGAAAACTAGTTTTACCACAAATATAAAATAACTATTTTTGCTGATATTATTAGCTATTTTTTGATACATATTATTGCCTCATAAGCCCCTCTGAATAAGGTTTTCTCAACTTGCTTCATCATAGAAGTACACAAATTTTTGTTTTAGAAGCTAATTGAAGTTGTTTAGCAGAGTAACTTTGGATATGGTATCAGTTGGAAATTTCAGAGACTATTTCCAAATTGAAAAAAAAATACTGAGGTCTACAAATATATGATCAAGCTTTAGGGACTGCTAACATTTTGTATTATCATCACTTTGCAAAAACTCCCAGAAATCCAACAGGAGCTACTCTTGTTTTTCAGTAAACGTGAATGTAGAGAAGAGTGTGATAGAAGGAAGTTTTCTAGCATTTCCCCAGAGTTTCTAATTATGCTAACATTCTCTTTCATTCATTTCAGATTCCCCAAAAGGGATTTAGTATCAGTGAGCTTTCATAACTATACAATGTTCCATCTGTATTACTTAATGGGTTAGAAACAATATGAAATTATACATTGTTACAGTGATTAAACCTAGAGTTTGTTTACTTCAGAATATGGTACATTCTTGGTGCATGTGTAAAATAAATATTAAATATAAATAAATAAGCCTTATAATAAGGGGAGTGTTTGATATTAAAGGAATCTGGAGTCTTAGTAAGGATGATTCCTAATTAAGAAGACAATGCTGTTTCCGGGTGTTGTATGTAAGTGATGAATCACTAAATTCTATGCCTGAAACTAATATTACACTGTATGTTAACTAACTGGAACTTAAATGAAAACTTAAAATAAATAAATAAGTAAATCCTTTCCTTATCTGGGAAAATAACAAAAGAAGACAATGCTGTTTGGAAGGCATGACAGAAGCTAAATTATCTCAGTATGTTTGGGCTGCTACAAAAAAAAAAAAATGCTATGGACCCGGTGGCTTAATGACAAACATTTATTTCTTATAGTTCTGGAGACTGGGAAGTCCAAGATCAAGGTACCAGCAGTTTCTGTGTCTGGTGAGGCCTCATTTCCTGATTCATAAAATGGTCTTCTTCTCAGTCTCTTCACATGACAGGAGAGGAGGGAGCTCTCTGGGGTCTAGTTGATAAGGTTCCATCTCCAAACATCATCGCTCTGGGGTTAGGATTTCTACATATGAGTTTTGGGAGCCCATATATGCTGTCTGTAATACTAAACAAAGGCCATGTTTGCTTTATAAAGACTGAGCTTACTTTAAGAATGTTTGGAATATTATCAGTGACCAGGGTACTGTGAAAAGTAACGTCTCAAGCAATTAAAAAAAAAAAAAAAAGAAACAAAAAGAAAAAATACTTCAGAAGACTGTTAACATTCACCTGAATATCTATTATGACAAATAATTTTCCAGTGCTGTTTATTTTAATACTATTTGTAATCCAATGCCTCCTTTAAAAAAATACATTATTTCATCCAGAAAAAAGGACTTGGGAGAAAGAATGCACACTGATGGAGATCAAAGTTAGTAATACTAATTCATTAATTTATCAAGTATTTATTGAACATGTAATGGCCAAGAACATGGTCCCTGCTTGTAAGGAGCTTACAGTCTTGTCAGGAGAAACAGACATATAATTTCACTGTGACATCATATCAGGTGCTCCGACTATACAGTACATATTTTTACTTGTTTTTTAAAAAATCATGCTAATGACCACTTATTGCACGTAGTTTTACTGGAGACACATTGTATTATTGAACATGACGTCCATGGAATCAAACACATTAGTAACCGTAATTGATAGTAAAACCATTGTTCTACTTAATGTCATTTAGTAGAATGACCTCATGATATAACCCCTGGTTTCCACAGGAAATAGCCAAAGAATCAAAATGGAAAGATGGAAAATATGTGGCAAAATTGTGGTAGCTCTTTACATGCAGACTACCCCTCAGAGGGAAAGACAAAACATTGTTCCCTACCACTCATACAGTGGGTTGTATTTGACATTTGCTTGGAATCTGAATGCCCATTTAGCTTTCAGGCAAATTTTGTATTCTCTTCCTCTCTGTTTGGAAATTGAAACATTTATGTTATTACATTATTTAATTATAGTGTATTACTTGCTTGATTGAAGAATAAAAGAATTTTCTTGCTCAACTGAAAACCAATGTACCCAACTTATAATTCTTCTAATTTGAAATAATTATACCACATAAAGTGTGAAGCCACTTATTATGTTTGTTTCATCACATCAGTTTTCTTCTAAATAGTTTGAGGGAAAAATGAATGGGGGGAAAATCAGAGGGGGAGACGAACCATGAGAGACTATGAACCCTGAGAAACAAACTGAGGGTCCTAGAGGGGAGGGGGGTGGGGGGATGGGTTAGCCCGGTGATGGGTATTAAAGAGGGCACGTACTGCATGGAGCACTGGGTGTTATACGCTAACAATGAATCATGGAACACTACATCAAAAACTAATGATGTAATGTATGGTGATTAACATAACATAATAAAAAAATAAAATAAATAGTTTGACATATAATATGCCTCACAAGAATCATTCCTGCAGTATGTGACAAAATTTCAAGAAAGTAAACAATCCTGTATGGACATTATTAAGCAATATATCCCAAGCAAATATCCCAAGCAATTTAAACAGAGGGAGTTCCTATATATCTATGTATGGAAAAATAAAATAAGAGTTGAAGGGAAAATTGGAGAAGGAAGATGAATGAATCCATTAGGAGCATAGCAGATGGAGAATTTGGTAATTTTCTTAATTACTCTCTTTTCAGTTAACTCTACACACCTTTCAGATTCTGGTAACAAAAAGTCACACTTAAAATGACTAATTTGGCTTAACTACTCTATTCTTAGACTGGACATAGTTGCAGCTCAGGAGAAAATTACTGAGGTGGAGAATTACAAAGCTTTTCTTATCTCAGGAAATACACATTGTCTAATTCTGAAGGGAACAAGTGAATTGAACAACCAAAATGTTTCTCTGGTAAGCACTTGTATTTAAAAGGCATTTAACTTGATTCATTAAACATTTTAATAAATATCTGATTTTGTGACAGGAACTGTGTTAACAACTACTAGTTCACACTGAAAATTTAAATCATTACAGTTAGAGAAAAAAAGAATATATAAGCCCAATTTCCCTGGGCATCACATAAATTATTTCATGGTCATCCTTGGAAAATCAGCCTCGTAGTGCACGGCCCATGAGCATGGTGTCTGCAGTGCAACCGCAGGGCCCTGGCTCTAATACTTAACCAGCTGTGCTCTCTTGGAGCTGTTCTTCATTTCTGTTACATAATATGGGCGTCATAATGGTATGTATCTCCTAGAGTTTGGGGGAGGACAGATGATGAGTTTTGAACAGCATCATTTACATGGCAAGCACCAAGGAAGTATTAACTATCAACAGCCATTTTGTCTATATTTTACTAAAAATGGAAGTCTGAGACTTTTAAATCCATAGGCCAACAGTAAATAAATTGTCATTTTCAAAAAATACTGTAACATAGTTCGGATTGACTATTGAAGGGTTTTCTAACATTATGTAATTTATTTAAACTTCATGGAATTTAAGTACTGGCCAGAGATTCAGGATACAATTTGTGCTCAGGTCCAGGCTTTGATAGTGTAGTTTAGACAGTGATGTTTCTCCATCTTCAAATTGAAAAATCTCCAAGAAACCTTAATATCTAGAAAATCAGGTGATTGTATGATTTTTAAGAAGAGGTACCCTTATGTTGAAATGAGTAATGGTTTTGGCAGCAATGCAGGGAGGTTGCTACTGACTAAGTTTAGAGAAGATATATCCTGGTGACTGAGACTTCTCTTGTCCTTTCTAGAGTAAAAATAACAACTCATCTTGGGAAAAATACACAAGAGAAGAAAATGTGAAAAATTAAGTCATTTTGAATATATTTTTCATCTTCTTTAGGGTATTTTATATTTTATTTAGATCAAAAATGAATAAAAAACCAATTGCTTTTATACTTTTATTAGAAATCATTTAATTATAAAAAATCTTTTTTTATTATGAAAATAAAAATGGCTCAAGAATTGTAGTGACCACAGTATATAACTAGAAAAATGTATTTTAGAAAAAATAAGTAGCAAAGGTATTGAGATCCTGACCATTTTAGGAGTGACAGACTGTAATCCAGAGACCCATTTATGTGAGTTAGTCTTCACATTTTTTTTACATAATACAATTTTTTAAGTTAAAAGGATTGTTGTAAAAGAACAATGAAAGATTTCCTTAAACTATATAATTGATTGAAATGTAAAATAAGTTTTGAATAGTCTTCAGTACAGAACTATATAATTATATTATTTTCAGCTTTAAAAACTCAGTCTGATAGTTTTGCTTATATGAAATAATCAGTATGATCTTCTCCATCTGACAGATAATTCAGTACTCATTAGTTTTTGCTTTGGAATTCACTCAGAGACAGTCATGCAGATGTATAAATACTATGAAGCATCTTTTTTTTTGTACAGAGGTAGAAAGTCAAAAGATTTTTTTATATACACCTGCATTCTTCTCTTCATTTGATTAAAGAAAAAATGGATTATTTTGTATGGGAGCTATAGAAATCTGAAAGGTGACTAATTTTGCTACTTTAAACATTTGTTTTATCCAACATAAAATGAAAAATATGAAAAACAGTAAAATGAATTTGTACTATACCTTATCCTGTAAGAGAATATAAAATATAGTCATATATTTTTTGTTCTATAATGTTGGTTCCTATTTATATCAATAGTAAATATCTAACTGATTTGTAGATATGAGGAGCTACTTTTTTCTCCAAATATTTGTAGTCGAATCAATACCATTTATTGAATAGTATCTTCTTTCTAAAATAGTCAGAATGTCATGCTTTTTATATGTGAGTCAGTTGCTATTTATGTAGGGATCTGTTTCTGGGTTGTTTTCTGAAAGTCCATTCTCGAACCCACTTTCACTATCTGGATTACTTATATTTTTGATGGCAGATACCCATAAGTTTTACTCTACTGTTTAATCTTCTTTGTCATGTTTATTATTTTGGCTCTTCTCATCATTTTTTTAATAGATTGAGAACCCACATATCTCATTTCATTAAAAATTCTCAGATTTTTAAATATATGTACATTAAATTTATTAATAGAATTGCCACTTTAAAATACAGTTTCCCACTCGTAAACAGAATTACTGTTGATTAAGAACTTCTGGTGAACTAGAGCAAAATTTTACATTTTATCCATACATAAGTCTTGCTTATCCAATTAAATTGATTCTTATATATTTATAACTTTGACTTACAAATGGGATGGATATTCCTATTAAATTTTCAGTTAGGTATTGCTCATGCATGTGAAAGTTCCCATTTTTTTAAGTTAATTTTGAACAGTGTAATGTTAAAGATATAGACTCAGCAACTAGACTACTTGTGTTCAAGCCCCTGATCTGTCACTTTATTGCTATGTGACATTAGATAAATTGTGCCTTAATATTCATCTATAAAATAAGAATAATAAAAGATAACTGCTTCCTGGTTTTTCTATCATAACCAATGGAAATTTACATAAACCATATGGGATATAATGTTACTTGTGCCGGTTAGACCTTTGAACTTGTAGGATAAGGGCATAAATGAATGAAAGAATCATCTCTTTTTAAAGTAATGATAGTTACTCATCATTTTTCATCGTATTGTATTGGTTTCTTGAAAGGGCTCAGGAGGTGACTATATGTTTCTTACAGATCAAAAACAATTGTTTGTTTCACTTGATTATTTGCATACAAAATAACCAATAGAAATACCAACTCAGGTAACATATGGACTTATACTGACAGTAGTTGCCAGAATTGCCTGAGGATTTATAGTCACTGTGTTTGAAGGGTGCCCAAACTGGACTACAGTAATAGATTCCTTCAGAAAAGTCAGGTCTATGATGTCAGGTGAAGTGAGTCCCTTTTTTTATTACCTTCAGGACTCCTTTTTATCTTATGTGGGAAAAGACACCAGTTCACTCTTTGGTCTTTGAGTATGTAGAACGGACATGCTGAACAAAAGTTTTAATTGAATATTATAACCAACCACAAATTTCCAGCAAGCCACAGTCATTCTGGCTTCCACAGTTCATTGCCCTTAAGAGACACATTGGTTTTGCTTTGGTATCTTGGCAGTCTCATTGTATCTTATAATTAATAGCATCTTGGATCCCAAAACTAGACTATGTATTTTGAACTTGTTCTCCTTTATTTTTATTTCAATAATGTAACTTTATGGTACTTGTCTTCCCTCCCAAAGAGGATCACATATGACAAAGTGGGTTTTATGTCCAAGATGACAGGCCTGATATTGAGATTCTTTTCAGTCTAATTCTAAGACACTTCATCCCTTTTTCCCCTAGAGTTAAATGGGAGCAGATTAACTGATTATCCCAGAGGTCACAGAACGGCTGCTATAATCCCTCTGTTTTGATATAATGGTTGTTACTCTCTGCTGCAGGGTAGCCTGATCATTCCAGGGCAAGTATATGACAAGCTATGGATAACTGTACTGAGAGAATTTTCTTCTATAACAAGGAGTTTTAAGGATTGTGATTTACCACTCACATAGGTTTAGATTTTCAGCATCTCATAACGCAAATTTCATTTATCTTTCAGAATGTCTGCTTGAATATCTATTTTTTAGAAGAAAATTGAATACTGCTTTATAATGTAAATGAAAAACACACTAAAGTAAAGTTAATCAACTTATGGATATTCAAACATATGGGAGATCTTCAATATAGGGAGATTATATAGAGAGTCATCAGGCAGGATATATCCTTTCCCCTTATGTCAGTGATTTTGTCAGGGTTATTGACTTTTATCAGATTTTTTTTTCTATCTTGCTTGTGTTATAAATGGACAGCAATAATTGTTATGTGCTATAAGTAGCTAGTAGGGCTATATTTTCTTCCTAGCAGGTATGAGGGGGCCTCAGGCTCCATGAATTTGAGATATTGGCTGGGGAGAAGAGAGTAATGCAATTATACCATATTCCTAGTTGTATGGATCTACATTCACCAGAAACTCATGGCCTTAGGTCAGATGACATTTTATAACTTTCTATTTATGGAGCAGGATCTTAGTATATGTCTATAAAAGAGGGATTAATCTGGAGAAGTTGATCATTGCATACCCTAGTGGTGGACTAGAGGAACCAAAAAGGTTATGTGCCCAATATAGTATTTTCTTCTGTAGGTCCCATAGTATATCTTGGTTAAACAGGTTGTTATTCCAAGTTTGCTCCAATCTTGGGGCATGCTTTGGGCCCCAAAGACAAGATTTTTATAATTATATAAGCTGTGGAGATACCACTGTTGGGTAGGGCTATTATTGACCAGTCAAAATTACTCATTACCTTGACTCTTTTTTTGGTCAATTTAATATATGTGTACATTTGGTGGTTGTCATGTGCCTAGGTCTCCATTCCAGTTGGCATATAAGGCCCATAATTATTCTGTACTATTAGGACAAATATAGATTCTACTATATCACAGGCATTATATCATGATATAATTGTTCTGGTGAACCTTAGCCAAGATTTTAATAAAAATGGTAGGTTTGTCTATTTCTAAGAGAATAAAAGATCATATCCAGGTGGACTAGACTAAAGAGATTATTACCTAGTGTGAGCAATACCATTTAAGTAGAAGTTGCCTGGATTGCCCCACCAAAAGTACAAGGACACCAAAGGACTTAGAGGTAGATAAAATCCCTCTGTGTACTTGGCTAGTTTGTAACCTGCCCCAATCAACTGGTGATTACAACTGAAACATGAATCAACTAAACCCTTTTTCTGTCATGTTTCCAAAAAAGTTTTAGCCATGTTTATTATTTTATCTTCTAGTTTCCAGGAACCAAAACTATTTACTGTGCTTGTTGATTTAAGCTAGAAGAATAAGAAATGATACAATCAAGTGTAAATTATTATTCATTAAATCATACCTGTAAGATTTTGTTCATCAGCCCTACAACCCTCAATTCCTAAAGTCATGCACAGTAAAGGTAACATCTCTAAATCCATTGTCCATGACAACAAAGAAGCCATTTTAATTATATTGGATTATTTCATCCTTCCATTTTTGTTTTCCCACTGTACCTGATTATTTCTATGGAGGAATCATTCAATTTGAATCTTCTTAATTGTTAAAAATTGGGCTAGTTCCTTATTGAGCCACATGCATAAGATTTGAAACTTTTATCTTCAGCATTGCTTGTCTAATAAGAAACAGGTTTTCCAGCAGCCACTCTGCACTTTTCTTTGGTTTCAAAAGAGCAATTAGAAAAGAAATACATGTGAAATTTTAGGCTATACTTCTATTCTGATGTATATTTTATTTATATATATATAATATTTTTTATTCTTTTTTTATTCTGATGTCTATTATCTATTTTTTGATCCTTCAGTAGCCTTTTTTTTTAAATTTTTGTTTCCCAGATGACTAATCTGAAATTGCCCCCATATCCTTCAAATGACCAAAGGAGTTCTTGGTTTGACTAAAGATTTTTTGATACAATTTATGGTAATTATTTTATGATCATATTTGAATCTTACTTGGCAGACTACCTGCCCATAGAAAATATTCAAAAATATTTCTTGAATTGAATTAATCACAGCATTGCTAATAAGGGCTTCCTATAATTTAGCAGGAAGAAGCACATAATTAGGTATCCTTTTAAAACAATATGTTTTATTTTTATATTTTCTAATCTATTCATTTTTCTTAGTCATATATTGTTTACCTCAACTTTGAATTTGGGGGTCTTAGCAAAATAAATATTTTATCTCTTTCTAACACTTCACTTAGGCTTTGCATCATAGAAATGGCCCCAAATGCTTCAGGGTTCAAGAAACCTATTAGTAAGACATGACTTTGACATGTTATGAATACCTACAACTTTTTCCTAACTCCAAATATGGATTAATTTTGAAGATACTGAACATGAGGAAGGAATTTGGGCTATCCAAATAAAGTATTTGCTTTTGCAATGGATTTGAATAGTTTTCTTAAGAGAACCATTCCAATCCATTATATTAAGCAATTGGGTTTAGTCAAAGATGTTAGATTTTCTGTTTCATACTCTATCTTAGGACCATTCAGTGGCAGCCTCTTGTGTTAAGTGAATCCTTTGTTCAGATGCTACTGACCATGGCATGTCTATGAACAAATTATTGTGTTGGGGTGCCTGGGTGGCTGTTGGTATCTGCTCAGGTCATGATCTCAAGGTTGTGAGATCGAGCCCCATGTTGGGCTCTGTGCTCAGAGCAGAGTCTGCTTAAGATTCTCTCTCCCTCTGCACCTCTTCCCCCACCCCTCAAATAAATAAATACATAATTCTTTAAAAAAATATTGTGTTAAAAGCCTATTGGGGAATTCTAGGGTGCCTGGGTAGCTCAGTCGTTAAGTGTCTGCCTTCGGCTCAGGTCATGATCCCAGGGTCCTGGGATTGAGCCCCACGTCGGGCTCCCTGCTCAGCCAGAAGCCTGCTTCTTCCTCTCCCACTCCCCCTGCTTGTGTTCCTTCTCTCGCTTTGTCTCTCTCTGTCAAATAAATAAATAAAATCTTAAAAAAAAAAAAAGCCTATTGAGGAATTCTAGAAACTATAGTTTGTATTATATCAGATAGATAGATAGATAATAAATAGATATCCTCCATGCATTTCCATTAAAAAAAGGGTCGGTCAATATTACATTGAGATCCAGAGGAAGTGGTTATTTGTCCTTCCCAAGGATGTTGTCAACATCATGGAGGATAAATAACCAGTTCCCCTAGGATCTCACTGTAATATTGGCAGAACTCTGGAAGTATAGAGGAGCCATAGCAATACCTTATATTTTTTGTGGACAAAAATATATATATATAAATGTAGAGTTAGAGAAATTTTTTTAAAAATTATTTACTCTTCATAATCATATTTAAGTTTATCCCTTTTCCACCTCAAATATAGTTTAACGAACACTTGCATAAATGATCTCAGTCACTTATGCAATGAACTGGTTACATATCTATAAATCTGAGAGCCCCTGTTAACTGCTTATTCATATTCAATGACTTAGTAAAGGTCACAAATGGATCTAAAACACAGTTGGGCTGCTTGGTGAAAGTACAAGACACTACTGTGTTGGAGTTCACAGGTCAAAGAGAAGTGGCCAGATGAGATGCCCTGAGGCATGGAATGCCTTCTGTTGTCCTTGCTGACACTGGAATCTAACTCAGTCAAGAAAATAATTTACCAGATGTAGGACCTCAGGATAGAACACAGATCTAATTATCATCACAGTCAAAGATAATGCTAATGTCACTCAAGTGGGAACAGATCCAGCACTCATTTGTACTAAAAGGTGAATTGTGTTTGCTGACCCATTTTGAAAAAAAAATTCTTAGGTTTTTGAACAATATTTTTAGTACTAAGTAGTATTTTTTAACTACTTCAGCCTCCATTTTGAGTCTGTGGAAATAGCAACTAATATAATCTAAAACAGTACATAAATCATGTTGCTAATTTGGAGGGGTAAGATTACCACAGCAGTATCAAGGATAATAATGCTTGATATTAAGGATTATTAGTCAGTCCATGGTTTGATTTTTTGGCCATTCATGTTCTTTGGCTCCTTGAAACTGATTCTGAAACTGAGGCAAATCAATACCATCATCTTATAATTAATACATCTCAATAAATATTATATCATTGTTTTAGAAATATAATTCTTTGTAGTAGTACTTGTAATCTTGTAATCTTGTTCCATTGGTTGTTTATAAAGGAATATATAGCAATCATCAGTCCTGCAATGTAATATATATGCTATATATATTGTGTATATATATGTATATATGTGTACGTATGTAATATATGTAATGTATATGTAATATATATAACATATATTATGTATTTATATATAAATTAGTCCACCCAATGAGTGATGATGTAGAAATGAAAAGCATTGTTATCTCCACTTTTGTATAGGAGGAAATAAAGACTCACCCAAATATAAAATTATAAATTTATCTTCTTTTCAACATTACTTTAAGTTTGATCCCTGAAAGTGTCCTGTAACCTCTCTAACACCAACCTAAGGGGATGAGTGATACAAAGAATGGTCAAAGTAGAAAAAGTGTTAATCTAGTGTTAATCTATTGCAAATAAAATAAAATATCTGACACTTGAAAGTTTTGCAAAATTAGATGAACATGTGAATACATTGTAAGAGCCCATCCTATAAGAGCTGAAGCTTATACTTTATTAATTTCATGGTAAAGCCACCTTTAGTTAATACTGTGTCAGTAAGGATCTGAATTATGAAAGAACTGCAAAATGTTGCAGTGAAAAAAGTTATTTTATTTCTCTCACATTTTTTAATATAAATTTGTCAGAATGTCCTTTTAGAACAAGACAGTGGATGGTTTGTGCTCTAGATTTCAGGCAACACATTAAAGCATATTGACAATATAAAAAAAATCTCTTAGTTTCCCATTAACCATACTGGTTGCTGATCTCCAGGAAACTGATTCTTAACTATCTCTAGGATCCGTTGGTAGTCTAGATGACATCTCATTTTCAAATTTTTATTCTGTAACTTTTGTTTTATATCTGTATTTTAATTGTAGTGATCATTTGGAGATATGAAACATCAAAATTGTAATTAATACAGACCTTCCACCTAGACCAGGTGTGACCAAGAACAGAGATTTTGAGTAAGAGTTTCATTTTCGGGAGGAAATATTTGACCTTCTCTTGTAATGTAGTTATTAGTGAAACATCTTATACTTTTAAAAGATTATTCATCTGAATTATGTACTTTATTGCATCATGTGGAAAACAGTTCATTTTCATACTTAAAATAGCAAAAGGTGAACATATGGAAAATGGATTCATTCAAGCTTAAATTTTTTTTAAAGATTTTATTTATTTATTTGACAGAGAGAGAGAGCACAAGCAGGGGGAGTGGCAGGCAAAGGCAGAGGGAGAAGCTCCCCCACAGAGCAGGGGGAGCCCGATGTGGGACTCAATCCCAGGACCCCAGGATCATGACCTGAGCCGAAGGCAGTTGCTTAACCAACTGAGTCACCCAGGTGGCCCTCAAGGCTAGATTTGTTAATTAAACCCTAAAATCCAGACTTATTCCTGTGAGCATTATGAAATAAATTATTTTATCATTCTGCAAGATGACCCCATCCTGACAAAAATAAATCAACTTTCTCAATCTCTAACCAGACTTCGTAACTTAGTACTCACATCTGCCATATATGTAGGCTTTTGATTTTGAAAGCAGTCTTGCTATGATTTTTTTAACTGTTGATTTAAAGACATTGGTTTGGATATATCTTACCTAAGAAAATGTTATTAATGTTCCATGAGTGAGGTTTTGTTATTTATTTATTTTGCAATGCAAAATATTATTCTTGACACGCAAGTTGTTTTCTCAAAACACGGCATTTTCTCAGCTATCTACCACAAGAACTGCATAGAGACCTCAAACAGATTTCCAATCCTTACGTATCCATGGGATATCTAACTCATATTATTTGCTTAATAAGATTTTCCACAGTTATACTAACATATCTACATGGGTGTTACCCACTTACTGAATATGACAATCACAATATTAAAAAAAAACACATTTCAGAAGACTTTCTGTATCACCTAGGGCATTTGAGAAGTGATATATAGGAAAACCTATAAGAATTGGAAAGGTCAAATAATCTTCAAGTAGGTTTAAAGACATTTTGTAATGAATAAAAATGAAGGTTATACTTGCTCAAAACTTGTAATCCATTATTATTTAGACAGGTTGAAGATACTTTCAGTTTGGAAGTTTTGGTTTCTTTGAAAGTCAGGTGGTATTTACAACACTAATCTTACCTCAAATAACCATTGTAAACTTCAGACAAATTATGAACAATAGATTGAAAGACTTGCAGAGGCTTTAATTAGAATGAACAACAGATTAAAAGCAGGCAGAAAGGAATTAGATCCTTGAAAGAAGTGTATCACATGGGGTGAGATTTATGTTTATAAAACTTTTGCTCTGAGGACACCCCACAGTTTCTGTGGTACAAGGTGGCTAGAAATCAAGCAGAAATTTGCAGTCTTTTTGTGTAAGGAATCAGAGGATGGTATTAAGGAGCGCTAATTTAGAGAGAAATTGAGGAGAGATAACCCAGAAATGAGAGAACCACAGAAAGACAATCTCCATAACCTTTATATAAACTCTCAGATCTGTGGCTGATCTAAAAATTGTACATGAGTGAGAGAGTTGTCAAAGAATCAGAGGGGAAAGAACCACTGCAAAGCTGAGAGAGTCGACCAGAAATCTCAGCTCCGGCTCACTTCAATGGAACGTGGAGTTGAAGTCCCACTGAGTTAGAGAAGTGTGGCAAACCCTAACTGTAAATATTTACTATGCGTTGGGCCATAAAGTGATCTCAATAGATTTAAAAGGATTGAAGTCATATAGAACACATTTTCTGTTTACAATGGAATTAAAATAGAAATGAACGTTATGTCAAAATAACCAAATATTTAGACATTAAGAAAAACATTTCTAAATAAACTGTGGGTGTAAGTAGAAATTGCAAAGATAAAATGAAGATATTTTTAACTACATGATAATGACCACACAACATATCAAAATTTGTGGAATGTATCTAAAACAGAGTATGTCTTTAAATAATTATATTAGAAAAGATGAAGTGTTTAAAATCTAATGTTTTGTGGTTATATACCTCAAGAAGTTTATATACCTAAGAGGTTATATACTTAAAGAGGTTGTATACCTAAAGAAGTTAAAAAAAAGGACAATTAAATCCAACAAAAATGAAAGAAAGACTATATTTAAAAAAAAGAAATCAAGTAGTTTGAAAATAAAATAATAAGGTAAACAAGTAAAAAGTGGGTCTATAAAATGATTAAGAAAAATAAAAATTCTTTACCGTGTTACCAGTAAGATAGATAACACAAATTATCAAAATCAGGGATTATAGAAAGGACACCATTAGAAAGTATTTAGATATTGGCAACATAATAAGGAAATATTATGTACAGTTAATGACAATAAACTCAACAACATAGATAAAATAGACTAATTTCTTGAAAGGTGCAACTTACCAAACTTTAGATGGGATAATTAGAATATTTGAATAACCATATTGTTATTAGAGAAATTGAATGTAATATCAAAAATCTTTCCACAAAAATATCCCATGTAAAGTTTATTTTACTAGTTGACTCTATCAAACATTTAATTGAGAAAAAATGACAATCTAATATAAACTCAGAATAGAAAAGAAAAAGACACTTTTTAAATTATTTATGAGGTTAGCATGTCTTTGATACTAAAACTTGACAAGGATGTTACAAGAAAAGAGCAAGGTTAGTTACAGACTAATTTTTCTAGCACAGACTAAAATTTCTTATTAATCTTGATGTAAAAACTCTCAAAATATTAATAACTTGAATCCAGAAATTATATATATGTTAAAAATTATTTATAGAGAAATTATATAGCAGTAAATATATAGATTATATATAGAAATGTTTTATATAGAGACATTATATATATAGAAAATATAGATATATAATATGAAAATGTTTACAAAATGACCAAAGAGGCTTATCTCAGAAAGACAAGACTTATTTTATATTAAAAAATCAACATAATTGAATATGTTCACATGAAAAATGATATAATCTCAATGGATGTAGAGAAATGTGAAATGTGTTTAACAAAAGTTTACACTAATTCATGATAAAAGGTCTCAGTACATTAGTAATTAAAGGATCTTAGTTGATCTGATAAAGGCTATCTATGAAAAACCTGCAGCTAACATTTAATAGTGAAATATTTTTTTTTTAAAGATTTTATTTATTTATTTGACAGAGAGAGAGAGAGCACAAGTAGGCAGAGCAGCAGGCAGAGGGAGAGGGAGAAGCAGTTTCCCCGCCGAGCGGGGAGCCTGACGTGGGGCTCGATCCCAGGATCCTGGGATTATGACCTGAGCCGAAGGCAGACGCTTAACCGACTGAGCCACCCAGGCACCCCTAATAGTGAAATATTGAACATTATTCTCCTAAGATCCAGAAGCAGGCAGAGATGTCCATTGTCTTAACTTTTAGTCAATCTTGTAGTAGAGACCATAGCTAATGACTAAGGCAAGCAAAGGAACTTAAAATCATAAAGGTTAGGAAGGAGCAAGTAAAGTTGTCTTTTAAACAAAAAGAAATGATTGTATACATTAATAATATTTAAAAATCTACAAAATAGCTACTAAAAGAAATAAATGACTTGGGGGCCAAAACAATATGAAAAAATAATAATATTGGAGGACTTACACTAATCTTATTTCAAAGCTAACTGCAACAAGCTCTAGCAATCAAAACACTGTGGAGATCACATTGATAAATAGATCAATAGAACAAATTTTATAGACAAAACAAAGGATGAATGATAGATTTTTATAGCATATGATGTTGGAACATTTGGAAATTCATATCAAAAACAAAGGAAACATGAACTCTTCCTTACACCACAGAGAAAAATTAATTTGAAATGGATCATAGACCTAAATTGAAAAGTTAAAATTACATTTTTTAAATTAGAAGAAAACAAAAGATTAAACCTTTGAGACTTGGAGTAGGCAAAGAAAGACAAAACAATATAAATGAGACATTATTAAAAAATATACCTTAAAAAGGGAATATCAGAAATATGGAGAGATAAGCCACATACATGGGGAAAATATCACAAGACATATATTGACCAAAGATTTAAATCCAGAATCTATAAAGAATTCTTACAATTCAATAATAAATATGCAAAACAAAATAAATATAAACATGGGCAAAATATTTGAATAGATCACTTAAAAGAGGAGAAATCCACCGGACCACAAGCACATGAAATGATGTTTAATATCATTAAGCTAGAGGGCGAATCAAGTAAAATAGTCATTTTGGAAAATATTTTGGCAGTTTCTTATAAAGTTACATACACTTATTTAATTCAGCAATTCTCCTGTATATTTACCCAGGAGAAAGGAAAATATATCTGCACAAAAGTTTCTATGTGAATTTCATAGTGGCTATGTCTGTAATAGCCAAATTGGGAAAACAAAACAATACAAAGCAAATGCCCATCTATACATGAATGGGTAAAAAATTATACCATTAAGCAATAAGTGAGAATCAGCTACTATTATATGCAAAATGTGAATTAGTCTCAAACTGCTATTTTTAACAAAAGAACCAGGCACAGAAAAATACACTCTCTGTTATCCCATTTATATGAAGTTCTATGACAGATGAAACTCATTCAGGTGGTAGCAACCAGAATAGTGACTGTTGGGGTGCAGCCAATTGACAATAAAGGTACATAAGATCCTAGACACATCGCCAAAGACTAGGGAAGCAAGGGCAAAAATGAACTATTGGGACTTCATCAAGATAAAAAGCTTTTGCACAGCAAAGGAAACAGTCAACAAAACCAAAAGACAGCCGACAGAATGGGAGAAGATATTTGCAAATGACATATCAGATAAAGGGCTAGTATCTAAAATCTATAAAGAACTTATCAAACTCAACACCCAAAGAACAAATAATCCAATCAAAAAATGGGCAGAAGACATGAACAGATATTACTGCAAAGATAGACATCCAAATGGCCAACAGACACATGAAAAAGTGCTCAACATCGCTCGGCATCAGGGAAATCCAAATCAAAAC
>NC_138375.1:21603724-21753169 GCF_054177405.1 Leptonychotes weddellii | reverse complement strand
CCTCACACCAGTCGGAATGAGTAAAATTAACAAGTCAGGAAATGACAGATGTTGGCGGGGATGCAGAGAAAGGGGAACCCTCCTACACTGTTGGTGGGAATGCAAGCTGGTGCAGCCACTCTGGAAAACAGTATGGAGGTTCCTCAGAAAGTTGAAAATAGAGCTACCCTATGACCCAGCAATTGCACTACTGGGTATTTACCCCAAAGATACAAATGTAGTGATCCAAAGGGGCACGTGCACCCCGATGTTTATAGCAGCAATGTCCACAATAGCCAAACTATGGAAAAAGCCTAGATGTCCATCAACAGATGAATGGATAAAGAAGATGTTATACACACACACACACACACACACACACACACACACACACTGGAATATTATGCAGCCATCAGAAAATGAAATCTTGCCATTTGCAACAACATGGATGGAACTAGAGGGTATTATGCTAAGCAAAATAAGCCAATCAGAGAAAGGCAATTATCATATGCTCTCACTGATATGTGGAATTTGAGAAACAAAGCAGAGAATCATAGGGGAAGAGAGGAAAAAAAAGAAACAAGATGAAACCAGAGAGGGAGACAAACCATAAGAGACTCTTAATCACAGGAAACAAACTGAGGGTTGCTGGAGTGGAGGGGGGTGGGAGGGATGGGGCGGCTGGGTGATAGACACTGGGGAGGGTATGTGCTATGGTGAGCGCTGTGAATTGTGTAAGGCTGATGAATCACACACTTGTACCCCTGAAACTAATATATTATATGTTAATGATTAAAAAAATTAAACAACAAAATAAATAAATAAATGATAAAAAATAAACAAAATGGTGCATAAGAGAACTTTTTGGGGTGAAGGAAATGTGGTCTTTCTTAACTGAAGTGCTGCTTACATTGACATATATTTGTCAAAAGTCATCAAAGCTTATATATATATTAAGAATGTACATTTTACTTTCTGTGAACATACACATAAGTTCATTATTTTCATCTCCCTGGAAGAGGAGAGAAGGAATGCAAGGTGAAACAGAGATAATCATAAATAAATGAAGTATCAAGTCTCTGTGTGTACAATAAGGAAGAAGGACGGTTTACAAACTGTAATATCGTAAAGGTATGTGCATTAATTCTACCTTCTCATGAAAACATGTCAGAAGCATAAAGGCCAGTGTTTATACTAATAAAAGAAAATATATAAAGAAAATATATGTATCAATAGTTTTTTTTCCCTATGAACAGCTGTTGATGTTAGCAAATAATCTTTAGTTCATCTGAGTTTCCTCATATTTGCAATGTGAGACTAAACCTTGCAGGGTGTTAATGTGCTTATGTTGTAGGAGTTTGATTTCATTTGAGGAATATTATTTAGGTAATTAACATATTTTTTAAAGTTTACCTAAGTTATTTTTTTAATGTGGAGTGTTCAGAAAAACATTAGATTCCATCCAGTAGCTACATTGTTAAAAGAAATCAATTTGTCATGAAATTTAACCATCCCCTCTTCAAAATGTAGTCACTCTCTACATAATCCAATTGATGAGTTTCTGTGCGGTCTCAGTGAGAGTGTTCTAAAAGTTACCCAACAGTAGTGCTTTATAAATATATAAAAAGATGTATTTGATTGAGAGGGTGGCTGTTTGCACTGGGAGTATAAATAGTCAATAAGTATTAAGAGTTTTTTTTTTTTCCAGTTTCTTGGACAGAACAGTGTCCTCGGGTAGTTGAAAATGCCGTGAAATATTAAGGCCAAAGAATAGCTTTTGAGATTGAATCCTATCATACATCTTATCCATTTCTTACTCTCACAGAGCTGAACACACATACCAGAAGTATTTATTCCTGTTCACCAAGTGGAAATCACAAGGAATGACAGCCCACACTCTAGCAGGTATTCTCAACTGCAAAAATGAGCTCTGAGTCAATAACTACGAAATCACTGAGGTGTGTGCCAGGACCATCAGAGGCAACAGATTGTTAGGCCCAAGGAAAAATGGATATTGAAAGTAAATTCAATGAATTCGCTCAGAGATTTAAATTAGGGTGCCACATCTACAAGGTAAAGAATTGGCAGTTAAGAGAAGAATTTATTGGAGATCTTGGAAATGAAAAATATAACTACTGAATTAAAAAAAAATCAATAGGTGGGTTAAGTAGTAGAAGGCATATAGCTGAACAAAAATTAATGATGTGGAAAATTGGAGGAATTTTCTGAGCACACAGCACCCTGGGATAGAATGGAAAGTAAGTAGGAAAAGAAAAGAGGTTAGAATAGGTACAGAGGTTCTAACCTCTCTCTGGCAGAAGTTTGGAGTAAAGAATAAAGGCAAAGATAACAATGCAGTTATGGAAGATGTAAAAGCTGGGAATTTCTTATGATGAAAGAAAGAGAGGATCCTCTGATTACAAGACCTTATTAAGCACCAGTCAGGCTAAAAAAAAACAAAACAAAACATTGTGATAATTTTTTTTTCAAGACAGAAAATCCTAAAAGTTAGCAGAGTAAAGACATAAAGTACCTACACAGCAATAAGAATCAGATTGACTTCACGATTAATTTCATCAGTATTTTATTAAAAAAACAATGAGCATATTCTAAAAATTATTAAAGGAAAAAATGATTTTGTAAATTCTGTCTCCAAACTATTTATTTATTTATTTAATTTTATTATGTTATGTTAATCACCATACATTACATCTTCAGTTTTTTTTTTATTATGTTATGTTAATCACCATACATTACATCATTAGTTTTTGATGTAGTGTTCCATGATTCATTGTTGGTGTACAACACCCAGTGCTCCATTCAATACGTGCCCTCTTTAATATCCATCACCAGGCTAACCCTCTAGAAAAATGTACTCCCCTGAAGTTGAAAAGATGAATCCAGAAAGAAGAAAATAGGCTAAACACACACAGACACACAGACACACACACACACACACACACTGTTAAGCAAATAAATTCATTTTTGTACAAATAAACATTTAAAAGAATACATGTTTTTATACTGATCTAGAAGCAAAATGTAGGGAGTACAAAGTGGGGTGGTAGAAGGAAGTAAAATCTTGATGAAGTGCTTGCCTTGATAGGATAATGTTCATATGTTCTTATAAATGTATTACCATGATTAGTTTTGGCTGAGAGTAAAAGAAACTCAAAATAGCAATGGTTTAAGCAAGGGTGATATTTCTTTTTCTCACATGAAAATCTACAGTTAGACAATTCAGAACTGTTTGATGGATCTGCTCTACCACTTCCTGAGGGAGTTAATTTCCTTCTCTTTTGTCCTCACTCCATATCCAGCATTCTCAATTCACCCCATGGCTTAAGGTGTTGGTTCCAGTTTCAAATATCCATTATAGTCCATCCAGCAAGAATTAGGGGAGGAAAAATAAAGAGGTGGGGCATAGGGCACTCTTCAGTTGCCTTTTATTGAAACCTACACAAGATGCTTCAGCTTCAGTCTCCTTGGCAAGACTTTAGTCCAATGGCTCAACAACATACACTTGTACTGTGGTCTTTGGGTGGCTGTTTACCCACCTAAAAATCAGAGGGTACAGTACGATGGAAGAGAAGAACATTTATCACAGAACCAACAGCTCTCTTTGCCACAATGCCAAATAAGGTAAAGGAAAGAAAATGGGACAGAGAAAGCTTGATTAATCCAATGGAAGACTGAAAGAACTGGACAGGAAGCAAAGAGAAAGCATGATATATGAAAAACACAGACTATGGGAATTATCCTCATGGACACGTCTGAGTTTTTAATACCACTTGTTTTCCCTGTAGCATTTAGCATTGCTTATTTTTCCATTTTTATTTCCTCCCATGAATCTTGGGATTCTATTTCAATTCTCCTCCCCAAACTGTGAGTAACTTGAGATAAGTAATACTATTTTACTATTCTTGCCACCATTTCTTTAACATCGTAGGCACTCAACAAACATTAGTTTAATGATTATTAGAACAGGTAAATATATGAGAGATTGGGCTTAAGAAGGATAGCTCTCACTTATTACTTAGAAATCCACAGAGAAGGGCCATGCCTTTTAAGCCTCTTTAGATTCAATAGTGCCTGTTTCTCAAATGACAAATTAAAAAGATTTTGTAGTCCAGTGGGTAAACAAGTTCTCTGACCTAGATTATAAAGTAGACGCTGATAGGGAAAAAGGCCGGTGCATTCTTTGTCTTCAGCAATATAGATAAATCATTGATTTTTTTCTAATTATACCCAAATTCTGGGAGCTTATGACTTTTCTTATTAGTGCTGATATGATTTCATCTTTCCTGGAGGGGGATATTTAATTTTAGAAGGAAAATGAGGAATAGATTTTTGAATAAATATAATTTCTAATGAATGAAATGAAAATAATAAATGATGAATTTGCTGCAAACATTTTTACTATAAATGTCTATATATTGTGTGTGTGTGTGTGTGTGTGTGTTTGTGTGTGTTTGCATTTTCCCATGCACATATAATCTCTGGTGAAAAATTATATCTCAAGCTTTTGTAAAGAAATAAAGGCTTACCTATTCTTCTTTCTGGCAGGATAGTAATAAGATATTTCTAATAAACAGAGGGTGTGCTCTTCCGCTACACTGTTGAAGGTACTGCAGATACTGGTTCCAATTAGGAAAGATCCTGAGGAAGGGCCTAAAGGAAGCCTTATTCTATCCAGGATGGATAGAAACTGAAAGTACAAAGGACAGGGCAGCCTAGGTATAATTGTATTAATAGAAAGTTCAGAGAATTAGCACACAGGATATAGAAAGGAAAGGAAAGGCAGAGTTTATGGTGGGGGTTTGGAGTTTGTTATTGTGGCAGTGATTTTAAGAGTGAATATATATGTCAAACTCAATAAATTGTATAATTTAAATGGGTGCTGCTTATTGTTATTTAATTACCTGTCAATAAAGTTTCAAAAAGCAAAATAAATATTTTACTACCCCACCACAAACCTTTCCTTGGACTACCGAATACCATCATAGGAACACTAGACCTCTCACTAATGGCGGTAATAAGTAAGGTGTTAATAAGGGGCTGGGGACAGGGGATAGCTGGCTGCAGGAGGGAGCCAGCACTGTGCTTTATGGCCATAGAGGGATTTAAACCTACCATCATCCAGGCCAATTTTTCTATTTTGTATGATAAGAATAGAAAATACTCCACTTAAGCATGTACTTGTCACCTCAATGAGGCTTATTTCTCTTAAAAAAATAAAAAAAATAATAAAAAAAGGCAAGCAGTTGTTCTCTTATGTCTATTTTTCTTTCTCTCCTCCTCTTCCTTTCCAACCATCCCTTCTTGTACTTGTTACTATTCACTTCCATTTTATACAAATCTACTTTTTAACTTACATACACAAATAGATTTAGAGATAATTATGGTTGTAATTATGATTATGATGTGTGTGTAACATACTTATATTTCCTCGCTGTGCCAGATAAGAAGAGTTAGAACAAATGGCTATACTGAACACCCAGACCTGAATTTCTACTTACCATTCGCCACTGAAATGAACCATTACTTATTGCAGAAATGTCCAATTCCAGAACTGGGGTAGAAATGAATCTGGAACATCTTAATTGTGCCAGAAACTAAAGAAATGTTTAAAGAACAGTGGAGACATGTCAAAGTTCATTTGAAAGGGAACTGCCTTGGCTATGTCTGGAATAATTTAAGCATAAAAATAAATAATGATGGCAATGGATTTCATTCCATTGGGTAAAATAGGAATCAAGATTTCATACTGAAATAAATATTAGTTGGCTAGGGCTGCCATAACAAAGTATTACAGACTGGGTGGTTTAAATAACAGAAATTTCCTTTCTCATAATTCTAGAAGCTACAAGTTCAAGATCAGGGTATTAGAAGGGTTGGTTTCTTTTGAGGCCTCTCTCTTTGATTTGTAGATGGCAGTCTTCTCCCTGGGTCTTCACATGGTCTTTCAGGTGTGCAGTGTCTGTATACTAATGTACACTGGTAACAGTGGATTAGGACCCACCTTTATGAACTCATTTTAACTTAATTACCTCTTTAAATAGCCTATCCACAAATAAAGTCACCTTCTAAGATGTTGAAGCTTAAGATTTCAACATAAAATTTTAGAATAACATAATTCAGCCCATAACAAATTTAAAGGAAGATTCTTTAGCAAAATACTAATTAAAAGAAATATGTACAATGATTGAAATAGAAAATCTACGCTTGGCAAATATCAGAGTGATTATTGGTTTAGATGGTATAGTTGTCAATAGAGGCCAGAGTCGGTGGGTGGTTTGATGAGGAACCGAAAAACAGGATATTGGCTTAATATTAGAATATTCCTCACAATAACAATATTCAATTTCAAAAGGAGAAATGGTGACATTCTAGTGAAAAGACTTGAAGAACACCAATATGTCCGGGTGCTCAAGGTTAACACCACTTCCGACGAGATAGGTCAGGGTCCCACAGATGTGATGCATCAAGAAGAACAGCACAGGGGCCCCTGGGTGGCTCAGTCGTTAAGCATCTGCCTTTGGCTCAGGTCATGATCCCAGGACCCTGGGATCGAGCCCCGCGTCGGGCTCCGTGCTCAGACAGAAGCCTGCTTCTCCCTCTCCCACTCCCCCTGCTTGTGTTCTCTCTCTCTCTCTCTCTCTGTCAAATAAATAAATAAATAAATCCTAAAAAAGGAAAGAAGAACAGCATAATTTTGGTGATATTCTCACAAAATAAGCATGGCTTTATCAGATTTCTTGTCTTGAGGAAACATTGGATGGACCCAGGTTGAAAGAATTGATATAGAGGGCAGGCCTGTATTTTTAAAATAATAGGGGACATGAAAATGGAGGAAAACTGAGCAGCAATTCTATTTTTAAAATTTATTTATTATTATTTTTTTCAATGTAGTGTTCCATGATTCATTGTTTGTGTATAACACTCAGTGCTCCATGCAGTACGTGCCCTCCTTAATACCCATCACCGGGCTCATCCATCCCCCCACCTCCCTCCCCTCTAGAACCCTCAGTTTGTTTCTCAGATTCCATAGTGGAAAATGAGGATAGGACAATTAACCGTAACCTGTGCTTTTGGATGGGACACTGAACCATAAAGGAAAAATATCTTGCTGGGACCAGTGGAAAAATATAAATGGAGTCTGTGGATTGGATTGTAGTTTGTTTCAACACTGATTTCCCCAATTGGAAGATTGTATGGGGATGAGTAAGAGAGTGTCTTTGCTTTGAGGAAAAACACTAAAGTATTAATAGCTTGCTCTAAAATGATTCAGAAAAAGACCAACTGATGATATTGTATATGTGTGTATTTGTTTGTGTATGAAAGAAATGTCATTAAGGGCGCCTGGGTGGCTCAGTCGTTAAGCGTCTGCCTTCGGCTCAGGTCATGATCTCAGGGTCCTGGGATCGAGCCCCACATCGGGCTCCCTGCTCGGCGGGAAGCCTGCTTCTCCCTCTCCCCCTCCCCCTGCTTGTGTTCCCTCTCTCGCTGTGTCTCTCTCTGTCAAATAAATAAATAAAATCTTTAAAAAAAAAGAAATGTCATTAAATGCTTAAAATTGGGAAATATCAGTGAAAAAAGATATGAGAAAATCTTTGTATTATATTTACAAATGTTTGTATATATACTTTAAAAGCTTTAAAATAAAACTTCTAGTAGGCATATCATTCTTACTGATATTTGCCACATATTCATCAATTAATCAAAGGGAATTTTGTTTTAATATATTTTTCTTCGCTTAGACTAATTCAGTAACTTCAAGATTCTGTCCAACTTCTGCTTAATTAGACTAATTGGACAAAAGTTAAACACATTTCATAAATTATTCATTGAAATTTAGTATTAATTATATAATCATCCAAGCCAGTGCATTGTTATCAGTAGATCTTGCCTTAGAACTGAAATAAAAAACATCATAGTTTTAAATAGATATAACAAATTCATTCGAAAAAGTACCAGAACTCCTGATTGTTGTTTTTAATGGAATCGTGTCTGCTCTTGGCAATGGATATGAGTCTTTTAGTTCCAGCTTCTAAACTAATAATGCTGTATGCAGCTCATTAATCCATATCTACCAAGCTTTCACTCTGACAAATTAAGACATATTTTGGCCACCTTGATTATGAAACATTTTTTAAAGTATATCAAATAATGGTCCTTGCTCCTTGGAAGAAATTTCTTAGTATTATTATCATACTGGCCAGCACTGCAAACCCCTAATATTTTATCTTCCTCTTTATGTGCATTTAAAAGGATGCCTTTGACAGGCATTAAAATAAAAAAATGCAGATCTACCTAATATTCAAATCAAGGTTTTAAACTAGTCTCATATTCTAAAGAATTAGGTTAATATTTATGAAAGTAAAGTGATGATTATCCAATTTGTACTTTCAGTATTTTTTTTTTAAGATTTTATTTATTTATTTGACAGAGAGAGACACAGCGAGAGAGGGAACACAAGCAGGGAGAGTGGGAGAGGGAGAAGCAGGCTTCCCGCAGAGCAGGGAGCCTGATGTGGGGCTCGATCCCAGGACCCTGGGATCATGACCTGAGCCAAAGGCAGACGCTTAACAACTGAGCCACCCAGGCAGCCCTGTATTTTCAGTATTTGTTGATGGTGCCATGGTATTAATAGAATGGAAAGACTTTCAGAAATTAAAAAGATGTTAGAATCTATAAAAATGAGACCAAAAATCAGTGATAACTATTTCTTTTATTTCCTCTGCATCAAGATTGTCTTTATCCTCTCATATTCTCTAAGATGAGGGCAATCAAACTACTGATTGCGAGAAATTTTTATTTGAGATGCCTGTTTATCAATGGTTCCTTATAAAATTATCATTGTTATACTCATAATATCACAATCTGGATAGAAAATATACTACCAAAAATAAATGTTCCATTTATTTCTTATACATTTGACATTCACGAGGAGGCAGGCTATGTGCTGCTGTTGTCGTTTTTCATGGATTATCTCATTGAGCAGTCACTCTGACAGGATGTAATATTCATTAATATTACCCTAATTTTAACGATGAGGAAACAGAGGATCAGAGAGATCGTGCAATATTCCTAACATCACACAGCTAGAAGTGAGAGGGAAACCAGGATAAAATCACTTCACATATCTTAACAATATGTAATTTTAACCATTTTGATTGATTTTATTACTGCAAAAAGTTTAGGAACCTATATTCGTTAATGGTTAAACTCCTTATTATTGATTAATTTAATTAGTTTGATTTAAAATTCATGCAAATATTCCCCAGAGTAGAACTAGAGAAATCATATTGGTAATCTCTGTAATGTCAAGGAATAATCTTTTTTTTCATTTTTGGAAATGAAAATACTATTAATATTAATCATGTCCTAAAAATCAAAGTTAAATACTATTAGGCCATTTATTTCTTGTTCAGTTTGGAAATGAATAAGGAAATGAATATGCATTTTTAACATATGCAGAGTATCCTAAAATACGACACCTATGTATTTTCTGTGAGAATTTATTGACTCTTCCCCAAACCATAGTTGTTTAATCCATGTTTACTTAAGCATTAATTATTTTAATTTTCTGAATGTAACATATATATAGGAAGGAACACAGATCATGAGCACAGATCATGAGTGAGAACTAGAGGCCTCTCCAGCAATTCTCTGAATTGCTCTCATTGTCTCCAGAGGTAATCTCACACTTGGACTTGTAATAACTTACTTTAGTTCTGCCTGTTTGGGGAATATAAGTAAATGCAATGATACATTGTCTATTCTACTGAGTCTGGCTTATTTTAGAATAATGTTTATGAGATTTATCAATTTTAAAGGTCAATCAATGCAATTCACGACCTTAACAATATAAAGGGGCAATAAACAAATGGTGATAAAATAATAGATTCAGAAAAAGCACTTGACAACATTCAAAAAGTAGTTCATGATAAACATTTAACAAACTGGGAATAGAAGGAAAGAATTCTTAGTTAAAATGCACACAGATGTCATCATTTTGCAATGAATCTTCATTTTCAAAACCAAAATTACATAGTGTTGTTAAATAACAGGTGGCTAAGTTTAATCAGTATCATTATTGTTATGTTATATTGCTATATTTTAGGTGGTGAAGTTGATATATTTTATTACTATTTTAATACCATTTATTTAAGAGATAATTCATAGTTTCTTAATATTAGTTGCAGACTATTAGTTTCCTAGGGTTGTCATAACAAATTACCACAAATTGGATGGTTTATAATGGAAACTTATTATCTTAGAGTTCTGGAGGCTGGGAACATAAAATCAAGGTGTTGGCAGAATCATGCTCATTCCTTAGGCTCTGGGAAAGAATCCTTCTTTGTTTCTTCCCAGTTTTTGGTGGTTTCTGGTAATTGCTGGCATCCCTTGGCTTGTAAGCACAACATTCCAGTTTCTGATTTTGCTGTCACATAACTTTCTACCTTTGAACCTCTCTGTGTCTTCACATGGTCTTCTTATAAGGAGACTAGTCATTTCATCCTAATCTGATATAAACTCATATTAACTAATTATATCTGCAAATATTTTATTTCCAAATAAAATATTTTACTTTATTCATACTTTACATTCCAGGTGAATGTGAGTTTTTGGAGGACACTGTTCAACTCAGCAAAAAGACTTTCTAAGAGATTCAGAACTATCATTTTCTATTGGCTTTAAATATCTTCAAAAATATAGACAGTATTTTTTAAATTAAATTAAGGCAATAGTGAATGATTTTATAAAAGAATATTCAACGTTAATGTCATGTTACACTCTCAATTACTCATTTTTAAATATTAATGACTATCAAAAGTTTATGATATGCCAATATTTATAAAGAGATAATTATTTCTATAATTGTACTACAATAATTTCTTTGTTATATTCTATATTAGTGAAATGTTTTCAAATTCTAATGTATTCCTATGGTATGGAGAGGAGTTGAATTTGCCACCTTAAAATATGCCTCTTTGGCTTAAGGATTATTTTAGGCTAATTATTTTTAAGGAATGCAGATATAGAAAAAGCTCTGAAAACTGAGAAGTTACCCTTTTGTAAAAGACATGTACATTTATAAGGGAAATCCCCATTTATAAGGGTGTCTCCCTCTCTCTGCCAGGAAGAAAAAGATGACTGACTGGTTCTAGAAACTCTTGTCAGTAGAGAAGACAATGACCTAAATATGCATAAAAATCTTGTTTCTTGTGCTTTTCCTAGTAGCTGCAATAGCTCTCCCCTGCAAATCTTTCCTTGTTAGCTGAAGCTGGTATTTGGAGGTGATGGTGTGAGCCATTTTGGAGAGTTACTCGTTTTTTCTGGGTATCTGCGATGTGTACGCGAGTACACAGGTTGTTAAATTTCTGTTTGCTTTTCTTTTGCTACTCTGTCTTTCATTAAGGGGAGTCTCAGCCACGAGCATTGAAGGATAAAGGGAAAATTGGTTTTCTTCTCCTATAGGTTCTTGATCCTAATGTCCTCCATACAATGATGGATTAATATTATTAGATTCTTATATTCTGTAATTACTCTTGATCTGATTGTCTTGGGCCAAGGTGATAACACACTGTCATATAAAATGGTAATATTTATATATACACATACACACATATCTTATTTTTCATCAAGGTTTTGCAAACTTCTTTGTATATAAAGATATGCAATATCCGAATCTAAAATTGTCGTTAATCTTTAAATAATAAGGTTAATTCTCATACTGTGATTCATTATTTCAGCAACTTATTTCATTTTCCCAATTCTCAGACATGGCTATTTTGAAATAAATCTTATGTATATTTTTGGTTTTTAAAAATAATTACATGCTCTGTATTATATCTAGAAAATATTACATTATAACATTTATGTTATTAAATTATTTATCAAAGCAGAATAAATTTAGGAAACAAGAGAAAATAAAAATGTGCCCTTTCAAACAAAATGACATCTTTATATAATCTAGAGTAGAATTAATTATGTAATTCGTAGCCCATGTTCTATCAAACAGATGCCATCAAAGTTCGCAACTAATCACTGGAAAGACAGAAAAACAATTTAGATGTTTATTTTCCTTTTTTTAATTGATATTTAAAAATTATCGTGTATAAAGAAACAGCAGGATTATTTTTCATTAAATATCAAATGAGTGGGGATTATTTACACAAATTGGTGAATAAAGAAAGAAAAAAAGCTGATTACTGAATACATTATTTTGCCAGAAACTGTTTTGACATAATGGAGACACAGTCATTTACGCCAGGCTAATTATAAAAATTTTGACAATTAACATAACACATAACAGTAATTGGAAACATTTTGTGATTCATTATTGAATGACACAAATTTGATTTATCAATATATTGTTGAATTATGCATGTATTCACACCCTTCTCTCATCGAAAACTGTTTTTCTAATTTTATTTTCTTGTTTATTAAATTGACTTACAGGGAATATTTAGTAACTCTGAATGACACACTATATATTTTATTTTTATAATGAACAACTTTATTAAACATGTAAATAGTTGGAAATATTAGTTGGAAAGATATTCTAAAGAATATTTTTATGATGGTTATTTAATTATTATTCCTAAGACCCTACTTTCTTAGCAGGACCTGCTCTTAAATTTCTTATTTCCTTAAAACTAAGAAGATACTGGTTAGATATATAACATGAAGGTGCTCTTTGGTATTGTTTCTATGCTTCAAAAACTATTCTGCTATCTACCTCTGCTGAATAAGTATTCTATTGTTTTTAAGCTGAAGAGTTGCCAATGAAACTATTATAACATCTGGAAAGAAAGTATTAATATTTCAAATAGGTATTTCTTAAAGTCGTAACTATAGACTGTAGTTTCACTTGTCCAATGGAGTAACACATAGATGAAGTTTATAGATATATTTTAATCCTATGCCAAATTAAGTAGGAAGCAATCTTAAGATTTGCTTAAATTGTTATGTTTCAGGAGACAGCTTTCATATAGAAAGAAAACTATGCCATACATAGCATAAAGACTTAATATGTGGGAGCTTCCATTCTGGTAGGGGAGAATAGACATACTTTTCACTGCCTTCCTACAAGTAAGAACCCTGCACATTATGTATAAATTAAACATAAGATTCTGGAAAGTATTCTTTGTAAAAATATTCTCTTAAATATTTGCTTCAGAAAGCAGTGATTTTTTAAACTTTTGTGCAGTTTATTTATTGATGCTTTTAAAAGAATTAAGGCTTTCTAAATCTTAAGATTATTTATGAAGTGATGTCCTGTATAAGAAATGCCTCCTTTTACAACTCCACTCCCCATTCATGCTAGCATCCTGTTTTCAGGATACCTTAGGAAACTGAGATTTAATGTTTTGAGGAAGAGAGTGCCACAGACTACCATTTCCAGACTTAATCACAGAGGGAATAACTTCCTTCCAAGATCTTAAAAACTTATTTATTCTTGCTCCTCGGATAATCCGTTTTCTCAAGGAACTTTGAAGAATATACTGCTTTGGAAGATGATTATAGAACGTTCTACATATTTTAAATATTAAGCTGATAGTATAGCTAATAATAGCCGTCAAGCTTTTATCATGAATTTTAAATTGTCTATTAGAAAAGAAATGCCCACTCAGCATTGGTAGGACATCACAACTTTGTTGACACATATTTCAAGGTAACACAGGAGAGTCCACTCACGTTCTCTTTGTGTCCAGTTAAGAAAAATGGCATAGTGGATAGAATGATAGGGAAAGAGAATACAAATGAGAAGTCATGAAATCCTCTATGCTAACACAAACAATACCTCCTATTAAATTGTTTTTTCTGTATCTATTTCTTAGAAATTGTAAACCAGTCTTGGATGCAATGGTGATAAAGCTGTCAGAGACCCTCCTATTTAGAAAACTTAGTCAAGGTAATTTCATTCTAGTACATTTTAAGTTCACCTACACAGCATTTAGTTAGTCTTCATTATGGAGCAATGTGAATTATTCCTTTTTTGACATAATACAAATTATCAGTTTTTTTAATTTGTAGAAAATACAGAAGTAAAATCAGTAAATATAGCAACTGGTTTAATAGGAGACCATGTAGAACTAAAGAAAACATTAATTAATTGTTCTATTCCCATGGTAACATTTTCTCATTCTATTATATTATCTACTAATATTAAAAATAGAAAAGGATATAACAAATGCCTCTTGCCACAAACAATAAAAGTTAATGTATTAGATGATTATTTATTTTAGTTTTTGTTGTTGTTGTTGTTGTTTTTTAGTAATCTCTGCACCCAATGTGGGGCTGAAACTCACAACCCTGAGATCAAGAGTGATATGCTTTTCTGACTGAACCAGTTAGGCATCCCTGTATTAGATGATTATTAACACTGCAATATACTCTATTGCTCTTTCCAAGTCCATTTCCTTACTTCCCAACCCCAAAACTGAGGTTGATCATATTTTATGATAGTTAATATTTTTATATTTTTTACTAAATACGTATATAACTAGATATATTTGTTTTTTTGTCTTAAATGGTCTACTATATTAATTGTGGAAGATTGTATTACTGTTCCTAACGATCCATGGTGCATCCTTTCAGTGAATTCTACACCCACTTCTGTCTCCATGTGACTTCAGTGTTGCCCTGCACTTTTCTACCCCTACCCCCAAAGTTAGGCTTGGCTCTTTGACTTGCTATCTCCATGCTGAAACGTCATACAACATTGCATGTTTCTTTTCTTGCTCAGTCACAAATCAGGGTAGGGGCCGATCCTTCATCAGCCAGAGTCTCAGGATAGGGGGCATGTCCTGCAGAACTGCAGCTGACCTGCAACTATTGTGTGATGTGCATGAAAAATAAACTTTATTGTTGTAGTGACACTAGCTTGTTATCTCAGCATAATGTGGGGAAGGGGGACTAACACACCCATCCTTTTCACTCGACAGTTGATGTTGCTACACATAGCTTTAGCTCAGGGGCTGGCAAATGGAGGCCCACACACAAATCTGGTCTTTCCAGGGTTTTGTGGAGCACCCCCCCTTTTTTCTTTACATTTCAAAGTATTTGGGGGAAAAATGAAAAGAAAATGATGTCTCATGACATGTGAAAATTATGTGAAGTGTTAAAGTGTTCTTAAATTATTTGAAATTTTAGGGTTCATAGTTTTATTGGAATATAGCCACACTCATGTATTTATGTATTGCCTATGGATGCTTTCATGCTACAGTAAGGGAGTTGAGTAGTTGCAAGAGTAAGGCTAGGACATGTTTTCGTGTCTTTGTGCCCTTCAAACCCAGCCTCCAATCTATGTGTTTTAGCTTTAACTAGACCTTCCTCACCATGCCTACTGGCTACAAACATTTTGCAATTTACCTTCCATGTCCAAACATACTTGAGAGACCCCCAGAGAATGGAGCCCTGAGGAGAGCTGTTCCTGCTTTCTTCTCTTTGTCTCTTCTCCAAGGGTCATCTCTGCCACACCTGGGCCATCTGCTGGCCACAATATGGCCATCTGCTGGCCACACCTTGGCCATCTGCCCTCTGCTTCCTCCCTCATCTAGCCCAACTGTATTACACTAGTGTACTCAAGGGTTATTATCACTCTATTTTGTATTTTAATTTAGAAAATGTGGAAATTTGTTCCATTTTATGTAAGTGCCTACTAGCATAGTTGATTTTGTCTCATGAGCTTCAAAACCTAAAATATTTATTTATTATCTATTTATCAAGAAAAAAAATTGCCCACTCCAGCTCTAGTTCATTCAATTTTAGCTCCTGTATGTTTTTCTGTTGTATGACTAAGCCTCCAGTTATTTATCTATTTCTCTATTGGATGAAGACTTTTTTATTTTGCTTTCCTTTTTAAAATAATGAAATAATGAATATTCTTTTATTTATTTATTTATTATTATTTATTTATTTATTTATTTATTTATTTATTTGACAGAGAGAGAGACAGTGAGAGAAGGAACACAAGCAGGGGGAGGGGGAGAGGGAGAAGCAGTCTTCCCGTGGACCAGGGAGCCTGATGCAGGGCTCGATCCCAGGACCCTGGGATCATGACCTGAGCCGAAGGCAGATGCTTAATGACTGAGCCACTCAGGCGCACCAATAATGAATATTCTTATTAAATCTCTTGGTACACATGCACACCTTTTACTCTTTATATGTGAATTAAAGAAAGAAAAAAATTATAGAAGTCACTACAGTAGTACTATTTTACGTTATATTTTGCCAGATGAAGTCCAAATTGTCCTTTTGATTATGTGTGTGTGTATATATATACATATATATGTATATATATATTTATGTTTCTATGTACTTATTTGAGAAAAGCAACTCAATACTGAACTTGTTCTAGTAGCCCTTAATTATTATTAATAAATTATACAATTATAATGTGACCATGCCACTTAATTCTTCTTACGAATTATTCCATAAAACAATTTTGAAAATATTTTGTTTCCTCTTGTATCTTAGAAATGCATACAGTTATTAAAATTAAACTTTTGTAAAGGTATTACCAAATATTTTGAATTAATATATTGTATTTAAAGCATGGTATTTTTTATCTATACCTCTAAATAACTTATTGGTGTAAGAAAACTTATTTTTTTACACTATCTTGATTTGTACTTGCAAATTGAGGAAGAGAAAAACATCTAGGCTCATGATACACATTTTTTTTGATAGCTCTAATTATTTCAGAAATAGAAAAGTGTAGTTAGAAATCACTTCCAAAAGGAAAAAATGTTCAGAGGAAATTAAGGATTTAAAAAACTGGAGAACATACACACACATGTGTGCACACACGCTCATAGAGACTCATAATCTTTACTGAAGCAATTTTGAAGTCCTGAGATTAATAGTCTTAGTCATTAGAATCCAAAATGTGGGAATAAGTACCTGACAAAAGTGTTGGAATAGAATTTTGTAATTTGTTTTTGAATCTGAATGGTAGGTATGACAGCATTTCTAAAAATTAGGGCACGCTAAGAAGCATTTTTCTAAAGAAAGAGAACTTTTCTGTAAGTCAAGAGACATAAACTCACTATCTATAATACTTGATATTCAAAAGAGAACATAGTTCTATTTTATTGATGTAAATTACATGAAATGCAAAGAATCTCAAAACTTTACATTCTGCCACAGAATAATCTGATAGTTCAAAATCTAGGACAGGCCTCAGCAAACTTTTTCAGCAAACAAAGGTCCAGATACCAGATACCTAAATATTTTAGGCTCTGCAGGCCAAGAGACAAAATTGATGATGTTATGTAGATCTCCCATTGCAATTACTCAGCTCTTCCATTGAAGTGTGAAGACACAGAAAATATGTAAATGAATGAGTATGGCTATGTTCTAATGAAATTTTTGTTTATGAGCATGAAAATTGATTATTCTTTAAAAAAAGAAAATTTGATTATTCTTCTTTTGATTCTTTTTAACCATTTAAAAATGTAAGAATGAACATTCTTTGTTCATGTGTGTATATACACAAAGAGGGGGGCTGGATAATGCTGGATTTGGCATGGGGACTCTATTTTGCCAACCCCTGATTAAGGACTGAACCAATGAGTCATCCCTGCAATGTGGATAAAAGAACCATAAATTATTGATTATTTGAAAAATTTGTTGATGATACAGTCTAAGCTTGAGCCTGAGATTGCTGCTTTCTCACACATGTAACCAAGATACATGGCTCTATGTGTAAGTTTCTCAAATATGGACGTTTACTCCTAACTTTCTGACAACTATTTGCAAACCATCTAGCTTGTCCACCATATGAGAAAAGAATGCACACTCATCTCCACCAAGTCAAAATTTCTTCCCAAGGAAACAATTTGTTAGGATTTTCGGAAAGAACACTCATATTTCAAAAGTTATTCAATCTGTTATATCTGACTTCCTAATGGATACTGTAAATAAGGCCACTCTCTTTTATTTTACCTTTGCTGTGTGGTAGGTTGAATGGTGGCTCAGAAAAAGATATGTCCACATACTAATTCCTGAAACCTGTAAATGTAAAATTATTTGGAAAAAGAATTTTTGTAAATGAAATAATTTAAGGATCTTGATATTAAAGAGATGACCCTGGGTTACACAAGTGGTCCTTATATCCGATGATGAATATCTTTACAAGTCTTCTGAGAGAAGACCATGTGAAAATGGAGACAGAGATTGGAGTGATGTAGCCACAAGCCAAGGAATAGGAATGGCCACCAGATGCTGGAAGAAGATGGCTTCTTCCCATGAACCTTTGGAGGGAGCAGGGTCTGTCAACACCTTGATTTTGGATTTCTGGTTTCCAGAACTAAGAGAATAAAGTTCTGTAATTTTAAGCCATCAAGTTTGTGGTAATTTATTATGGCAGCCACAGGAATCTAATACAACTTCATTTATTTCATAAATGGTAATAAAGAATATTATTCTCTATAACCCTAAAATACCATCTCTTTGATTTTATGTGTATTCATGAAATTAAAGGGAAATTAATGCTATGCTTGTAAACCACTCAATGAAAGACTGTTCATTTCAAAGGAGTAGAGATGAACCATGTAAAAAAAACCAGGGGGGATGGGTTAGTCTGATGATGGGTATTAAAGAGGGCACATACTGAATGGGGCACTGGGTGTTAATATGCAAACAATGAATCATGGATCACTACATCAAAAACTAATGATGTAATATACGGTGATTAACATAACATAATAAAAAATAAATAAATAAACAAAACCACAAATTAAAAAAAATAAAATATTAAGATAAACAGAAAATAAAACCAACCTCAGCTTTTGACATCAGCAACTCTTCTGAAATTAAGAGGAAACAAGCAAATTTCTAAAATAGCAGACTTTGAAGGTTTATCAACTTCTTAAAATTGACAGAATAAGTTATATCTTCCATATTTAAATATAGACTTTTTGAGAGAAGATTCTGTGATGTATTCATTTGCTAATATCCACAAAGTCAAAGGTAGTGTCTTCAAATACTAGAAGGTCCTGTTGTGCTTGGACTCAATGGATGAATCTTGGGAGCCACCATAGATGACATTTTTATTACTATTGGCTTTCGCTTATGGGATGACTACCTTGACTGAGACCTTTCCAAACCTTTTTTTTTGGATCAGAAGTGAAACCTTGAGTTTTTAAAATACACAGAAATGAACTTGGAGCCTTAAAAAATACTTACAAATGGAGATATGCTGCTAATTATCCCAGGCCATATGAGCTTTCTTTGATAGTTTCTATTTCAAACACCAAAATACTTTCAAAATTCTCTCAAATATTTGCTCTATTTTAGAAACTGTTAATAATTTGAGCTAAAATATTGGGGACTTTCAATGAATCAAGAAGTTAGCCTCAGATATAATTTTTATTTTAATAACTCTCTTGTCTGTTATACACTAAGAGAAATAACTGCCTCTTATTTTTACTGCTATTGCTGTTATTGATGAATTAATTACAAAAGAGTTAAAAATCAGTGGCCAGAGATTTTTAAGGTTATTATTTTTCAGAGGAAAAGAAACCTGGCACTGACAATTGAAAACCCTAATTTGGCCCATGCAACCATTGTGAAAACAGTGAAATTTTTCCTTAGTGCCAAATATAGAATATTATTCATGTGAATTTTACAGTTAGATGGGATTGATTAATATTATTTTACATGGTCTTAATATTACAATGGCCATATTTTTCAAATTTTGTTTTAAATTATAAAAAAGGCATTTGCCAACGTAATCCATTTTTCCAGGGAAAAGAAAGAAATTTGCTTGAGGAAACATTTCTGCCTTGAAAATTAAGATATACTTAATTCATTCATCAGCCAATTTCCAGATAAGAAAAGAAATCTGAATAATGGGTCTAAAATGTTACCAGGAATGAACTTGCTTATGTTCTTCTTTCTCTCCTTCCCTTTCTCTCTCCAACCCATTTCTGACATTTAGAAAAAGAAAACAAAAATCTTTTCTCTAAACAACAAACTGATAAATGGAGTACTAAATGGAAAAAATGTAATCAAATGAAGTTGTTCTTTAATAAAACAACCTGCCATTTTAATACACTGTGGCTATACAGAAGAGAATTTTCAAGTTTTCTAAAAATGTTAGCAAGATACCCTCATTCTGGAAGAGAGAAATAATAACTTGCATGATAGTGATAAACACAAGATTGCTAATAGATTCAGTTGGACAAGACTGTTTCCTTAAGATTTGAGAATTAGACTGGCTTCCCTCTTTCCATTAGCTGAAATGCAATTCTCAAAATAAATAATAGCTATATATTGCTTTGCAGATATAACCCTATGATCATTAAGTTTTTGTTGATTCCTGTTGAATATTTACCTTATTTGAGAGTGCATCTATACACAAACCTCAGAGATATTGTGGGTTTGGTTCCAGACCACTACAATAAAGCATATATTGTAATAAAGTAAGGCAAATACACTTTTTTTGGTTTCCCAGTGCATATGAAAGTTATGTCTTCACTATGGTATAGTCTATTAAGTGTGCAATAGCATTATGTCTAAAAAATGTGCATCCCATAGTTTAAAAATACTTGATTGCTAAAAAATGCTAACTGTCATCTCAGCTTTCAGTGAGTTGTCATCTTTTTGCTGGTGGAGGGTCTTGTCTCAAAGTTGATGGCTGTTGACTGATCAGAATGGTGGTTGCTGAAGGCTGGGGTGGCTGGGGCAATTTCTTAAAATAAGACAACAATGAAGTTTGCAGCATTGATTGACTCATCCTGGCACAAATGATTTCTCTGGAGCATGCAAGGCTGTTTGACAGCATTTTATGCCCCAGTAGAACTTCTTTAAAAATTGGAGTCAGTCTTCTCAAACCCTGCCACTGTTTTACCAATGAAGGTTATGTATTATTCTCAATCATTGTCATTCGAACAGTCTTCACAACATTTTCTTCCAAACTCCTGTTAATATTGATATTTTGACCTCTTCCCATGAATCACGAATGTTCTTAATGGTTTCTAGAATTCTTCCAGAAGGTTTTCAAATTTCTTTGCCCAGGTCCACCAGGGAAATCACTATCTATGGAAGCTATAGTCTTATAAAATGTATTTCTTAAATGGTAAGACTTAAAAGTTAAAATTACTTCTTGATCCATGGGTGCACCGTGGATATTGCATTAGCAGGAATGAAAATAACACTAATCTTATTATTGGAGATTGGATCTCCAATAATCTCATAATCTCCAATTGGAGCTTTTGGGTTACCAAGCATATTGCCAATGAGCAGTTATATTTTAAAAGGAATTTTTTTTTTTCTGAGAAGTAAGTATCAAAGTGGGCTTAAAATATTAAGTAAACCATGTTGTAAACACACATGATGCCATTTAGGCTTTGTTTTATTTATAAAGCACAGACAGAGGAGGTTTAACATAATTCATAAGTTCCTTAGGATTTCTGGAATAATAAATGAGTGTTGGCTTCAACTTAAAGTAACCAGCTGCATTAATCCCTAACAAGACAGTCAGCCTGTCCTTTGAAACTGTGAAGTCAGGCATTGACTTCTCCTCTCTAGCTATAAAAGTCCTAGACGGCATCTTCTTTTAATAGGAGGCTTTTTGGTATACATTGAAAATCTGTTGTTTAGTGTCACCATCTTCATTAATGATCTTAGCTACATTTTCTGGATAACTTGCTGCAACTTCTACATCAGCACTTTCTGCTTCGTCTTGCACTTTTATGTTATTGAGATTGCTTCTTTCCTAAATCTCATGAACCAACCTCTGTTAGCTTCAACTTTTCTTCTGTAGCTTCCTCACCTCTCTCAACCTTCATAGAATTGAACATATTTAGGGCCTTGCTCTGGATTAGACTTTGGCTTAAGAGAATGTTATGGCTGTTTTGATCTTCTACCCACACCACTAAAGCTTTCTCCCTATCTGCAATAAGGCTGTTTCACTTTCTTATCATTCATGTGTTCACTGGAGTAGCACTTTTAACTTCCTTCAAGAAGTTTTTTTTGCATTCACAACTTGGCTAACCAGTGGAAGAGGCCTACCTTTTGGCCTTTCTCAACTTCTGACATGCCTTCCTCAACTAGGCTTAGTCATCTGTAGCTTTTGATTTATAGTGAGAGATGTGCGACCTTCCTTTCACTTGAACACTTTGAGGCCATTGTAGGGTTATTAATTGGCTTAATTTCAATATTGTTGTGCCTCAGGGAACAGGGAGGCCCAAGGAGAGGGAAAAAGATGGGGGAATGGCTAGTCGGTGGGATCCATCGGAACATACACAACATTTTACAATTAAGTTTGCAATCTTATGTGGGGGCAGTTTGTGGTGCTCCAAAATACTTATAGTAGTAACATCAAAAATCAGTGATCCCAGATCACCATAACAAATATTATAATAATGAAAATGTTTGAAATATTGTGAGAATTACCAAAATGTGATACAGAGACATGAAGTGAGCAAATGCTGTTAGAAAAATGGTGCCAATAGACTTGCTCAATGCAGCATTGAGATACACACACACACAACACCACAATATCTGTGAAGCGATAAAGCAAAATGCAATAAAACTATTTAGACCCATACTAGATGCATCTGACCTGAATGCAGAACTATTTTTACTTCCGAGTTCAAATACTGTACAATTCCCTCTACCACAAAACCAGAATATCATTACATAGGGCTGCTTGGGACTTATTTAGACCCACACTAGATACATCTGACCTGAATGCAGAACCATTTTTACTTCCGAGTTCAAATATTGTACAGTTCCCTCTACCACAAAACCAGAATATCATTACATACTGCTGCTTGGGACATGCAAGCATGGGATGTCTAATCACAAGCTCATATGGACATTTGAACCCAAGTTCTACAATTGGGAATTGATTTACCAGCAACTGGGATATGTAGACTGTATGTTATATGCACAGCCTTGAAGACAAACTGTGTAAATGGGATACTGAATAAACATCTAGATTGTAGTAACTTGATCATTGCTGTGGAAGGAATATGATAGCTGATGAAAAAGCAAAAGAATCTGAAACACATAATCCCAAAATGGCCAACCAACATTGAGATGTTGGAGTTTTTTGGTAGGCAGCTTATTTGCCTAGGTAGTAGTCAGAAAAATGTCAACCATTAATTAGCTTCATGATTTGGGGATAATCCTATCATTTCTAGATCTTCTCTTTTATGGATTGCTTGAAGTTTGAGATAAATGGTTTATAGATTCCTTCCAAATTTAGCATTCTATGATTTCATTGGAAGAATGTCATATCTCTTAATAGTTTCAGAAACTGACATCTGTAATCAATCCAAATTTAACTTATGTTTGAAAAACTTGTTCTTCTCAACTTTGTTCAAATTAATACCACATTAATTTAGGGGAACAGGATGACAGACTGGAGAACAGAGACAGAATACTAGTGATACTTACGTAATGGTGCCAATAATAACAAGAAAGTGCAGATCTACAAACCTATATGAAAAAGAGCAGTAAAACATTCATTTCTAAATCTTTTCTCAAAAACTGGCAAGATACCATTGCTTTTAGTGAAAAGACAAATAATCATCTGCTAGGGAAGGTCAGGCACATCATTGCTAACAGTTGTATTTGAATTAGGCCACTTCCTTAGAATTAGGAGCACTAATAATTTTTAAACCTTTTCCATATGCCAGGGAAATGAGAGTAACAGTGGAAAGAAAAATAATTTCTTTCCATTTATGGATTTCTCAACTCCAGGTTGAGTTATACAAATTTCCATTTTGGAGGTCAAATAATATCAAATACAAGCAGTTCCACATGGTTCATAGATATGCATTTATTACACATACACGTGAATACACATGTACACACATAGAATTTAACCATTGAGATATTAGTATTTTCTTTTCTTGGGTCAAATGTTTCTTAATGCACTTTCCCAAAAGTATCATTACCAATAATATCATCCTTCTGATATTTCAAAAAGATGCTACCTGTTACAAAATCATAACATATGGGTATAAGGATTTAATTGTTGATTTAAAAAATCTTAGATCTCGCTCTTCTACTTTCTTTTTGTATTCCATTAAGGATTAACTACTCTCTAGTGAGGTATGGTCCTTTGGAATCTTTGGGTACATTTTATCATTTCTACAGAACCAGAAAACTGCCAATCAAACCATTTGCCATTTATTCACGGATCAATACACTTGTGTAATAAACTGTTCTAAAGTTGCTAGCAAACAAGGATGGGGTGATGAGTCTAGTATTGATTGACTCATGTCACAAGCTGTCGTGGAAGAAAAGAATGCTAAAATTATACATATATGATAAAAATAGAAGGGTCTGGGAGAAAAAAAAAATCCATGAACTTTATCTTTTTTTCTAAGTTATTTCCCAGTAACTTAGAAAAACCATCAGTGCCCTGGCTACAAATACCAACTTTACTGAAGCAAACGCAGGTTGGAGATGTATTTGTATGGCTAAGTATTTTACTAACACTTTGTAATGGCAAGTGGGGGATGATACACAATATGTAAGAAAAGAAATAAATGGGGAATATAGAACAAGTTATAATACTATTTTTTATTAAATCAGTTTAACTAATGATTAGAAATGACAGTCTGGTATAAAAAATGTTTCATACCTATTTCCATCAAGCCACAAGGATTATGAAAAAATTGATTTCGTTAAGCTGAGGAAATATTGAAATTTTTTTGGTAGCTGGCCATTGTGCTTCCAGTTTGAAAATGCTCTTGATATAATCAGGCCTCAAGGAGATGCTGCAGGCAGGACTTGATAGATCTCTCATCCATCTTGATTATCTTGCATAGCTCCAAAAAACCTAAAGTTTTATTTAGTTGGAAATGCTTCACACTCTTCCCTCCCACCTCCAAACTTCTGGATAAGTCACAATGTGGTGTGTCTAGTTCCCCAGGGTTCCACATTACTGACCCCCCCCATCCTGAGTGGCCCCATGCAAAGATATAATACCGTGAAAATATAAAAAGATTATGCCACATCCTATGATTAAAAGCAGAAAAAAAATTGGCTCTGACTAATGTTTTGTGCTCATTAGTAAGTCTTGCTTTTCCATGAGGAGATTGTTAATTTTGTTTTTTCCTCATAGATAATGATTCACTTTTACCAGTACAACTCTTGACTCTCAACTGAAGATAAAATTTCCCAATAGTTCAATCAAGGCAGTGGATCTTACAGTCCCTGGAAGACAGACTTTCTAGATTTGATCTTTGCAGCAGTAATATGCAGAGTAAAAATATCATATTTCTAGCACACAAATGGTGATTTCACTAATTATTTAAATCCAACCTCCAGTTGCCATATACCAGTATGCTCTGGAGATTCTCCTCCAACTTAATATTTGCAAACTATGCTCTCTTATGCCAGATAAAATTTGAAATGTCTCCATCAATTTGAATTCAAATAAAGGATATCACTTTCTTTCTCTTTTAAATATATTTTTATCACATTAGCATTTAAACATGGATTTAGTTTCTTAGCAAGATGGGATGTGTGATAAAATGGAGGGGGAAAAAAGCAAAGTTCTGGGAAGGATCTTTAGTTCCCTGAAGGAAGCAATTTCGAGCTCATAGTTGGAAGCAAAAGAAAGAAGTACAAATGTACTATTAATACTCCTGAACTACTGAAATATGCAAACTGAAATATTAAGAACATTGTGTAATATGTATATATAAATATTTTGTAGCCATACACTAGAAAACTATTTAGAACCAATATTCTAATAAAAACAAAATGGTCACTTTTACCTATTTTTTACGTCATCAGGCTTTTTTCTTTAACTCTTATTTGACAACATCAAAAAGATTTTATCTCACTACACACTGACTTTAACAAATTTCATGCCAACGTAGCTTAGTAAAACTTGTACTTATTGCATGCAAAGGTTAATGCTGTTGCTTTCTCTTGAGTTTAAGCGTATGGTTATAGATACAAGGTTTCAAATAAATACTCCAGGCAACTTGTCACAATATGGAGAACACAGTATTTTTTAAAAAATATATGATATATATATATATATATATTTTTTTTTTTCCTCAGTGAATGTGTGTGTTTAAGATGAGAGCAAAGATAAGGTCTGTGAGAGGAACTCAACATCAGCATATACAACTGGGTTCAATTTACTACTTAATATCATTAGAATTGTTTCATCGTTATCCATTCACTGTTTCAAATAAGCCCCTCAATCCACACATTAGCACACACATACTGATGGCCCGGCATTTATGCTCTTACAGGTTTGCTTAATCCTCTATTTTTTTTGACAGCCAATATACCCCCTTTCAATAATGTCACAGCTAATATGAAGAGATGCAATAGTACATTCATATATGTCCCTTGCTGCACCGCATGCTCTTTGTTCCCTAGCCAGCACCCACCTGCTCCGTTTCTCCTCTTTCCCCCATTCTGATGACTGCTCTCTTCCGCCCTCTAACAATTTGAGTCCTGGACAACCCTCTTGTTCTTGCATGTTCTTGCGTAGGTCAGCATTTCCTTGATATTTTGCCAAATAGAGGGCAAAAGTTTTAAAATATCAACTTCTGGATCTGTTGGAAATCCTATTACTCCCTGAGGGGGAAGCTTCTCTGTTGGTCAAGAGAATGACGTCTGAGTGCTGAGGTCATGAGAGAATTCAAGTCTCCATTAATATTGAGTCACAGTGGCTACACCACTCCCCCTGCTGTTAGATTTTTCAATCCCTCCATCAATTATGTAATGCAGTATTAGTTTATATGGTGGTCCAAACTGGTCTGAATTAGATTTCAGTGACTTACAAATAAACAAACACGCTCTTTACAGCCAGGTGCTAAATAAACTGTGTGTTGATGGGGAACAAGTATTCTTACTATACCAAAGAATGAGAAGATTTTTGTTTTGGGGACTTAAGAATAACGACAAAACAAAATTAGTTAGAAAAATTGAGGCATTTTAAGAAATTACTTAAAAAACTTTTAGCTATAAAATAAAAAAAGCAGGGGCGCCTGGGTAGCTCAGTCTTTAAGCGTCTGCCTTTGGCTCAGGTCATGATCTCAGGGTCCTGGGATGGAGCCCTGCATCAGGCTCCCTGCTCTGCAGGAAGCCTGCTTCTCCCTCTTCCATTCCCCCTACTTGTGTTCCCTCTCTCGCTGTGTCTCTCTCTGTCAAATAAATAAATAAAATCTTTAAAAAATAAATTTAAAAAGCAACAAAAATATTCAAGTACAGACACAAAACATCTCAGGTATAAATTATCTAGTGAGTTTTATTAGATAATTTATTCATTTATGGAATAGGAATTGAGACATACTAAATGTAGATAATGTCCTAGACACTAGGGATACATAATATGTGGAGATATGATTGTTTGGAGGCAAATGAGTAAGGGTAAAAGCTGGAAAAAAAATTGAAAGATATTGTAATAGCCCAAATAAGAATGAGTGCAGAGATGGAGTAAAGTAAAAAAAAAAAAAAAAAAAAAAAAGATTGATGACACATTTAGGATTTAGAATTTACAGATATGCTGATGGATTAGACATGCATGAAGTCATCAAGAGAGGTGCTATGCTTTTTGTTGCAGAAGATTCTTTGTCTCTCTGCCTGAATTTGCTGCAACTTCTCAAGTTCCTTTTGGCTTTGCATCTCAACTATGTAGACTTCATGCATTATGTTTCTTTTTTCTTTCTTTCTTTCTTTCTTTCTTTCTTTCTTTCTTTCTTTCTTTCTTTCTTTCTTTCTTTCTTTTTTTGTTTCTGCAATTGTAACTGCACAAATCTACATAAAGTTCTTTTCTTACTACAAAGAACAAGTTCAGCCCTACTATGTATTAGGTACTGCGTTGGGTACTTAGGTTGTAAAATTAGGTAAGCCTTGATGGTTAGGCTATCCGTAAGGTAATGTGACAAATGGGGAGGTAGTCATTTAAAAACAGTGGAATGAAGTCATAGAGGGCTTGTAATAAAAGTGTGTCCGGGTGCTGTCGGGGAAGGACATAGGGACATGGTGAGTTCTAAGTGTGGGGGCTGCAGAACGACCTTATTGTTGAAAACCAAGTTGAATTCAAGGTGAATGGTGTAAGTTTTGCAGAAAAGTGGAGGGAGGACAATTCCAGATGGAAGCCCCATGTGATTAAAGATGCATTGACATAAAATGGACTGTTAGGTCCAGCAAATCTCCCACAGGTCAGTGGAAATGGAGTAGGTTAAGAAAGAGTGACAGGAAAGTGGGATAAAAGACAAAACTAAAGTTTTTGCTATATCAAGTGAATATGGAAGGCCATTAGAGGTTTTGAAAGTGTAAAGAGCAAAATGCTTCTTCACTGACTTTTCTCTTATTCCATCTGTTCTTGAGTTCTTACTAGAGTCAGTGACTGTGCCAAATCTTTTATTTACTTTCTCTCAATGATTCTTCACAACAGCACAAGAGAGGATATTATTCTTCCCATTCTAAAAACAATAGAACCGTGGCTATGTAACAAGCTGAGGGCCATGCAGCTAAGAACTGGCAACAATGGGTTCAAAATCCAGGAATATTTTACCACAACAAACTCTTGCCTATAGATTTTGGCCTAAAAAATAAATCTCACTTCATTTAATTCACTTCTCCCTTCAATCTTTTTTCCTATCCTTTTCCCACACACATTTCAAAAAGCAACCTGCTCTTCTTTTATTGGTTACTTTCTGTTCAACCCAATTTCTATTAATTATTTTCTCATTGATAGAATAACACTTACTAATAGCTTACTGATTTTCCTGGCACACATATCTATCACGGTTTGCCTCTAAGCCCATTTTCTATAAAATGTAAGTCATTTTGTTATGACATTGATAAATAAATTACTTGAAAAGTATATTTAATTGGATTTCCTATATTACATTCCAGTGGTCTCTGTATATTTGCTTCCCTACTACACTGTTTCCTCCTAAAAGTGGGAACCATGTTTCTGTTTTACTTAAATTCCAAGCTCTTTACTAGCATGGTGCCCAACATATCCTAAGTATCCAAGTATCATTGATCTAATAAAAGAGAAAAGAAAAAAATGATATCTATCAGTGCCCACATTTTTAAAATAATCTGTATATATTCACTTTTAAACCATCAGCCCATAAGTGCACTGACCCTGTTTAATTCAATTTTATACCCCAGTCCCCTGCTACAGTTGCTCAACAAACATCAGTTAAATTAAAATTAAATTAATGAAAGATGAAGATTAATGTAATTTGCATTTTATAAATGTGATTTGAGTATTTTTATAGAAGAATCATTTTATGACCCTGAAATTAGAGATTACTTTTAGATTGGTTACTGAACCATTTATAAAGTTAGAAAAAGCAAATCGTGAAAAGTCAAGAGCTTTAGCATGACAAGAATGTGAATATCTTCTATTACTATCCTCTGTAAGTGAGTGTAAATCCTATCTCTGCTTGAGCTGGGAGAGACTTTATAGTTCTTCTAATAATCAGATAGAAGACATCCATTAAAAAATATATTGGTGTGAGTCACTGGCCTGGAGAAAAATATACAAAAAATACAGCAAAACAAGAAACTAAAACTCATGACCAATGTGGAAAAGAGAAGTCCAAAAGATAAGGACTCACCAACCATCTCAAGACATGAAACCAGGTGAATATGGTGTTAACCTAGAATTCCAAGTAGTCCATTCCTAAAAGAACTGCAAGTATTTTGAAAAGATCAGATAGAACTCTTTATTTGCATTTTTACCCAAAATAGAGAAATTAAAATAAATAAATAAAATACTAAATCTCACTATACTACAAACAAAACAATAACAAATACACAAAACATAGATTAAAATTATATAGAACAGTCTGTGTAGACCGGACAATAAAAGAAATAAAGGAAAACCAAGAGAGGAATTTGTGTAGGAGTAGAACATCAACCGCATTCTTATGGAACTTTTTTTTCCCTTCTAGAGTGATGAGCAAGTGACTAAGAATAAGTTCAATTTTTTGTTAATTCACAGTTTGAAAGAAGCCAAATTTATTATACTGTTGGGGTTTACTCAATTGTCTAAACTAAATCACATTGTAGTTTCTTCATTCTATATGGAAATGTAAGAGTGTGTATATACTGAACACAGTTAATATTCTGTTTAATATACAGCAGAGAAGATAAAATATAATTTTTGTAAGGAAAATATAATAGTGAAGTAAAGTATAGAGTCCAGTATATATTACCACCTTTTCATTTTCACAGCACAGAAAATACTATATCAAAATGACTAAATTATATTTTAAGGAAGATAATTGGAATAAGATTATTATATTTAAAAATTAATTTTCTTAACATAGACAAAAAGTTTTGACTACAGAAGGTGTCATTAACCACAAATAATAGAATGTTCTTATAATTTCTACTGCTGAATGACTTTGTTAATTTAGCACTTTATGGATTTCATTATTGGAATCAAATATAAAGAATAGTCTCTGAGAATGGTGAGAGACGATGGACTCTGAAAAACAAACTGAGGGTTCTGGAGGGGCGGGTGATGGGAGGATGGGTTAGCTTGGTGATGGGTATTAAAGAGGGCACGTTCTGCATGGAGCACTGGGTGTTATGCACAAACAATGAATCATGGAACACTATATCAAAAACTAATGATGTAATGTATGGTGATATAACAATAAAAAATAAAAAAAAGAATAGTCTCTGATACAGTTATTGTGTTGGGGGAAATGAAAGTTACTTATAAAAAAAATCTCTTCAAGTAAGTTGTAGAATTTTGTAGTAATTTTAGCTGCTCTATATCTCTAGCTCTTGCTGGCCTGTCACAAACCTGAAGTTAAATAAATCCCAAATGAATGGAGCCCTGCAGGTCCATCCCATAGAAATGATGGTGAGATGTATCTATTAATCATATGAGTCCAATTCTGCTTGAGGTATTATGTGGCAGGTGTGTGTCAGCAGAGTAAAAGCATCTGGCTGACAAGATGCCTTTTAAAATTAAAATGTATTTTTTTAGTATTTTTCTTTGAGATTGAATGCAGTGTTGCAATTTATGGAGTGCAAATGTGAATTCTTATCAAAGAGTCAACATTTCTTACTTTCGATGAAACTAATTTTTACTTTTTTTCAAATATGATGGAGATAGCAATAATCAGTGTAAATTGAAAAGCCCTGGGGCTCTCTACGTTTTTAAAATTATGTGGGTCTCCAGGATCAGCAATAGTGATGTAGCTCCATTTTTAAAATAATTCATCCAAACAATATACACCAGGTGAAGTCGCTGATCTTCTTTCCCACAATAAAAGTTAAGAGCTCATATATGAAGACTGTTTTAACGTTTGAAGGAAGTTATCCATAAATTTCTCATCTGGACCTCAAAAAGTCCTGCCAGGCAGGATGGACAGATACTATTTTTATCACTTATACAGAAGGGAACTGGGATTTATATCAGTTAAGGGATATGCCAAGTAGTATGTATCATCAGCCAGTGGTAGAGCCTTAACTAAAACCTGCGTCTGATTTTCAAGGTCCACCAGGAGGCAGGGCGTTTTAAAATAGAAGGAGCTTAGACCCTGAAATCAGATTTTTGCCTTTGAATCCCAGACTCTCCATGTGTGGTCTAGAGCATATATCATAACCTCTCCTAAAATCCACTTCCTTGTCCATAATATAGAACTAATAATACTAAAACTTTTAAGTTTGAGGTGAAGATGGCATGATATCAATAACAATTCCTTGTTAATAGTTACCTGTGTGTGTCATTTATATGTTTGTTTTAATTTCCAAATCCTTTCCACACAACATTGACCTTCTCTGATAGTTTTATTAAAATTTTGTCAAGGTGAAAAAAAGATTTGCTGGAAGTGGTTTCGTGAAATGTTAGGAAAGCCCAAATTTGCATACCAGATACTCTGATTTGGCTTTGTAGACCATAAGGTAGGAAAAGAGCTAAAGAGTAAGAACTGGAAGACTGAGAGTCTAGCCTCCTTTCTGGTTACACTGTGTGATGTTTAATTTTATTTGTCAACTTGGCTAAGTCATGGTACATGGTTTTTGGTCAATCACCAATCTAGATGTTACTGTGAAAGTGTGTTTTCGATTTTATTAACATTTTAATCATCAGACTGAATGAAGCAGATTATCCCCTGCCCCCATAATATGGGTGGGCCTCATCCAATCAGTTCAAAGGCTTAAGGGAAAACCTGAGGGCCTTTGAGGAAGAAGGATTTCTGCCTCCAGACTGCCTCTGGGCTTGGTACTGCAACATCAACTCTTCCTTGGGTCTCTGGAGAACACTGGCTAACTTAACCTCCATTTTTTCCAGGGGTTCCAACCAAGTCAGATAGTGAGTTTGGAAGTGTTTTAGAACATAGAAAAAATATATAGAAATAGTAAGCCTTATTACACTGAAAACTATAATAATAAAAAATATCTTTTGAGCACATCATATATGTCAGGAACTATTCCAAAAGTGTGTGTGTTGTGGGGTAGAGGAATAGCTCTTTTAATCCTCAGAACACCCTGTGATATAGGTACTCTTTTTTCTCCCTATTTGATTGGTTAAGAAACTGAGGCCTAGGAATCTTAAATAGTGAACCCCAGGTTGGACACTTACTAAGTGGTAGTGCAAGGATGCAACTAGGAATATTCATTTCAAAACCTCTGCTATATACCTACAAACACATATATACTAAATTTTCTAACTTTTCTGAAGAGCAATTTTTACATGATTTCCTCTTGCCTCAGTTCTTCAAAATTTCCTCCATGTACTTTAAGCAGATGGACTTATTTCCAATTCTACAGGGAAAAACACAAGCACAGAGGCAATAGAAAGACATTCCACAAGTTCGCTCCACCATATCAAACAGGACACGTGTATATCTGTCTTCCTCCTGTAACCAAACAAATACTCCCAGGCCCATATGCCCAGCCAACCCCTGCACTCTTGATGGCCCTCAGACTCTGAACTCTGGTGATGCTCCTCCCCTCCGCATATCCTGCATTATCAACATTTCCAGATCTACAGATAGTTTCCCTAAACAAACACATTTACTGATATATTTTCTTTTTTTTGTTATTCTCATTAATTTTTTATTTATTTATTTTTTATAATTTTTTATCATTATGTTATGTTAATCACCATACATTACATCATTAGTTTTTGATGTAGTGTTCCATGATTCATTGTTTGCGTATAACACCCAGTGCTCCGTTCAGTACGTGCCCCCTTTAATACCCATCACCAGGCTAGCCCATCCCCCCATCCCCTCCCCTATAGAACCCTCAGTTTGTTTCTCAGAGTCCATAGTCTCTCATGGTCTCTTTACAGCAAAATGATTTTAAAAGTTGTTTAAATTAACTGTCTCCGCTTCTCCTTCCATTTTCCTCTGAACCCATTCCAATATGTGTCTCCATCTCAATTCTGTCCCCCCACTCCTCACCCCACAGTCTCTTCCTCACATAGCAGCCAGAAAGTGCCTTTTAAAATGCAACTCAGAGGGCGCCTGGGTGGCTCAGTCGTTAAGCGTCTGCCTTCGGCTCAGGTCATGATCCCAGGGTCCTGGGATCGAGTCCCACATCGGGCTCCCTGCTCGGCGGGAAGCCTGCTTCTCCCTCTCCCACTCTCCCTGCTTGTGTTCCCTCTCTCCCTGTCTCTCTCTCTGTTAAAAAAATAAATTTAAAAATTAAAAAAAAAAAAAAATGCAACTCAGGTTGTATCACTTCTCTGCTAAAAATCCTGCAGAGTTAGAGTAAAAGCCAGGGTCTTAACATGGCCCATGTGGTTGGCCCACTTGTGATCGGGCCATTTCCTTCCTCTCTTCTCTGGCTCACTTTCCTCCAGTCACATTTGGCTCCTTACTACTTCCCAAATACACCAACCATGTTCTGACCACAAGACATTGACATGTGCTGTTTCCTCTGTCTTGAATCTTTTTCAGCCAGTTACCTTCATGGTTAACTCCTTTTCTTTCTGCTCTTGGCTCAAAGTTTACCTCATCAAAAAGGCCTTCCCTCACCATTTACCCTAAATAGCAATCTTCACTCCTCCCTCACACTCCCCATCCCCTAAAGGACTTCACTTTCTCCATAGCGCTCATAACCATTGGACAAATTATGTATCTATTATTTGTTTGCTTAGTGCACTTCTCATAAATTTTACAAGCTCCATAAAAGCAATTGCTTTGACACTTTTTGTTACTACTCTAATCCCAGCGCCTAAAATCAGGAGTAGCGCCCAATACTACTTCTTTTTTTTCTTTTAAGATTTTATTTATTTATTTGACAGAGAGAGACACAGCGAGAGAGGGAACACAAGCAGGGGGAGTGGGAGAGGGAGAAGCAGGCTTCCCGCCGAGCCGGGAACCTGATGCGGGGCTCGATCCCAGGACCCCGGGATCATGACCTGAGCCAAAGGCAGACGCTTAACGACTGAGCCACCTAGGCACCCCCCAATACTATTTCTTGAATAGAAAAGTGAATGTATATTCCCATAGCTTGTACCATGATTCTTATCACTCGATAAGCACTAATCCTAATGTTCTTGTACAAACTACACTCTCTCCTGCTTCAGGAACATTATATGTGCTGCATTCTCCAGCCTACCCCTGGTCCAAGTGACTTCTTCCTCTTTCACGAAGTCTCCCTGTGCGAGATGCTGCGTATATCAGCTTAAAGGTGACAATCAGAGTTCTTTCCCCATACCCTCCTAAAGGAATAAACAGCACTTTATTCCTTCTGTGGCCCTTGCAATCATTTTATTCACCTGTATGATTACTATTTTATTGTTTGCTTTTTTATTCCATGATGTCAAAGGCCATGACTTGCTATTCAAGCAGTTTGATTCCACTGATTTTTCTGTTTTTGTTTTCAATTTCCTTGATTTTTGCTCTTACTGTGTATATACATGCTTGATTTAGATTGAGTGTACTCTTCTTTTACTAGTTGCTTAAGGTGAAATCTTAGATCACTGATTTGAGAACTTTCTTCATTTCTAATATGGTAATTTACTGGTATACATTTTTATCTAAGCACCCTTTTAAACCCAAGTCCGGGGAGGGGGGAGGGGGGAGGGGGGATGGGTTAACCCCGGTGATGGGTATTAAGGAGGGCACGTACTGCATGGGGCACTGGGTGTTATACGAAAACACAAAGGCCTCTTTTCCTGGTACCTTCAGATGAAAAATTGATTTAGCTCAAGGTTTTAGCCACTTGCACTATCATGGACATTCGTGTAACTGATTTCCTTTTCAGAGGGAGACAGCAAGAGAAAAATAGGAACAACAGGGATTTCCCCCTATACTCTTCAGACCATAGGATTCCCTTTTTTCTAGTTTTTTTTTTTTTTCTTGCCAGTTAGGATTAGGTGTCAGCATGTCTACACTGGCCATCATCCCTGACACAGTAACAATGAGATTTTAACACTAGGGATTCTTTGTTGGGCTGGGCTGGGAGAGAGAGATGAGGAAAACAAGGAATTTCTCCCTTAGCCAAACCTTGGTATCACACAGAAGGCTTTCCCCCCAGATTTTTGGTTAGAAAGAGATTGTTTCTCTCACAGTTTTTACTGTCTGAGCCTGCAAGTGGGATTCTGGGATTTAGCTACCTTCAAGTCAAAGCTGAGCGCTATCTAGGTGAGAAAAACAGAAAACTCACAGTGGTTCATTCATCAAGATTAGACTTTCCACTCCAATCTGCCTGCAATTATTTACTTCTCAGAGTCCTCAGGTAGCTTCTCTATATACTTAGTTTAGAGTTTTCAGTTGTAATCAATGAGGTAAGTAGCATATACTGGGCCAATTCCATTTCCACTGAGATGTGAACCCAGTGTAGAAATTTAAATGATGAAATTCTATTGATTCAAATATTGTTCGGATTAGACCCAATACAAATCACTTAATCAAGTCTGGAAGAAAATGCTGTGGATAAGAAATTTCATTCTCATAATTCTGTGAGTAAAATCTCTGATAAAAATAGAATTCAACAGATACCTATCAAAAGTTAAAGAGTGAACTCATCTTAAAGGCACTGTACAATAATTTCAATAGAGAGTATATATTTGAATGTTCAGTGCTACTAGCTGTATGAGACATCATAAAATACGCCCAACATAAATTTCCAATGTTACTGTCTGGTTGCTTCCTTTGCCCTCATTTTTTATCTTTTCTACTTAGGCCATTTCTGAAGGGAGCCCTCTAGCCCAATAAAACAGATTAGTCCTATATCAATAATTGGAAGATGCCACCACTTCAGAAAATAATTATATGAATAATCACAATTATTTTAAAAATGGCAACCCAGATCTTATCAAACAAGTCTTATGAAAATGTATGCAGCAATGGAACTTCATGTAGGCGAGATCATGAGTTAGAATGAAGATAAATTAACCGGATATTGTAATTCTAATAAATGGTAGAATTATACCGAGGGAGTTTAGAGAAGAATTTGAAGTGAGATTCAGAGGTTGTATAATGGAAGGATCAAATGAAGGAGGGACAGAATAAGAGATAGCACTATTATGATGATTGATTTGTTTTTACGAAATATGAAATAATAGAAGTGAACAAATATTTTCCTTGGATATATATGATTAATACCTGAATCCATGGGTACAGAATTATGAATTAAAAGTGCAGGGGCACCTGGGTGGCTCAGTTGGTTGAGTGTCCGACTCTTGATTTTGGCTCAGATCATGATCTCAGGGTCCTGAGTTCAAGCCCCACATAGGGCTCCATGCTGGTTTTGGAGCCTGCTTAAGATTCTCTCTCTCCCTCTCCCTCTGCTTACCCCTCTTTGCCTCTAAAAAAATAAATAAATAAATAAAAATTAAAAAATTAAAAATAAAAGTACAATATACTTCTGGGGCACCTGTCTGGCTCAGTCAGAAGATTCGACTCTTAATCTTGAGGTCATTAGTTTGAGCCCCACATGGGTGTAGAGATCACTAAAAAAATAAATAAATAAGCTTTTTTTTAAAAGTACAATACACTTCTGTTTTTTTATAACTGACTTCATTTTAGCGTTATGTTTTCAAGATTTATTTATGTTGCAGTATGAATCGGTACTTCATTTTTTTTTTGTTTTGTTTGAAGTTTTTATTTAAATTTTAGTTAGTTAACATATAGTGTAATATTAGTTTCAGGAGTAGAATTTAGTGATTTGTCACAGTGCTCATCACAACAAGTGCCCTCCTTAATACCCAGCACCCATTTAGCCCATCACCTGCTGACCTCCCCCAGCAACCTTCAGTTTATTCTCTATAGTTGAGTCCTTTATGATTTGCCTCCCTCTCTTTTTTGTTCTCCTTTCCCCTATGTTCATCTGTTTGTTTTTAAAATTCCACTTATGAGTGAAATCATATGGTATTTGTCTTTCTCTGACTGACTTGTTTCACTTAGCATAATACCCTCTAGCTCCATCCACATCATTGCAAATGGCAAGATTTCATTTTTTTGGATGGCTGAGTAATATTCCCTTCTATATATATATATATATACACACTACCTCTTCTTTATCCATTCATCAGTTGATGGACATTCGGACTCTTTCCATAATGGCTATTGTTGCTAATGCTGCTCTAAACATTGGGGTGCATGTGCCCCTTCGAATCAGTATATTTGTATCCTTTGGGTATTTAAATACCTAGTAGTGCAATTGGTGGGTCATAAAGTAGTTCTATTTTTAACATTTTGAGGAACATCCATACTGTTTTCCAGAGTGACGGCACCAGTTTGCATTCCCACCAACAGTGTAAGAGTGTTCCCCTTTCTCCACATCCTCACCAATTGTTTTTTCCTATGTGTTAATTTTAGCCATTCTGACAGGTGTGAGGTAGTATCTCATTGTGGTTTTGATTTATATTTCCCTGATGATGAGTGATGTTGAGCATCTTTTCATGTATCTATTAGCCATCTGCATGTCTTCTTTGGAAAAATGTCTATCTATTCATGTCTTCTGCCCATTTCTTATTTATTTTTTAAGGTGTTGAGTTTGATAAGTTCATTATAGATTCTGGATACTAACCCTTTATCAGATATGTCATTCGCAAATATCTTCTCCCATTCTGTAGGCTGCCTTGTAGTTTTGTTGATTGTTTCCTTTCCTGTGCAGAAGCTTTTTATCTTCATCAAGTCCCAATAGTTCATTTTTGCTTTTGTTTCCCTTTCCTCCAGAGACGTGTCTGGTAAGTTGCTTTGGATGATCCTAAAAGTACAACACACTTCTAAGCACTTCGTTATTTGCTCTTGGGTATATATTTAAGAAACTACATTAAGGTTCACAAGCAATTGGATACAATATAGAATGCTAAAGCCACAGCAAAATATATAGTATAATTGAGATTTAAAATAAATGCGTTACTCTCCCAAGGAATCTAACAAAACTCACATTGTTATATTCAAACTTCTCTGTTAAATATAGTTCAATCTCAGGACTTTCCTTACAGGCACACACACACACACACACAAGCACATATATCTAGTATGTATGATTTTTATGAATTATTACATTTAGAAATACATATCTTATTATTTTTAAATTTGTATCTTTATAAAAATTTGGTACCTCTTGTAACTTAACATCAGAAGTATTATTAAAATTAATGTTTTGCAAACTAACACTTTCAATTATATTGAGAAACATCACCACTTAAATCTTCAATAAAATATATATCTCAGACTAAAAATGTATGACAGAAATTCACTTTTTATCAGAATTGAACATAAATTTAAGAGTTAAGTTCAATTTTTAAAAAATGCCTATTTCAAAGTGAGAGTTAAACCTCAAACATAATTTAGTTACAGTTTTAATTCTATTTCTGTTAATAGTTTTGATCTTGTTACCCTCTAGCTCCATCCACGTCATTGCAAATGGCAAGATTTCATTTTTTTGGATGGCTGAGTAATATTCCCATATATATATATATATATATTCATCATCAACATCAACATCATCATCATAAGTTATTTTGTATGTATACTATTTTCCAGGTTCTTTGATAAACATGTCTATCTCATTTAAGAATGGCAGTGTGATGAAATAGATTCCCCATTTCACAAATCAGAAACTGGAGTTTAGAAGGAATCACTTTGTCCCCATGTCCTACAGCTTGTATGTGACTTTCCAGGAATACAACTAAACTCTATCAGACACAGAGCCTAAACTCCTAAATAATTAGCTATAATCATTCTCACTAGGTGTCTACTTCTGGACTGTTAATATGAAACATAGGTATAAATGTGGAATGGCGGGTGCCTGGGTGGCTCAGATGGTTAAGTGTCTGCCTTCGGCTCAGGTCATGATCCCAGGGTCCTGGGATCGAGTCCCGCATCGGGCTCCCTGCTCGGTGGGGAGCCTGCTTCTCCCTCTGCCTCTCTCTCTCTCTGTCTTTTATGAATAAATAAATAAAATCTTTAAAAAAAAATAATAAATAAATAAATGTGGAATGGCTTTGTAAATAGGGTATATGTTCTGAGTAAATATGAAATCATTAGTCTAAATAAACTGACCCTTAGGAATTTAAAGCATTTGAACCTATTAGTTTGTCTTTGTTATTTCCACTTCTTTCAGTATAATATGTCTGTGCGCATTCATTATTACTGGCAAGATCTACAAAACTCTTGAGTCACTGCTTCCAGCATACATTTAATAGGGGTTTATGGGAAATGCCAAATAACTATATAATGAGTAATTGTTTTTCACCTTGAACAAAAGCAAATTGGAACTCTTCCTACCATAGTATTTTTAAAACATCCTTCTAGACTAATAAATAAGTGAAGTAATCTATAAACACTGAGCTGTTAAACAAAGACATTCTATATATGTGGTCAAACAATAACATCAAATTGGTGTCTTTATTTGCGTGAAATATATAAAGCTATACCTCTCTAGGCTTGTTATATTTCATTCCGTGTTGATAAGAGAATGGAGTTATTGTCTCTGTACTGATACAGAAATAGTTTCAAGATATTTTTATTAAATGAAAAAAATAAGCATATAAGAAGATCTACAGTTTCTAGTTGTGTGTAAGAAAGGTCAATGTATAAAATATATAACATAAATTTTGCTTATATCTGCAAAAGAACACTGAAAGTATCCATAAGAAAATAATAGAAGTGGCTGTTCCTAGAGTGTAAAAGAGGTTAAGGTTTAGATGTATCTTCTCATTGTGTCATCCTTATCAAGCAGTTTTACTAAATAAACACTTTTAGCTTTAAATCTTGCTGTAAATTGCAAATCTCCAATTATTTCTTCCTTGGATTTACTTACCTAATGAATCATTAAAAGCAGTAACTGTGAGTAATTTTGTTAAATTTATATTAATCTTCTTAAACATAATATCATTCAAAGTCACCTTTCCCAAAAATGAAAGGATAGAGTCATATGTTAAGCAACAGAAAAAGTAAAAACTATTAAACAATGCTTGCATAATTTTCCAAAAGTTATAATTATGACACAGAATATAAAAACAGCTTCTATGCAATAATTAAATTCAATAAATGATGCCAGGTAATGCATATATATATGTTTAAGGCTGTAATGTACAAAGTGTTCTTTATCTATAGACTGACTATATGAGAAGCCAAGACTGTGGTTCCCAAATTCCTGTCTTAGGAGAAGTGCCAGTCCATGATGAAGTGTCCCTCAAAGCTAGAGAAACAAGGATGATGATATACAGAATGTGTTCTAAAAAGTTATATGTTCATGATTTGAAAAATTATGACTATACTTAAATTCTACTTCTATTTTTTTTTAAAGATTTTGATTTATTTATTTGACACAGAGAGAGAGACAGCGAGAAAAGGAACACAAGCAGGGGGAGTGAGAAAGGAGAAGCAGGCTTCCCGCTGAACAGGGAGCCTGACACGGGGCTGGATCCCAGGACTCTGGGATCGTGACATGAGCCGAAGGCAGACGCTTAATGACTGAGCCACCCAGGTGCCCCTTCAATTTTTTTTTTTTTTTAAGATTTATTTATTTGTTTGAGAGAGCGAGAGAGTGAGAGAGAATGTGTGGGCTGGGGCAGGGGATGCAGAAGGAGAGGGAGAGAAAGAATCTCAAGCAGACTCCTTGATGAGCCCGGAGCTGATGTAGGGCTTGATCTCACTACCCTGAGTTCATGACCTGAGCCAAAATCAAGAGTTGGATGCTTAACCGACTGAGTCATCCAGACACCCCACTACTTCTAATTTTTTTATATTTCTTTTATGACATATTGGTGATAAATAAATCACTTTTATTTTTAATATATGAACCCAGAAAAAGTGTAACTTTATGTGACTCCTTGGCTCCTCTAAATGGTACAAAATCCCAAAAGTCTAGAAATCACTATCCTGCAGAAACTGTAAAACACTAAACTATGGCAACCAGGAATTACATTCATAATGCTAAAAAGGTAATAACCATATTTATGTTCATGTGTAGATTTGATTACAGCTAAGTTCCTACCTGGAAATTATATTATTCCCATGAAATGAAAGGAATTTAAAACTTCCCTCTCATTTTTTCGTCATGGCAAAAAGCATAGGCAGCAAAGAATAGGCTTAGAGTAACAAAGTTGCAAGGTTTCACACATAAAGCGAAAGGGATTTTCTTTTCTGAGCTCATTAGAAGTTTTTCTCTCTAGCAACATTAGAGCAATTCTGCATTTAAGTCAGGGATTCTGAATGATTGCACAAAAAATGGAATGCTTTCATTTAAAGAAATAATTATTTGATCACAGAATCACAGAGAAGTGTAGCAATTGCTAAAAGAAAGAAAGGAGGAAGGGAGGGAAGGAAGGTAGGAAGGAAGGGAGGAAGGAAGGAAGGAAGGAAGGGAGGAAGGGAGGGAGGGATCTTAAAGAGACCAAAGCAGATTACCCTCTCCTTTTTTTCCCAAATAATTTAAATTAATTCTAAGTAGGAATTCTGATTTATTAACAGAAGGGCACTTTATTTACTTTATTGTTTATTATTATCTTGTCGCAGCTGTTGTGAAATACACTGTTGTCAATATTACTATAATAGTTGGTTCAAAGGTACATAGATGGAATTTGAAGAGAGGCGAGGTCTTGTTGAGTTTGGTATCGAAGGCACAGTGACCTCCCCTACCCGCTGTGTGGGGCCCTCCTCTAGAGGAAGGCCACTTCATTTAAGCCACCAGCTCACGTCTCAAGCTGTCCAGCTGGGATGAGAACAGATTGACAAAAGGGTTCCTTGGAATTCCCCAGCTGGGAGGGAGGGCAGACTGTCGAAGCTGCTGCATGTGACCCAAAAGCTTCTGGGCTTCCAGTTGATTTTATTGCCTCATTTTGTATAAGCTGTATGAATTTTATTAACATGGCTTCACTGAATTCAGATGTTCAGGTTCACAGCTTCACTCTAACTGGGACAGAACCAGCTTTAATAAATGGAAAGAAAGTATGTTACAACATGACTTTCATAAGTGAATTACTGCATCATGGCTTTTTCACATATATAAACCTGTTTCTATTACACAACCTTGACAATTATGTTACTGAACGTCATTGGAGATGTACAACACATTCTGTGTGGATTCCCATAGCTGTGTATTGTGAGGTTAACTTACCAGTGTAATAAATTAATACATTATATATATATATGCTATTTTATTTATTGTTACGCTTAATCAATTCTTTGTCTCAATATAGTGTCCAAATAAAAGAATATTGCCAGGTTCATTTGGTAGAGCTAGCTAATTCAGGGGTTATAATGCAGACAAAATTTTGATGTCTAGAATAGGCATGCCATGTATGTAAAAACAAAACAAAACAAAAGAAACAAACAAAAAACCCTTACAAAATGTTTCCTTAGCCAGAATTCTTCCTTTCCAGTTATACCCAATATCAATTTGATGAGATCAGGAATATCAAATAAGTTGTTTTAAAAATTTTGGAAGTTTTGTGACACTAATTTTATAGAAAGGCTCTCTACTATGTCTCATATATTATGATCATGAATAATGTTCCAAAACATGCTCTATGCCATCAATTATATGAATTATCAACAAAATTGGTGTGAATGGATATTGAGAGAAAAGGTTTGTTGTTTTTTTTTTTTTTAGTTTAATGAAATATTTGGTGTGTGTTGCTATTCTTTATTTTTTTCACTCTCTTTTCTGAACAATGCGTTCCTTTTCTCCTGATTTTTTTTACATTCTGTTTTATTTTTTATCTTATTTTATTATTTTATTTTTTTAGCTCTTGCTGTGTTTTGATGTGTGCTGAAGATCCAGTGACTATTTCCCTGGGAATGTGAAGGCCACTCAGAGGTTATTATTCACAGTCCCCAGGAGAATAATCTACCATTTGTAGTTATTCACACTAGTTTGGAAAGAGATCATAACTCACAAATTTCCTTTGGGAGAGAACATTTCCCCCGTCAGCTCCCTTTTTTAGTAGCCTACGATGCAGAGTTTATGGCTTTACTGTTACTTCTCGTCCATTAGAATGAATTAAGTTTTTCTTAAGAAGGGGCTGAGCCTCATCTGGTCACGAAGAGAGCAATGTCTTTTTCCATTAGTCTCCGTGAAATTCTTAATAACACTTGCAGACAGTCCCCTTTGCTTCAACAAGCAAAAGGTTTCACAGAATTGATTTGATAAAAAGGTTCACCAGGTTCATGGAGTTTCTTCTTCTAAAATGATCTCACATGCTTATGTGCACAGCTCAACTATTTTATATTTTATCATTGTACGAATGCTACTCCTAAACAACTTCAGATTCTTTATGGAGGATGTGTGAAGGGATTAAAAAGTCTTAGACTTCAAAACATTTTAAGAGGACCATTAGAATAATATTTCACTATATTTGAAACCTGTTTTGCAAATGGGATCCTAGAGAAGAAGAAAATTCTCGAAGTGTGGATGATAGATTGATATGGCAGGATCCAGATCCAAATAATTTTTTCACACAACATAATTTTCTGAAGTATTTGTGATCTTTTATAGACCATGAATATCATGTATTAATTTAATTATTCAGTTGTTTATTCCTTCAACAAATATTTGAGAGTTTATTGCTTGTCAATCCCCATGCACCTGCCATGGAAGAAAAATTTCAAAAGCCATGTGCTCTGTTCTCAATGTAGTTTACACTTTTGGGGGCTGAAATAGATACACACCTATGTATGGCATATTTTTCTTAGACATCTTGTTCATTAACTTAAACATAGACCTTGTGGCAAGCACTAGACTGGTTACTATGAACAAATGAATAACCAAGTTTCAATCTAAATAAGAAAAATCTAAAAAAAAAGTGATTTTATGCTAGAAAATACAATGGATCCCAGATGAGAACATAATTAATTCTGCTCAGTTGTTCCTTTAGCCATTTAAAGAAAATATAAACCTGACAGACCAAAATAAAGAATGTAATGGCAAATGTGGCATATGAGAAAATGAGTCCCAAGGACAAGAGACTGAAGTATTGTTGCCTACCAGCTGTGCAAACTGCCTTTCTGGTGGTTTCTCTAATCATGTTAAGTGCATAATAGCGTAAGAGCACATAGGGAGACGTATCCAAATTTGATTGTTAGGTCTGTGGTTGGCCAAGCTCACTAGAAATCCACTATATGAATATTACTAAATTTTAGTTCATAGTATAAAAGCCTAATTAAGATGAACATAATCCTGAGCGTGTATGGAAGATGGAGCTAAATGCCATTCTTCATGATGTGGGGACTCAGCTACCAGTAACGCTAACAGGTCAAAGAACAATCAGAATGAGTCTGTGTATATGTTCATTTAGTGTATATTAACTTTGGAACTTACGACATAGAATTTTATTAGGAATGCGTGTAAAAACGGTATGTCCAAAATAGGAAAAAGAAACAAAAAATAACAAATACGTTCAATTTAAAGTTAGGGAGGACAAGTATTTTTTAACCACTGTGCTACATTATTTTTTAAATAACTGATGAAGTTTTATGGAATTCTAGTGACAGAACAGGAAATGAACACCATGGAAAATGCTCTTTGACTGTTTTTAGGCCTTTTCTACAGAAACGGATGTAAGACTTAAATTTGTTCAGAAACATTTGATTAAGAAAAAAAATAACATACTCTTATTTATAACATGTATGCAAAATCACATGATTATTTGTGCCAGTCAAGTTTTTATTACGCCTTTCTCCATGGACTTGGATTTTAATGTGTGGAGAAGTAATGGCAGAGTACCTTTATTATGGGAACTGAACGAAAGGGGGTTTAAATATTTGATCAGTTGGCCAACGGGTATCCTAACAACAATCTCTGCTCACAATTGGACTTCATCCTGATGTCACTGGAGCTCTGGTCAGCCAGATCTAATTGGATTTTTTACATAAATCAATTATCAGAGCTTGTTAAGATTGTCAATAGCAGTTCTCCCGCTTACTCTCTTTATCCTGCTCTCGCATTTATGGCCTGTTAAGCTTATGCTCAAGCAGAGCTGACTGACAGATTCTGATTGTACAGGAGAGATTCACTCACCCAATCTGCAAAAAGCAGGAATGTTCTACTACCTGCAATCCAATATTTTAGTTTTTTTTTTCCTTCTTTTTTCCCCAAAAGAAATTTTCTGCCGTAGTTTTTAGTTATTGCACAAAAAATCAGGTGCTTTTGCATGAGCTGGGATGGGCATGAGTTTTGGAGCCTTTGGGCCCTGCCACTAATCAGCTGGTCCTCTTAGTTGCTTACCGCAGTTTTGGTTTGTCATCTGTAAAATAAGAATTCTTCAGGCCTGCCTTTCAGGATGTTATCTAATTTACAAATATGTAGTTCTCAACACTCTACCTTATTTCAAAAAATATTAATTTCATTTTTATCCCTTTTCAAAGTCTCCACGTGCTCTCTAAATAAATGTATATTCTCTGTCTTTTTAAATAGGGGGAATGATATAATAACATTAGCAGAGCAAAGAGGCACACTATTTGCATAATACAGGAACTGTGATTTAGCCAGCAACTTTTCTGATGAAAATCCAGAGTTTCTCCATGTTTTTTGGATAGGTGTTTTATTCTCTAATTTCTAAAAGCTTTTCTGAAAAATGTACTCTTTATTAAAAATCAGTTTTGATAGACAAAGAAGCAACAGGGAAATAATACCTTTTTTTTCTTTTCTGCTTGGACCTTCACTATTTGTTGGGTAGTTAAACATGATTGAATATCTATGAAAAAAATAAATATATTTACTAGTAGTCGGGGTATATCAGATCTTTATAATCTTACTTTATAATTCTCTCCATTTGTCTAAAAAAAGAACTACTCTAACTTTTGGTTGTTCAATAGAAGGATAATGAAAAATGTCAATGAAAAGTGAAGTTAACACTGGAACAAAACTTATATTGTTAAAATTTTAATATATAATATGTAGTTGTTCTGCCACTCTAGTCTAACTTCTGGCCATGAAACTAACAAAAAGATGTAACAAAGTAAAAAATAGTGAGATTACTATTGTCAAATCTGAAAGCATGTCAAATACTGCATAAAAACTTGTAACACAAAGATTTTTCATTGAAAATGTATGACTTCAAAATTACTGCTGACAGCAATCGAAGTTATATAACCATTAGCAAGAGAATAGATGCTGTCTTATTTGTATGATTCATTATGATTCCCAGTTTGGGCAAATACAGCTATAGTAGATATCAAGGTGCTATTAAACCAACAGTCAGAATTCATTCTGAAATGTATGTCACATTTACATCTGAAACATTTATGTGTTTCAGAGACTTAGATTCTCTTCCTTGAAAATGTATTATTACCTCAGAATAAAGTGTACTTTAATACAATATCGTATGTTTGCTTGGACCTCTAACTGTTAATTGCATCCAGGACCCCAGAATTTATACCTGATCCAGGTTAAAATATCCAAATACCTGAATATTTTAGGATTCAGAGAGGCAGGGTGGTGGCTCAGTTTCCTATCTGAATTACTTGAAGATAATTATTAGTCTTTTTAAGCCTCTGGATTTTCATCTGTAAAATGGATAATATAATCTTGCAATATGTTATGAAAGTGTACATAAAATGTCTAGAATCATGACTGGTACTTAGTAGTTGATAAATAAATTTGCCACATATTTCTCACATCACCAATAAATGGGAGAAAAATCGTAAGTTTGTTAATATTTTAAAGTTAACTTCACATTTTAAAATTACTTTTAAGCAAAATTAATAAGCATTAGTCCTTAGTCCAAATGGGAATGTTGTTTCTTCCTGTATTTGTGATAAATTCAATTCTGACTATAGGAAGTAACCCCCTGATGATTGCATCTTCTAGATGTGGTAGTTTACTGCCTCTTCAGATGCTATGCTGTTTCTGGAGTCACTACTTTGCTGCTCTGGACCCAGGTCCACTCTGCTCAGATAGCCGTAGGGCAGAATGGTGGATGGCTCTGACATTCAGCATATTTCTCTTGCCTGCAGTGCTTCTGTTTCTGCCTGTAGAATTGTTTGTGGATTCTGATGAGCAAGTACTTTCTTATGATCCTGTCATCTTTGTATGTGCTCTGGATTCCTCAGTACTGATGAGTATGAAGATCAACCTGGTCCAATATGCTTTACATCTTCCAGAAATCATTCTCTGTCCTTATTTCTTGTGGTGATGGCTTCTTATTTTCAATTTTGATATCAAGTTCTTTTTATTTTTCTACTTCTTCAGTGTGTAATCCTTCATGGTCTAATCGATATAGCAAGTTTAATTCCATAAGAGAAAAGTACCATTTAATGTGATCGAGTATGTACATGGGATCCAGAGGATGGGTGCAGAATTTTTGTTTGTTTGTTTGCTTTTCATGTTTTCCCTCAGTGTACTTATCAGTCCGCATCCGTCTACATTGAGTTATCTGGGACATCCAGGAATTCCCTCTCTCCCTCTCCATGTGCGCCTCACTCTTTTCTTAATTCAGAATAGTCTTCTCAGATTGTTTCCACTTCTCCTCCCCCTCCCAGGCGCCCCCCCCTTCTGTCAACTCTAACTCAAGCCCTTTACCAATAAGGTTTAACTGATCTTTTTTCTTTGAAGAGTCAGAAGAGGAAGCAGCTTCAGGTCTTTCAGGTCTGTTACTGGGGTTTTGAGGAGTAGGGCGAGTGAAGACAAACTGTCCAACTAAACTTGAACCAATATACACAGATAAATCAAGCATTTGGATTATTCATGTCAACTCTCCTTTCATTTTTTTAAAGATTTTATTTATTTATTTTGAGAGAGAGAGCACATGAGTGAGGGGGAGGGGCCGAGGGAGAGGGAGAAGTAGACTCCCTGCTGAGCAGGGAGCCCTATGCAGAACTCAGTCCCAGTACCCTGGGATCACAGCCTGAGCCGAAGGCAGACGTTTAACCGACTGATCCATCCAGGTGCCCCTCTCCTGTGATTGTTAACGCTGATGTTATTTTGTTAATGATACAGAATTCGTGTTGTATTTTTCATCTTAACAAAGACCATCTTCTACTTTCCTTGCTTGGTGTGAACCAAGACCTTAGGAGGTGTTTTTAAAATCTTGGCCTAGGAAGAAAAGTTTAGCAAAATCCATAATGACATATGTCATTTCAATGAGATTCTTGAAAGGAGGGGGACTAAACCATTAGCCCTGTTTATTGAGCCTTTTTGTTTTTAAGATTTTATTTATTTATTTAAGATAGAGAGACTACAAGCCCGAAAGAGAGGCAGAGGAAGTGGGAGAGGGAGAAGCAGACTCCCTGCCAAGCAGATAGCTGGACAGAGGGCTTGATCCAGGACCGAGCTGAAGGCAGACACTTAACTAACTGAGCCACACAGAAATCCCTTAAGTCAATTTTTAAAATGATAATATTTCATCTTGAACTAGAAGCTGTTAAAGAGAAAGATAAATAATATGAAAACCACATGTATTTGAAATAAAACAATGATATTAACCAGATCCAGTAAATCTATTGTGAAGGCAGTCATAAATACTAGAACATGTTTTGAAAAGAATAAAATCATTTTATAGTATGTCATAATATCAACATTAAATGTCAACCAACTATTTGAGGTACTCTTTTGGGATGTCTCCTAATCAATTTTAAATTTCTTCATCCAAATTATAAAATTTAGAAGTTTTTGAGCAAAAGAAAACTTTGAAAGTCACTTTTACACTTTTAATCACAGGTTTTGAATAATCCTTGAGGTCAATAGAAAGGGATCCACAATTTTTCGTATCTTCCAATCCTTCCCCCTGTTGTAGACTTAATGTTTTCTTCCTTCATCAATAATCCACTTAAGTAGCCTACTTCACTTGGATTCAGGGATACATTTGAGAGGCAAAAACATCAGAGAACATTGTACTGACAGGTTTTCCAACTGAAAAGATATATATACTTTTCCCACTTAAGGGAAATTATTTGTTATTTGTGTATTAGTAGTATAATGATTCCTAGTTAGGAACAACTCATGGAACAGTTTTTTTTTTTTTTAAGATTTTATTTATTTATTTGAGAGAGAGAGAACATGAGCAGGGGAAGGGGCAGAAGGAGAGGGACAAGCAGACTCCCCACTCAGTGGGGAGCTTGACACGGGGCTCAATCCCAGGACCCTGAGATCATGACCTGAGCCAAAGTCAGATGCTTAAGCGACTGAGCCACCCAGGTGCCCCTCATGGAGCAGTTTTAATCCTTGTATCTTCATCTGGTCAGTGCGCATCCCCTCTATGTCAGGACAAGATCAGCCAGTTTCTCAGGGGTTGTGTGTAGTACTGAAGGACTTTCACCCAATCATACGGTAACTGAGAGGTAGAAAAAGTTCGAGTTTACTTAGAAGAAATGTTTTCTCTATTAAAAAATTACCAATATGTGCTATTTCTTTTACTACTGAGCCATTTTCTATCTGTTTTGTAATCCCTCAAAAGATTGCTTGATTTACTATATTGTTGACATCTGCAGACAAATATTTGGTATAGTCTCATTCTATGTACTACTGTTGAGATAAGGAAATCACAATTTTCTCGTATTTACCATAACCCAATGATCATCCATTTGAATTTTATAAGACTGCCGCTTATTTTGAAACCCTCATTATTGTTTGAAGTATGTAAGTGGCATACTAAGCAGTTCAATATCCCATCTTTTAATTTTATAATTAGAATGCATTCAAGCTGTGCTTCTAAGTTTTCCTAATGCCCTAAACACTAAATTGGAGTGTATTCTGAAATCATACATTAAACAGAAAATCTTTGAATTAGTAACTTAAAGTTTAGCTTTATACACCAAGGAGTTTTATCATTAGCAGGTAATTTAAATTCTTTCTTCTTCCCACCCCTTTTGCCCCAGGGAATGCTAAGCTTGTTTTTCAAACCCTCCTTCTGAAATATGAGGGGCAAAAATGGTACTAAAAGTCAGGATTTGAAGACACACAGAGATCCTTTGGCAGCCTTGAATCCTCTCCTTGAACTCTTTATATCAGTCTATGGAAGGACAACTGGGTTGTCACTGACGAGGCAGAAAGAGACTCTTAGAAACTGGATCTGCACAGAACTTACTGGCATATTAGGGGTTGTTTCTCTTTTCCCTCCTGTATTGGTTTGTTAAGGTTGCCTCAGATGTTGTCATCAACGATAGAAACTTATTTTCTCACCGTTCTGGAGGCTAGAAGTCTGAGATCAAGGCATGGCAGCTTTGGTTTCTTCTGAGGCCTCTCTCCTTGGCTTGTCATTTCTCTGTGTTTTCATGTATCCTTCCCTCTGTTCACATCTGTGTCCCAATTTTCTCTTCTGATAAGGACACCAGTCATATCAGATGAGAGCCCACCCTAATGATCTCATTTTTTAAAAAGATTTTATTTATTTGAGAGAGACAGCCAGCATGAGGAGGGGGGAGGGGCAGAGGGAGAAGGAGAAGCAGGCTCCCCACTGAGCAGGGACCCCCCAATGTGGGACTCTATCCGAGGACCCTGATCATGACCTGAGCTGAAGGCAGATGCTTAAGGACTGAGCCACCCAGGCGCCCCCTACTGATCTCATTTTAACTTAAAGACCCTATCAGTAGTAGAGCCATATTATGAGATACTGGGAATTAGGATTTCAACATATGGATTTTAGGGGAGGAGGACATAATTCAGCAAATAACACACTCAGTAAACTTTCTCAGTACTATAGAAATGATTCCAACACACCCTAACCCCATGGCTGACAGTGAGGAAGAGGGAGAGCTAAATGTCCCCAGTGCCGTGGCTCACAAAGGGAACAGTGGGACTAGCATTTCCTTAGAGAACTGTGGGTAATCATGACAACTCTACACATAACTAGTTTGCCCAGTTGTGTGGATGGGCTCCTGATCTTTAACGTCTCTTACAGCCTTGAGAATCCATAATCTTTCCTTTCAAAATATTTGTATGATTCAGCAATGGTAATATTTTCTACAGGTTCAGCACAGATGGGGGCTGACATATAGATGATATAGAAAAATGAAGATGGAATTTGCCTTGTGTGGTATTCATAGGCTTTACCATCCAGCCTAAAAATATATGACTAAGTCCTTTTTCAGTTTTTGCTAAGCCAGATATCTGAAGAACGTTCAAAGATGTTTTACTGATCTATAAATGCCATGAGTTTTGCTGATGGAATAACATATTTTGCCCAACTTAAGTTCTTGCACACAAATATATAATTCACAATCAATCTTTTCTCAATTTTTTCCCACCTAGTAGATTTTCCCATCCAATAAATAGCTGTATGTGCTTTTGTGTTCTAATTTATGTATGTTGGCTGTAGATAATAAGTTGCTGAGATGAGTATTATCCCCAAATTTAAATTTAGATACTGAAAAATAAACCATGATAAAATTCTAAAAATGTTTTAAGTAGAGTAGCTAACAATTCTGTGTTAGAATTCTTACAATGAGGACCATTCCTCAGAAAAGTCTTTGAAGTGGAGACAGTTTTCTTTGGGGTCAGCCCAAGTAATCCTGCTGTGTAAATCCTAGGGCTGCCATCATCACTGTGCCCCCGTGGGCTCTGTCCTTTCCCACTGATGTTTTAGACTCTCTCTGTCACCTAGCCTTTATCTTAAGACAGCCCCCAAATTTCAGTGATAATACAAACAACCGATGAATATTTCTCTCTAAAATATCAAGGGGCTGGGTGAGGCAGGGGGGATCAAAATGCCAAATCCCAAAACATTATTCTTCCAACTTCATGCAAAAATAGTTTTCCTCCAGCTTGGTGACGTCTTGCTATACTCTCATCTGCTAGAACACTGGATTCCAGCGGGGTCTTTGGTAACTTGATTTTTATCTGAAGTCATGTTATATTCTTAGAGGATTGTGGCATCAATTCAGATGACCATTTCATTATAAAGCCTCAACATCCATTACATCCTTGACACTTTAAAACCTTCACTTCTCTACTTTTGAAACTCTCTCCCAAGCCACACACTGAAAACTATCCTGACCCAATGCTTACTCAACCACCTGTTTATTGGTAATTCCCAAATCTTAGCAACCAGCTCCGATTCCTTTAATATTGCCTATTAGAAAGCTGCATGATGAATGTCCTACAGACATCCACAATTCAGTACGACCAAACAAAAGTCATTTTGTCTCCCCCAGATTCCCCATTCTCTTCTTGGATGCTTGGATTTATAAACAATATCCTTAGGGGTGGAACAGGCAGAGTTTACAAGGCAGCCTGGGTTCCCCTCCGTGCTCTGCCACTGAGCTATGTAGCCAGGCTAAATCTCCGTTTCCTCTTGTGCAAAATGGGCACCATGATATCACCAAATTTACTCGCCAATTCAGAGAATTAGGTGACATAATTCAGGGAATGTGCTTAGCGCACAGCCTGGCATGTAATTTGTTGTCAAGAAAAAAATTGTTTATTTACTATCAGAATAAACACCAAGAATTTAAATACAACTAAAAATAATTTAAGCAGTCATCTAAGTCAGAAACCTGGGACAAACGTCAGACTTCATCCTCTCTGGGAGGCTCTTGTCCCATCAGCCACTTAAGACTTACCTGTTTCTTCCTCCACGATGCTGTCTTTATTTTTTATCTGGTCTCTGTCTGTTCTGCTAATACTGTAGGTCAGTCATGTACACCTCACTTGCACCTGCTGCCATAGTATTCCAACTGCTCTTGGCATCTCTAATATATCCTGGTTCTCTACTTTCTTTTTTTTTTTTTTTAAGATTTTATTTATTTATTTGATAGAGAGAGACACAGCGAGAGAGGGAACACAAGCAGGGGGAGCGGGAGAGGGAGAAGCAGGCTTCCCGCTGAGCGGGGAACCCGATGTGGGGCTTGATCCCAGGACCCTGGGATCATGACCTGAGCCGAAGGCAGACGCTTAAGGACTGAGCCACCCAGGCGCCCCATGGCTCTCTATTTTCTACTGCATACTTTTACAAAGTAATCTTTATACAGGAAGCACATTTAAATATATTACTTTCCCACTTAAAATAATATCCGTTATTCAAGGTAAAATACAAAATTCTTAGTAAAAGCATAATGACCAACTATAATATGTCTTTTCTTTTTCAATCTGTTCTGTTTCTTGCTAGGCTCCCAGGGTAAGCTCATTTATATTTTATATAAATTTATTAAATTTATATACATAAATTAAATTAAATTAAATATATTAAATATAGTTATATTAATTTATATTTATTTATAATTTATGTTTATTTATAATTTATATCAGTGCCGCAGTTTCTTTCTCTTTCTTTCTTCTTTCGTTCTTTCTTTCTTTCTTTTTGGTTAGTTATCTTTCTGGGGTCTGCACTTTCCTTTTCCTTAATTTCCATTTAAAAATTTTATTTAAAATTCAATTGGCAGATATGTGGAATTGTTTCTTTTCTACTTACACTATGTTTACTTAATATTTTCTTTAAATTGTCTTTCTTTTTTTAATATAAGTTTATTCTTTTAAAAGAAAACATCACTGCTATAACTTTAAAATAGTTACATTTGCAATAAATAGAGGGCGATCATTAATGTTAATGCAATGAAAGCAAAATAATTTTATTACATTCTAGTTAGATCCCATGACTTAGTAAAGAGGCAGTAGACTGAGATATCCTTTTCTCAAATAAAGAAAAATGTTGTATATTAGAAGTAATTTTCATAAGATATAAAAGCTGGGAGGTAAGGTCTGATTACAGAAGCCTTTCATATGCAGAAGACAATCTATCCACCTATTTTTGGATTTCAACAAGTAAATTTTTTTTAATGTTGCATTTTGTTTCTTTTTTTTAATGCAACATTTTTTTCCTTCAAATTGTTCATAAGTTCCTTTATCTGTTTTAGTATATTTATTATGAGTAGACTCACCATAAGTCAATTCACATGCGGCTGTCCAATTTTATACCTGTTGTTCCATGGTAATTATTTTTTTTTTAAAGATTTTATTTATTTATTTGAGAGAGAGAATGAGAGACAGAGAGCACGAGAGGGAAGAGGGCAGAGGGAGAAGCAGACCCCCTGCTGAGCAGGGAGCCCGATGTGGGACTCGATCCCGGGACTCCAGGATCATGACCTGAGCCGAAGGCAGTTGCTTAACCAACTGAGCCACCCAGGCGCCCGTTCCATGGTAATTATTAAGAGTAATACTTACATTTAACTCCCCAAAGTATACCAATATGAATGATAGAGTATATGGTTGCATTTTTTTCTAATCTGTATACTTCTGATAGGGGTTATGATCCAGTATCATTTTTCTTTTGAAGTAATTGTGCTTCTCAAATATTCTGGTATTTAGGCCCATCATCGGCTAATTGTCACTACTCGTCAGTCAACGCATAAGGGAAAAGGCCAGATTGCCATTCTTGTTATCCTGAATTTCATACTGGAGCCAAAGGTGCTCAACTGAAAAAGCCCCAAGCACCAAAATCAACTTCAGTCATTTCTCACTCTCACTCCTCAAATCAAGGTTTCATCCTTTGCCCCCAATAGAGAAGTGGCTTTAGGAAGGACTACACTTTAGATTTTAATTCAAGAGTCATGAAAATCTGGAGGATAGTAGCAAGGAGATTTGCCTAGAGTTAACTGATCCCTGCCCATTTTTCTCAGCCACTTAAATCACAGAGGAATTCGGGTATGTCCTGGTTTTGCTTATGAGACACATGGACCAGAGCACTAGTCACTGCTGTGGATTGTGGTTGGCACCATTTGCTCGAAGCCAATGGTGAGGTAGGGCTGAGATGGCGGAGCCTGGACACGGGGTGGGAGGTGAATGATTATGGTCCAATGGAGGTGACCTGTGAGAGAGCAGGACTCCATAATTTACTGCCTTCCAGGGTGGTGCCTGAAGAGCCCCTGCTCCAGTCTGAAGCCACCACTCCAGCCAAACCAGTTCAACACTGACTTCTGTCACTTCATGGTTTTCACAGCATTTTCTCTGTTTCTTGTTTGCTTTTCATCATTCTTCCAGGTATTGATCCTTGAGGAGGGAATGCAGAGTGATGCTAAGTTCAGTATCTTCAGAAGAAGTAGAATCTGATCAGAATCCAGTTAGGGCCTGTTTTCATTTCTTCCATGTCCTAAAATGCACCTTTTAAAGTTTGGATGGTGACTAGCAAGAATCTCTTAGAGCAAGGGTGTTCTGCCATCAGTGGGAACTTGCTGTTATGTCTGCTAAACTTGTGCAGTTTCCCACATGGCACTCCTCATACCATCTCTTTCTATTTCAAAGTTTCACCAAGACTTAAATCATGGCAGATTGCCCCTGAATGAGAAGTTGGCTGTGTTTAGTTTCTGTTGTCCAGTGGCACATTACAGTATATTTCAGCAGCTTTTACTAGCTCACACTTCTACAAGTTGGAATCTAGCACTCTATGACTAAGTCCTTTGTTCAGGATATCACAGACTGAAATCAAAGTGTCAACCAGATCTTCGAGCTCACTAGCTGTTGGCAGAACTTATTTCCTTGCAGTTATAGGACTGAAATAATAGCAGTTACCTTGCTGGCTGTCAAAAGGGGCTGTTCTTAGCTGCTAGAGGCTGCTGCCATGTGATCTCCAAAACATGGCCATCATAAAAATCTACCTCTTTCCTTTTAAGGATTGTGCCCACCCAGCATAATATCCTTTTCAATCAACTCAGAATCAACTGATTAGAGACCATAATTCCTTCTGCCATAAAACATAATTATCAGAATGATATCCCATCATATTCACAAATCCCACTGACCCTTATGGCTAGGAAATTACATAGGGCATAGACTAGGGGGCCATATTAGAATGTTATGATGCTGCATAGCATAGAATAAATTCAAATATATATTACATTAATTATAAATGGTCAATACCCTAGTCAATAAAGGATAGCAATTTCTATACCATCCAATAAAAATTTAAGATGTAGACTATGAAGGTTCAGGTCCTTCCAAAATGTAAACTAAATTGCACAAGAATTAAAGACCACCGAGTAATTTAAGAAGGTCTTTTACCAGGGTTTGGTCGTAGGGCAAATATTAGCTCCTTAAAATAATACATGAGCAATAATTTACTTTTCTAGCTTACTTCTTTTGAATTCAGAGCAGGTGGCTTTATGAAACCCTATAGTTTAATTTATAAAGGATCAAAAGGCTATAAATAATAAAGTCCCCAGTAATAACTTAATTTTATCTCCACATGGTAAATTCCTCTCTTTATGCTACATTCTTCTCAGAAATCTCAAGTCTACCGTTCCAAATCTCTTAAAAATTATTTAAATATGTATAAATTTGCTAAATCATCAGATGATATAATACATTTTACATTGACCTTTCATATTTGAACATCAAGGAATAAATCTAAATAAGACTGATAATTTCAGGACAATCCTATAAGAATCCCAATTATTGAACTGAGCTTAAAGTAAGGATACTTTACTTAAAGAGAAGGCTACCAGATCATCCAGCTTCTTCTTTCATCTCTACTAATTTATAACAATCTGATGCACAACAATCTTTAATTTTATAGTCCTGTTTCATAATACTATATGAAAGTTGATAACTTTTACAGATGGTCAGTTTGAACTAGGCTGAAAAAGGAAAAGACAGAAAAGGCAAGTGCATTATTTTCACATGAAAAGCAGAAAGCCAAGTACTGAGGGAGCCATTTTTCTGAAACAAATGTTAAATGGTTCTGAAAATTTTGTAAAAGTCACAAGGTAATGTACATTGCATTCTTTCTCAAACATATATGCTGCAATAGAGATGTTATCTATTCTGAAGTTTTGTTATAATGCATTATACTGACATTAAATTGGAACATGGAATTTTCACAAAGTTAAGCTTTTAAAAATATTTCAGTTGTGCAAGTCATAAAACTCAAATAACAAACTCATGAGTTTAAGGAATAATTAAAATACTTGGCAAAAATGAACTGCTATGATGGTTAATAGTGATCTTACACTGGATGGAAAACTGTGTACATTTCAATACAAAATGTAATCCTCCACTTAATATTATGATCCCTTGTGTAGATAATAAGTTAATCCACCTGAAAATAAAGGTATTACTAATAGTAAATTATATGTGCTGAGTGGGCCTAATGGCCATAACTCCTTCATGAGATTTATCTCTGTGCTTGAAAATGATCACAAATATCAGTGAACATCCTTTTGGGGATTGCATATACTATATTGATCTATGATTCAAGTTACATTTTTGGAGGTAATAGAGCACAGTAGGAAAGAGAGAAGATATGGGAATCAGGGAGAGGGGTTCAATATTTTCCCCCACTTTGGCTATCTTGGTCAAATTGCCTAACCACTTAGGACTTGATTTCACTTGTACAAACTGAAGAAAATAAAACACTGCTCATAAAGTGATATAGTGGTTAGAGAATCAAATGAGATATATAAAGTGCTTAATACAATGCCTGACATGTAATATATATTCAATAAATGGTAGTACTTTTAGTTCCTTGAAAAATTAGTTACAGAATCCAATGAGTTTGGGACAAACAGGTTTCCTCCCCTATCTGAAAGTCTTTACGCCACTTTACTTTTATGAAAGAGCTACAGTAGTGCCTGTTGTTTCCTTATTGAAAGAAATCCAAAGAGGATTTTCACTTCAATAAAGTGGTAATTGCTTCTTTACTTTATGTGATTCCCACCTACAAAAGGTTTCATAGGAATGCTCTGCTTTCTGATAGAGGGGGAAACCTGTATCCCGTGCTTATATCTATCTTTTGACAACTCACAATGCACAACAGTTAATGAAATGCTCTGGGAGAAACTATGCTCTTTTTTTTTGTATTTATTTAAGCCTAATATTATGGCAGTTGTTTCATAGCGAGTGTGTGTGGGTGTGTGAGAGAGGGAGAGAGAGGAGATGTTTCATGTTATTTTCATTCTGAAATCAACTTTGTTAGTACTGTATTTCTACTTTATCTTTTCATCATCATAAATAAGGCTCTTTCTGTTACATTAAGCCTATAATATGAAATAATTTAAATTGACAAAGTTAAAATTGCATGGGAAAGCATTTTCTCTTGATTATAACAGTTCTTGAAATTCCACAGACTGAAATTTTTTTATTTTACTTTTTCCTTCATCGTGGAGGTGTGGTGCTTTTTCACTTTGGTAGACGAGACATATTTGGAAAAAAAAAAATAGAGTCCTAGAGACTTCTTTACCAACTTATCTGGAAGCAATTCAAGTTTTGTGAATGTAAACTAGCATCCCTTTAGATCTCCTGTTGGATAATTAAATTTCCCATAGACATTTCTATGCACATTCCGAATACTGAAGTTTTTATACTGGGAATTGCTTGGTATTTTCCTCGGTTATTAAATATCCCCCATTCTTTAACATGGGGTCAGTTAATTACTTAATGTTAAAAGAAAGCACTATGAGAATTTGTCCAAACGATTTCCGTTTTCAGATTAAATACTTCTTAATACATGTGAATTTCAAATCAAACGCACTTCAGGCGAATTCTAAATTTAGGAAAAATGCGGGTATTCTCGAAGCAGGATTTTTTTTAGTTATAAGCTGGGAATTGAGGAAGAGAGAGAGAAAAGCTATAAGGAAAGATGTGTATTTGCACTTAAATGGCGATGATTTAATCAGTCGGGGAGCTCTCATCCAGATGTTACCCTTGGAGCATATTCGTAGCAGCCGTGCCGATTTCCTAATATTACAGGAGCAGCAGAATGTCCTTCTTTTAACTTGCTTCTTTTCCCAGAGAGAACATTGGCAGGTAGAAATGGCTCTCTGAACACAACTGAATGCACAGCTTTTAAAAAGAAGACTGTGGAGGAGGGGGGAGGCAGAGGGGAGCATTATGGCTTAGTGGCAATTTTCAGGAAATCAAAATCAGAGAGTTAAATATATTCCCTTTCTTGTAAGTATTATTGTTTTTATTCCCCTCTCAGAGTTCAAAAATAGGAAAGTTTATCAAAAACCACGTTTTGTTTTGTTTTCCTTGCTGTTATTGTTATTTTCCTGAAGATCGTAATGTCATGGCAGGACAAAATTCAGGACAGACTCTCACACGAGAATAACAGCAATGCAGGACATTTTTTTTTTTTTTTTGGTCCCTTGTCTGCCAGGGTCCCCTTCTCCCTCCCTTGCCCCAGTCTGCCCCCCTTTCTATGCCATGTGGCACATAATCATAATTCCCTAAACAAATCTCACAAAAAGATTTTTTTTTCATGAATTTACACCCAAATGTTATCTCTCTAAAGTTTATTTGCATTTTAAACCTTATCTCAGTCTGTGGAAGCAAAGAATTTAACACCCTGTAAAGGGGATTTTAAGCATCACTTGGCAGGCAGAGGTATGTTTTCTGTGAGCAAATCCTTTTCCTGCTTCTCAGAAATTGTATTCTCTGTAGTTGCTTCTCCAGGTGGGAAGGCAAAATAGATCAGAAATAAAATCACAGGGTTCAGGGGCAGGCGGACATGAATTTGGATGCTTGCTTCTGTCAGTTACCTCTTGAATGATCTGGAAAAAAAAAAAATCACTTGACCTCTCATTTTCCACGTCAGTTAAGTGAGTTAAGTAATCAGCTCTACCTGTGGCTGTGTGAGAATTGAATAGGGTATTGACAAAAATATGCAGTTAATAAATGGTAACGATTATTATTGCATTAACCTGGTTTTAGTTGGAAGAGTTAGAGTATTTGATTTACCTTTCATTATTATTTTTTTAATAGAATGATGTGAGTCTTATCTGCTTTGTGAAATGTTAAAATCTCTTAAAATATTGATCACCATAGATGGCTGCCTATGTCCAGTCCAACATCCTTGGAATTCTCCTTGATGTTTCCACTTGGGTGCCTGCCTGCCACCGCATATTCAGCATTTTCTCTGTTCTTCTTTGCACTAGGATCAATACCTACCTATAGCTGTCTGGGCCCCTTCTGACAAGATACAATGCCTGAGAACAGGAATGCCTCAGGCTCAGCAAAAATAGAGCAGATTAGAGAGCAAGGAGAGTCAACTATAAACTCACAGATTAACCTAGCATCACCAGCACAGAAATGCAAATTCCATACTTTCTTTTTTTTTTTTTAAAGATTTTATTTATTTATTTGAGACAGAGAGAATGAGAGAGAGAGAGCACATGAGAGGGGGGAGGGTCAGAGGGAGAAGCAGGCTCCCTGCCGAGCAGGGAGCCCGATGCGGGACTCCATCCAGGGACTCCAGGATCATGACCTGAGCCGAAGGCAGTCGCTTAACCAACTGAGCCACCCAGGCGCCCTCAAATTCCATACTTTCTTACCACTTAGGGTTGAGATTCTAACTCCATGCACTACGACCTGTCTTTGCTGGTTTTCTGGACTTAACAGACTTGCGGTAATATCGGTGATATTTTCAAGACTTTCTTTTCTCAATATAAAAATATCTGGCTATCGGATAACACCTCTTTATTAATCCTGTCCTATGGTTTACTGCTTTTATTCATTAAACAATTTACATTAATTCAGCAAGCATTTACTGGATGCCAGTGATATGCTTCAGAGGAGTCAGAGTATTAATGTGTTCACCCAGGAGCTGGGCCTTTTTAAAATAATCTTTTGTAATGTGGTCAGAGATAAATCATTTATTATCACTTCAACCAAATTCTTCTCTTCATTTTACATTTTATTCTAACATTACCCCCATTACGTAATCATGCAATAACAAAACTGACCAGCTATAAAGTCTGGCTAATTCTTCCTAAGTAATGGTTCCTGTATCTCCCACACTATTTTTTTAAAATTCTCATTACCATTACATTAATTCAGATTCTTATCATTTTATGCTAATACATATTATTTGATTCACTCTGTATTTTAACCCCAAAACATTTAATCTGAGTGAAAGATATATTTATGTCACCTTTCACCTTGCCATTCATCTACAAATAAGTAAATAAGCAAATAACTTAAATGCATCTTCCCATCTTGCATCATACACAAATACTAATTCCTAGTGGAGTAAAGATATCAATGTAAAAGAGAGAGATTTAAAAATGATGCTGAAAAATACTGAAGCCTATCTTCATGATATCTGGCTAGGAAAAGATGTCTTAAACATTATATAAAGAGAGAATATCTTGAAGGAAAACTTTAATTAATCTGACTACATTAGTATAAAAAGTTCAGTTCACCAAGTAGCATCATAAAGCAATAAAGACATTTGGTTTGTAATGCATAGACAATGCCTATGGAATTCAGAATATATTAGAAACACCAGGGGGAAAATTTGGCAAATTTCTATTTTAATCAAGAGAATGCAAATACTGTTTCACACTATCACACGGGTAAAAGTTTGAACCTCTAAAAATAGCCATTTTTAAAGTATGAAAACTCTTTTATACTGCTAGTAAGAGTATGTTACTTAATGGGAGTATTTCAAATAGGATATATGTTTTCTAACTTGAATACAAAATGAGAAACATAATTGTATTTATCTCCCATCAAAAAGTCCAAACTCTGGTATCTCGTAACTTGGATGGCTTCAAAGAACTTGATCTCTATTTCATTGTTTTATCATTTTGGTGGATCCAAGATGACCTGCTACCATTTGTTAATCAAGAGCAACAAAGAATGTCTTGAGAAATCAAGATGAAAAAGAGAATAAAGACTGTCATTCTCTAGAGAGAACATCATATTTAAGAGATAGTTTGTTCATTCAATAATATATCCAGTAAGTATTTATTGAGCAACCATTATGTGACAGGCACTGGCCTAGAATCTTTCTCTATATGGCATTCCATACAGAGAAATTACCACCATTGGAGCTGGGCATTGAGATAAAACTTCATTTTCAACATCCATATATCAATAAATTAAGCTACATGTTATGAAATACCAGTGTTACATAATATCAATATGCCAGGGGTCCTCTTGGAAACTTGGAGCAGGGAATTATGTTATGCTTTGTTTTTCTCATGACATCTAACATGATTTCTAAACCAAAGCAAATAATTAAATACATACAAATTAAACTAATTTATTAGCTCATATATTTGTGCATTCATCATATACCTTTTGATCCTTGACATGTTTCAGGTGCTATGCTAGATTCAAAATATAATAATATTTTACAAATATTGGTTCTCAAAACATTTCTCTGCTTTTGTAGGAAAAGGCATATAAATAAGTAATTATAAAAGTATGGGTTAAATATAATGATAAAGCTACATCTAGAAATTTATTGGATCATAAAGGAGGATTGCCTATCTGATGAAGTTAAGAAGCTAAGCTAATCAGGGTCCCTGGGTGGCTCAGTCGGTTAAGCATCTGTCTTCAGGTTCAGGTTATGATTCCAGGACCCTGGGATGGAGTTCTGCATCAGGCTCCCTGCTCAGCAGGGAGCCTGCTTCTCTCTCTTCCTCTTCTGCTCCCCTTGCTTGTGCTCTCTCTGTCAAATAAATAAATAAAATCTTAAAAAAAAAAAGCAGCAGCTAAGCTAATCTTTCTAGAGAATATGATGCCTGAACTGAAAGATAAGATGGAATTGGTCAAAAAAACAATAATAGTGATAATAAGTAGCAGTGGTGGGTCTTTTTCAGCAGACAGAAGAGCATAAAAATGATTTGAGATTAAAAAGGAGATTGACTATAATCAAAATTAAGAATATTCAGCATAAGTATCTCCACTTCAATACATTTTGGTATGCATATTTTTGGAGAAAAGTGTCAGATTATCAAACATTTTTATTTTTGGCCTTTGTTATAATTTATTATAGTGCTGAGATTATGCGGGAAGAAAGAAGAGGTGGGGAAGAAGAGAAAGATGAGAAGATAGGGGACAGGAGGAGGAGCAGAGAGATGGGTAAGATCTTCATCAACCAGTTGTGGTAATTATAAGAGACTCACTAATATATGAATTTACTCATTATTCTTTCCTTATTTTCTTAATATTCTCTCACACATATTTGATTATAATTTTAAAAAGCAAAAAGAAGCAGATACTAGCCATTAGTTCAAATATCTGGTAGTACAAAATTATTATGCATTGTAAATTAAGTATAAATAGATTAAATTATTCCAGATTAATGTTTGTTTCTGTTCTAAGAAAGTCTTTGTGGTGGTCCGACCTGAATACTCCATATTGCCTAATAATAACTACACTGTTACTGGTGTGGTATTTATTTATAGTGTCTTTTTAAAGCCAGATATACATGACAGAATTTTAATCAACAGATAAGGAAAATGGTTGTTCTAGTTCCAATAACTATATATATATATATATATATATTTTAAAGATTTTATTTATTTATTTGAGAGAAAGAGAATGAGAGAGAATGAGAGAGAGAGCAGGGGAGGGGGAGGGTCAGAGGGAGAAGCAGACTCCCTGCTGAGCAGAGAGCCTGATGCAGGGCTCGATCCCAGGACTCCAGGATCATGACCTGAGCCCAAGGCAGTCGCTTAACCAACTGAGCCACCCAGGCACCCCAATAACTATATTTTGTTACAAAAGCAAAGCTATGAGAAGTTTGCCAACAACAACAACAACAGCAACAAAAAAAAGAAAGAAGAAAGAAAGAAAGAAAGAAAGAAAGAAAGAAAGAAAGAAAAGAAAAAAGAAAAAGAAAACTTTCAGTGTCCTGAGGTAATTTTATAAAAACTTATGTAACTAATAATAGAGGTGATTTTTAATGATGATAAAAGCATAGTGCAGACTGTTTAAACTCAAAACCTTCTACTTTCAGTCATCTTGTCTACATTCTTTAAATCACAGGCAAAAACGTAAATGTTACACTTTTCCTGATAACCCTATGCCCCCAGACCAAAAAACCCCAAGTATTTTCCATTCACACAATGGCTATTGATGTGGAGTCAAATGTTTTATCCGTTACTTACATTTTTCATTTTACCCAACCCTTACTCCTCACAAGAAGGTGTTTGCCTCTTGTGTTACTGTTGGGTACCACCCCTTGTGTTTATGCCCTTGATAGAATGAGCACACGCAAAGTACAAGTCTCTCAGTCTCTGTGGGCAATATCTTCCTTCTCTAACTTCTCAATGAATATAGAAGGATGTTTGTTGGATCTGGTTATTTTGATTCTGGCCAACAGTATGTTAATGTCAGGTACATTTTCATCACTTCATCTAAATAACTGAATTAATAAATTCAAAGAGAAAAGTATTGTTTATTGACATATCTAGGAGAAATGCGCATATTGTGTGGATAATTTGTTCTTAATTTAGAAATTCTGGAAATGAAAGCTATCATATATGTATATACATATATATACTCATTTATGTTTATGGAAGTGGAGTTTTAAAAAATGAACTTATTTCCTCACCTAGTATATTTCATAAATTATCTTAATATGTCTATGTCTCCAATTTTCTTTTTTTAAATTTTGGGTGGAGGGGAGGAGTACAAGATGATAAGTTATAGTCAAATTGATTAATAAGGTGATTCAGTTCTTCAACAAATGTTTGCACTCTAGGGGCGCCTGGGTGGCTCAGTGGTTAAGCATCTGCCTTCGGCTCAGGTCATGACCCCAGGGTCCTGGGATCGAGTCCCGTGTCCGGCTCCCTGCTCTGCGGGAGGCCTGTTTCTCCCTCTCCCACTCCCCCTGCTTGTGTTCCTGCTCTCGCTATGTCTCTCTCTGTCAAAAAAATAAATAAAATCTTTAAAAAAAAAAAAAATGTTTGCACTCTAGTATTAACAAAACTGAAAGATAAATTATTTTGTTATTGGTTTCTTTCTGCTAGCTTGGGATTCATTTCTCAATTGCATAGGTTAATAAATTCAAATTAACATATCATTCTTCAGTGATAAAATACATTTGAAAGGATACGACATTAGAATAGAACCCTTGATTTTCTATGGGTGACATCTAATTAAATGAATAATTTATTTACCTATGTGGTTGATTTTAAAACACATATTTTATACTATAAGAATAATTAGTATATAATTTTAAATTATATTTTTTCAAGTTCTAACATTAAATTTTTAATATCTACAAATAATAACAAAAGAGAGAAGATGATATGCTCTTCCCCAATTACATCATAGTTTTTTTTTTTTTAGTCTTCTAGACCCAATTTGGTAAGTTTGACTAAGATGAACAAGCTTAATAACTAACACAAACTGATATTTATTTTTAGCACAGTTTTATGAGTGTGTTTGTGTGTATGTGTGTGTGTATAAGATAGGGATTATTTTACTCTAGATATCTAATATTTTTGCTAAGTTTTTGAATTTAAGGTAGGTTGAATCACTTAAAATACTTGTTCCTCATATCCTCATCTCATTCTATATTTTGCAATGTTGAATTTTGTTCCCTGTGAGAAGTGCATTTATAGAATTGCAAAAATTTATAGAATCTCCAGAAAATTTAGAAAAACATATTAAATTGAACAGTTATACTATCAGCATATATTTTATATTTTGTCATCTATTTTAGAAATACTTTAGTTAGCCATAGTTAGTTGCTGAGTGAGATCATTTATATCTGCCCACAGTTGTGACAAAGCTTACAGTTAAAGGATTAAAACATCCAAGTCTCCTTACTTCTAAATTCAGAGGGATTTCACCACATTCCTATGGGTTCTCTGATAATCAACATTTCACAAAAAGTCATACTTCCAATATCTGCACTCATGCCCTCTACCCCAAACAACATGAAAATGTATCTGGGGAGGAAGGCAGAGTCACCTCTCAGGGAGTGTAGTGTTTGAAGAGAAAGGTACTTCCCAAAAGAATAACTGCATATGGGGGCGCCTGGGTGGCCCAGTCGTTAAGCGTCTGCCTTCGGCTCAGGTCATGATTCCAGGTCCTGGGATCGAGCCCCGCATCGGGCTCCCTGCTCAGCGGGAGGCCTGCTTCTCCCTCTCCCCCTCCCCCTGCTTGTGTTCCCTCTCTCGCTGTGTCTCTCTCTGTCAAATAAATAAATAAAATCTTAAAAAAAAAAAAAAAAGAATAACTGCATATGGGATGGACTGACATTTCTTCCCCTGCATGGCCATGTGCTTCCTCAGGAGGAGAGGGTAGAAAAGAGGGCTGTGACTACCCCATGAAGCTGGGGACTACCCTTCATGTGTGTGCTCATTTGTGTGAAAGAGTGGGGGTATCCCCCAGACAGATGGCCTAGGATAAGAGGGACAGCCCACAAGGTGGAGCACTGGAGCTTTGGAGTCAGGAAGGAGTCTGTCTCGTGCCTGTCCCCCCACCCTGCCTGGAGACCAAGCACTTGGAGCAAGGGAGAGGGGTCGCCATGGAAGAGCAGACCACATGACTCCATCCACTCCAACACTCAAGAGGCACAGGTCTCGCCTTAGCTGGTAGAGAGAAGAGCTTTGAATCAAATAGGAGACTGGGGTTTTCATAAAGTCCTAAATAATAAAAGTGACTTTTTAATAAAGAAGTATGACTGAGAAGCTGTACAAGCAAACTGAGATATTGTTAAGGAAGTGAGCATCCCCAGTGATAAGATGGAGACAGGCTGGGATGGGGTGGTGTTCAGTATATCATAGATGGGACAGTTTTTGAAAAACATACAAGCTAACTTCTCACCCCCTTTCACAATTGACCCTCTCCAATAAAAGAGTTACATATATACATCATATTAACTACATTTATACTATTAGTATGATGTCCAGTAAGTGTCATGTTGCCCTTTGTAGATCTAGACTCTGCTTACTTCTGTCATATCATAGACTATGTATTTACACTATGATCCCAAATGCCAATTTCCAAATCTTATCCTGGTAAGAGGTATTATTCAGGTAAAATGTTTTCATGTAATTTATCTTAGTAGCAGTATTTTATAAAATATTCATAGGACCCGGGGCGCCTGGGTGGCTCAGTTGGTTAAGCGACTGCCTTCGGCTCAGGTCATGATCCTGGAGTCCCTGGATCGAGTCCCGCATCGGGCTCCCTGCTCGGCAGGGAGCCTGCTTCTGCCTCTGACCCTCCCCCCTCTCATGTGCTCTCTCTCTCTCATTCTCTCTGTCTCAAATAAATAAATTAAAAAAAAAATCTTTAAAAAAAAATATTCATAGGACCCTTGCGATTATAATCCTTATGAAAAAGACCTCTTTCTCCTTAGAGTTAAACATTTATAGCTTCCTTAACTGTGAAATGGACTCAGGGATAACAGTCTCCCTCTACCACAGAAATTCTGAGGTAATTAGAAGTACTCTAACATATTTCTCATTATCATTATCGGTATTATCATTATCTTGGAGAACACTAATAGACCAGTAAGAGTATGTCTTATTTTTTTTTTTTTAAAGATTTTTTATTTATTTGACAGAGAGAGCACAAGCAGAGGGAGAGAGAGGGAGAAGCAGGTTCCCTGCTGAGCAAGGAGCCCGATGTGGGACTCGATCCCAGGACCCTGGGATCATGACCTGGGCCGAAGGCAGCCGCTTAACCGACTGAGCCACCCAGGCGTCCCAAGAGTATGTCTTATTAATGGATGTCAGGAAAGCACTCCTTAGAGATAATTGCAGTAGGACTTTTCAAAGATATTTCTTCTCCATTCTGTAGCCTGTCTCTGAGGTAGCTGCTTCTCCTCAAATATCATCCAGAGTTATTTATTTTCAAAATCTGGTCATTGAGATGAGCATTTCGGATCTTGAGGCACATGACAGATCTTTTAGTCCAGTCTCCTTATTTCATCAGTGTGATAGCTATAGGATCAGGATGTCCTTGCTGGTATTTTACCAAAGCCAAACTGTGTTCTTCTACACCTACATATTCTATCGGTCCTCCATGTGCTCTAAGCCATTTTAGCTTAGAGCCCCTTTGAATACCTAGCAGATCACTCCTAGAAGACCAGGCACAAAATCCTGACTTGAAAACCTGGTATTTGTGGAAATAAATAAAGTACTCCCAAATGAGAGAAGCAAAGTTATTCAGAGCTTGCCAGAGTAAGGTCGTCAGCCAACGTTACATACATTTTGGCGGAGAATCAAACACAGACAAGAGGAGTGCAAAGCTTTAGACTGGGCCAAAGGAAAGACTTCAGGTGAGCCTTGATTGGAGGCTGTTGGCATGAAAAAGCTGTAGGCAAAATGTTTAAAAGTGGAAGCATAGAAAACAAGAGGCAGAGACATGATTAGTTAGGATTTTGAGACATCTTTTTGTCAGGTTAGAAAGTGTGGAGAATATCACTGAACAATGTATGCAGAGAATTAATAATCAGGTTTACACTATGACATAATCACTCTGTGTAGTGAAGAACACACTGGGAGGCAGAAAGCTTCCAGAACTTTGGGTAGCTCTTCTCTCTACCAGCTAAGGCAAGACCTGTGCCTCTTGAGTGTTGGAGCAGATGGGGTCAGAGTGACCCAAAGACATAATTCACATTTTATCCACCCCTTCTCCCTTTCTAAATCCTCCAGTTAGAACCATGAATATATTTACTAAGGTGATGGAATTTAAATAAATGATATGAGTATTACATAAATTTAAACTTCATTATTAAACCAAGAAGACAGTAAATATAACTTAAATGAAAAAATAACTCCATAGGTTCTGCAATGTCATGATTTTTCCATTTCCATTTTCCCCTTCCTTGTTCTTGCATATTTTGCATCTAATCTGTTGTTGTTGTTGTTTTAATATATCTTCCTTCTGTGTATCTCCTCTCTGAAATCCAGAGGGGCATCACTTTTCCACAAGCCAAAGGAACAAGATCATCATTCCTTGATGCCCTTAAATAAATGCATTAGTCAAAATGACAACCTCATTGGCAATCAATAAAGACATAGAAAAAATGGCTAAAGCAAGTGGTGAGTTCAGAAACGCAGTCTAGTTAAACAATTGCTCACCTAACTGAACAAGATTAATAGTGATTGATTTCAAGTACACCTTACAGAGCATATTTGTCTAACCATTCATCCATTCCTATCTCCTTTCCACCTTTCCCCTTTTTCTCAATGTCACTTTTAATGATGACTTACAGATTTAGTGAAAGAGCTAATTATAAAGTCTTACTTTCTCAATACAAACTGAAGGGTCTAAATATATTAATATCAGTGGTTTATCTGTATTGAATCATTTTGTACTCTATTTTTTTTTAAAAAAGATTTATTTATTTGAGACAGAGAGAGCGCACACGTGAGCACATGAGCAGGGGGAGGGGCAGATGGAGAGGGATACAAGCTGACTCCCTGCTGGGCGGGGAAGCCCCTAGGCAGGGCTGGATCCCAGGACCCGGAGATCATGACCTGAGCTGAAGTCAGCAGCTTAACCACCTGAGCTACCCAGGCGCCCAAGAATTTTATACTTTATGAGAATATTACTTAATACTTGTTTGTTCTGAAAATGTTATAATTCTATAAATTATCCATGTGTACTTGATTGAAATATCTTGAAGAAAATGAAAAAGACCCTTCCCTACCATAACTTCATGTCCCAATTCATTTCACTTTTATGCACATCTAAAAAGCCATCTTTTCTAATAATACTTTTCTGATTTGGTCATCCTCTCTCTTTTTTTTTTTTTTAACACTTTTATTTATTTTCAGAATAAGCTATATATGAGAGGAAGGGGTCAGTGATGACAGCCAGGTTTTTTGTTTGGGTAAATGAACAAATAAATTTGAGATTGTTTTTTATGTAGCAAAATCTAGTGAAAGCTGACTAATTTGAGTATGACAGATACCATTCTCTCAGATAAATTGCTTGGAAAAGTAAAATATTTTGGTTCATAGGGATTGAGTTAAGTCACTTCAATTTTGAGTTTGAGGCCCCTGTAAAGTGTTCAAGAAGTGTTATGCAACCAAATTTGGCTGGGGGTATAGATTTAGGAATATCAGAAAATCCTTGATAGTCTTGTTAATGGAAATTATATAGAGAAGGAAGACAAGAAGGTAAAAGAAACCGATATTTAAGGGCCCTTAATCAGAAAAGAAGCAAATGGGAAAACAAACAAACAAACAAACAACAATGGCAACAAAACCATCACAGGAAAAAAAAACAACAAAAAACAATAACCAAATGGGAATCGATAGAGAGATAGAAAGCAAACCAGGATAAAATGCGGCTAAGGGAAGAGAAAATGTATTTCAAAAAATAGGGGAGAACGGCTTTTGTTTTTAAGAAAAAGAACTGAAAAAGTTAATTTCAGTTACAAATTACTGTCTTAGGGCAATTCCTACCCATACTTATAGTGTAGTCCTGGCTACTGACCAGGGTTTTACATTAAGCCAGCATGTTGTTTGTGGAATTATCCTGCTTGGTTATAAATCTGATTCTTTTTTGATTCTTTATAATACAAACTTTCCTGTTAGTATAAAAATATTGTATGCCTTTGACATACATGACTAGACCTCCATGTGAGTGTTGACTTGCCATAGAGACAAAACTATCTGAGAAAGACAAGAGTGACAAATTGATGGAGATGTGTGTGTGTGTACATGTGTGTGTAAATTTAATACCTATGAACATTTGCAGAATGGAACTTAAGTTATTTACAGTTATCTTGTAATGGAGAATGTAGGAAGAAGTTAAATTTTGACATGTTTTAGGGTAACAACCATGTGAGAACGAGGAAAATATCTATGTAAGGAGCTATAGAGATAGGAAGATAGAATCAGTTTCTATTTAAAGGCTATAATTTCATCCTTATCCATGAAGTGAACTCATTTATGACAAAATACACTGGTTCCCATGGCACCCATAAATACAATATTATGTAAAACCATAATTTACATCAGGTTAAAACACACAGGCAATTTTAGATCCTTTAGAAATTAAGTAGCATCCAAGTATTATTTACCCCATGTTTGCCACACTAAATTAGTATTTCTGTTAATCTAATTTATAAATCAGGATACTAACCACTTAGAAAAATATATATTATAGTAGATTTATGTAATATAATATCAAAATTATTTTTATTTTAGTTTATTGGCTTTTCTGTAATTCATATATTGCAAACTGATTTCTATTTAAATGAGTCATCAAAAGAGAGAAAGAGTTTTATTTATGTTTCCATGTATGTTTCCAAAGTCCGTTTCCATGAACATACTTCACTTTCCAAAACACTGATGTAGAAAACGCTGCTGTATTCTAGTTGATCTCTGCTGTCTTAGTGACATTAAGGGAACAAACCAATTTTTGCAGTGACAAGGACAAAAGAAATAAAGAGTAAAATATATTTATGTGGAAACAAAACAAAACAAAACAAAGCCCCAAACTTGATTTCATTGCTTTTGTGTCAATGTGAAATTGCAAGAATGAACTTGCTATATATGTGGAGAATACCTTTGAATATTTCTTGCTGTACTAGATAAAATAGAAGAAATAAAAGAGAATAAGAGGAACTATGTGATAATGCTAGTAGCTTCTTCTGTGACCTTGGGCAAGCTGCTTAACCTCCTGGTGACTCAGCTTTTCCATCTGTAAAACTGAATGGTAATTACCTCATTTATTCTGCACTCGATAGGTTGCCATTTGTATAAGCCTTGTTCAACATCAAGGACATTTCTTCAAGGCTTCCTTCTTTTCACAATTTAAATAACGATTAATGTGATCACTATAACAAAATGGGGAGGGGGGAAGCATCCGTTATCTACTTTTGCTGAACAATAGCTCAGAGTTAAGCCATGCCTTATCTGTTTTCCTGTGTGTACAAGGTTGTGAATGAAAGGCAGGAGCCAAAGACTAGAACAAACTACGTTTAAGTCGATAATTACCTACCAGTTATTTCTTAGTGATTTCTGTATTTTAATTCAGCTCCTAAAATATTTATAAACTCTCTCAAATCAGAATCAAAGCCATCAATGGAGGGGATACCATCTGTTGTTCGTGCCCATTATTTTTACCGAACTTTCTTTCAGTGTTTATTCAGGAGGTCAACTCCTTACCCCATTCTTTTTTTTTTTTTTTAACTTTTTTTATTATGTTACGTTCATCATCATACATTACATCGTTAGTTTTTGATGTAGTGTTCCATGATTCATTGTTTGCGTATAACACCCAGTGCTCCATGCAGAATGTGCCCTCTTTAATACCCATCACCAGGCTAACCCATCCCCCCACCCCCCTCCCCTCTAGAACCCTCCGTTTGTTTCTCAGAGTCCATAGTCTCTCAGGATTCCTCTCCCCCTCCGATTCCCCCCCTTCATTCTTCCTTACCTCATTCTTATACTTTGGAAACATGCAAACAGATGTTCCGTTTTTCTCTTGCATATCATCAGTTCTGACTAATGATGGTAAAGTTCACATTGGTGGATTTTCCCTGGCCCACATTATATCTTCCCAATAACTTTGAGTCTCACTAGCATCTTGACACCACTTTTATCATTCAGTAAACACATCGATTACTTGACAAAGAAGACTTCAGCTAAATTGAACATTTTTAAGATCGATTTAGACACTGTCTCACTATTAGAAGAGCTAATACAATTTTAAGCATGTTCATTTTTCTCACATCTGGGATGCTGGCCTACAAACACACTTTAAAGCAGAGTATAAAAATCTTCAGCAATCCTTACAACCCAGAATCCACAGTTATATCACAATTAACACCCATAATCGCTAACTCCAGAAATGTGCACAAGCGATAGGGGAACACAGTGTTTAGATTAATACATAATTAAAATCTTTGATAATTGTGCTTACAGATTTGGACATCCAAGTAACATAATGAAGTGCTTAACTGGAAAATAATTTAATAGGAGGAGTTGAAGATTACCATATAGTGAAAGTGGTATTTCAAGTCACAGAAGCTTAATATTTCCCAAATCAACTATAAACCATGAAACTTTCTTGTTGGACTAATAGAATACCATCATGATACACATTCCCAATTTTTTTTAATTCAAAAATGCATAGTTTTATTATTAAAGACTTATTATAATAAAACACCACAAATAAAATAATGCTATTGATTTTCGTGTGCCTCCTATCGCGTCAAACATACACTGTGAAGAGCTTTCTTGAACACACGGCATAATGAACATCTATCCATTGTCCTAGTTTTCCACAGGTGCAGGGTCACCAAACCTTTCATCCTGTAATAGACGTACGCTTCTCTCTAGCTTACAATAACATTTTCCTTATTGTCTTTAAAAGTCCTTGTCAAGTGTTCTGCAGACGTTTCCGGCTTTTGCTAACAGTCCCTTTAAATCCCTTGTAGTTTCTGCCCTCTGCTTCATCCCAAAAACGATGTCATATGCCGAGGATATTTGGGGAAATCCCCTCTTCTGAGTATTAGATTCTTCTTTGGTTTTCTATTTCTGCATAGCAAACTATCCAGACCTAAGCGCCTTAAATAGCAACTTTAAAAATTATATCTCATGTTTTTTCTAGGTCAAGCATTTGGATAGAGCTTGTCTGGTTAAGTCTTCTGTACCATGTGACATCATATGAGAAACCATTGTGGGATTCACTTGGCAGATGAGCTCGATTGCCAGGTATACAATGTCTTCACTCATATGTGCTGTGGCTTGGGAACGACGACTGGAAGGCTGTCTCAGCTGGAACTGACAGAGCCTATAGGATTTTGATGGAAACAGGGTACAGCTCAGGGACCCAAAGGGAAGGTTATGAACTAACACCCTGTCCCTATTCCCTGTGACTATAGCCGGAGCAGCAGTTAATTCTCTCCTGGTAAGCAGGCTTTTAGCCAACCTAAAGGGTAGGAGGAAGTAGTGCAGTAAAATGGAGTTATTTGGAATTGTAGTCAGTTGTAAAGGGAAAATAAATAGAAAAATAAATCTTTGTCACATGAGGGAGGATTTCAAAAAAAAAAATGAAAGTGCTAAAGAATAGCAATACCCATCAACAAACAGTTTCTCCTCTAAGGTATTATAGTATAATAAAGATATATATTTAAAGCAGTTAGTTCTGCCTCAATGTCAAGAGAAGCTAAATTTGATTCAATAATGAACCAATCAGGGTTCCAGTGGAAAAAGATGCCATAACTTCATTAGGATGATTCAAGGAGTGTTTAAGAAAGTACTGTTTACAAAGATGTATGTGAGGGGTAGGGAAATCATGAGTGGTAATAAAATAATCTAGGAATGGTTAAGAGTAAAGATGCAATTCCTTTTAGTCCTGGAAGTGACAAGGAGAAGAATGGCTACGAGAACTTGAGAACTGTAGATAGGACACCTTCAGTGGAGTTGTGTACTGTATTTGAGGGATACAGTCAGCCTAAGGTGTACACATGGTGAGAGCCATGGAAATATAAAATAACCTCATCCCCCTATGATTGTCTACTCAGGTTCTTTATTGGCCAAATCCAACTGATAGCCAGAAAATATGGATAGCTTATTCAATCTGATCATAAAAAAAATCAGACAAATCCCAATTGAGGGACATTCTACCTGAATAACATTGTCCCCAAATATCAAGGTCATCAAAAAAAAAAAAAAAAAAAGAAAGGTATGAGACTGTTACAACCAAGAAGAGCCTAAAAAGACATGACAACTAAATGCAATGTGGTATTCTGGGTGGGATCGTGAAACAGAAAAAGGAAATTAGGTAAGAACTGGGTAAATGTGCCTAAAATATGGGCTCTAGTTAATAATAATGTATCAACATTAGTTTACTAATTGTAAAATACGTACCATACTAATGAAAGACATTAAACGCTACAGGAAACTTTCTGTTCCCACATCTTTGCAATTTTCATAAATCTACAATTGTTCTAAAATTGAAGTTTATTAAAAGACAAATTTTAAACATTTTCCCTTTTTAGTGTTTTTGATGTTATTATCACCCATCTTTGAGGGAAATATACCTCCCATTCCATTTGTACACCTCAAACCACCTTGAAGGATAGAATATGCCTCTGAATCTCAGTAACTCTCAGGAATATCAGTTGGTTCAGGTATTTTTTTTTGTTCTATTCCCATTACCTAATAGAGTGCCTGATATATGGATGGAACTCAAATTTTATTTATTTTTTTATTTTTTAAACTTCACACAATTTTTTTTTATTAAGATTTTATTTATTTGACAGAGAGAGGCACAGCGAGAGAGGGAACACAAGCAGGGGGAGTGCAAGAGGGAGAAGCAGACTTCCCGCCGAGCAGGGAGCCCGATGCGGGGCTCGATCCCAGGACCCTGGGACCATGACCTGAGCCAAAGGCAGACGCTTAACGACTGAGCCACCCAGGCGGCCCTGGAACTCAAATTTTAAAGTAAGATTTTAAGTTCATAAATATTAAGGATGTATCCATGGTTTGAAACAAGTCATTTTTCAGGGATTTATAACATTCTTGATATTCAAGTATGCAAAGATTTTAACATGAACGAATTTTCTTATGAATTTAATAGTAATTATAGAGTATTGAACTACATACAGGACTTCACCAAAGAGTTGAAATGTATATACATAAGCTATAACTGGTAAAAAAACAAGAAAAAAAAGAACAACAACAAACAACAAAGAAGTCACCAGTTTTTATCAGCATGTGCAAATATTAATATTTGGGCTGTGTTGTATAATTAATTTGCCTTGGCAGCATGCCCTATTGTGTGTTTAGATTTGCTAATGCAACAACTAAGTGCACTTTGCCAATTCTTGTGAAAGTTGACAGACATCAGATAGATTAAACTGTGCTACAGACAAAGCTTAAATAAATACTGTACCGTGTTAAAAATAATGACTGTAATGACTATTCCAATAACCCCGTGTAAAGCAACTCATTGTCATCTTTTGGAATCTTAAACTGACTGTAAGAGCTGTGGGAAGAATCCATTTCAGAGAGAGAAGGGATGAAGGCAATATATTTGAACACATAAGCTCTCAAAACAACCTGTTAACCTGCGTTGTGTGATTGTGCCTCTGATTGTTCAAGCTCTCTTGCTGGTATTGTGACATGCGAATTGTTTAACAAGTACCCTGGGAATTAGAGGGTATTCCTCCGTAGTCACACACGGCCTTCTCTCTTGCATACATAGCAGTGTTGCTGTGTCTCCCAGACTGATCTAGCATTAACGAAATTGGGTGTCAAATGTGTCACATGCTTTAACTGCCAGTGAAATTATTCTGTGGGCTTCTGAGATGAAAGACAAAACACCCTGAGAGGAACAGGATACAGGACTTAAGGAAGCAGGTGGAATGCATAGGATTTGTCTTTTATTTTTGGATTTGTTATATTTTGATCCTTTAGTGCTTTATTCAAACAGCGGCCATAAGCTTTCCATCAAACAGGGAATTAGAGGCATTCCTCATTCATAGACACACAGAGACTCATAGCCATTAAAACTGTGTGCTGGAAACTTGCACTCCTATTTCTTTTAGATCTTATTGCGTAGCAGGTACCTACCTCTTAACAGACACCTAACTAAATTTTGAAAGGTATTTTCATAGAAATGATTTTCCTTTATTTGCAATTTCCTAAATAATGGTAACATTTGAAAACATGGCCACAGTTATAACTAGTATCTTTTTTTTAATTAAAAAAAATGTACCCAGGTTTCTTATAGAATGAAATTTAGTGTACCCATGTTATAACCATAAAATAAATTTAAAAATTTAAAAAATATACTCACTTTTTATGATAGAAATGCTATTTCTTTATAAAAACTGGTCAGTGGTCTCCTCTAGATTTGATTTACCCCTGTTCCTGAATAATGAATAAATTCTTGAGTTTTAATCCATTGTTTAATACCCAGCTGAAACTATGTCCCCTTCCATAAGCTTCTCTGGATTTCTCCAGATTTTACTAGTGTTATATTTATAAATTCTGTTAATGTTTCTGGCCTATGCCATGGAACTAGTATTGCTCATTTATCATATATATTGTTTCTATTCAAGGGAGCACATAATCTAATATGGAAAGAGAAATATATGTAATAAAGTGAAAAAAAATAAATTGACAAATAGTTGTAACAATCGCTGTTGGACACTTTTCAATAACCATCATCCCCCTTCCATAGTCACCAAAGTCCAAATTTCTATCAGGCACAGTTATCCAGAATAAAAGAGCACATTTCCCATTGTCTTTTACAAGCTAGTGTGACTGTGTGTTAATGTTTCAACAATGAGATACCAGAACAATTTATGTGAAGGGCTTTCTGGAAATCTTTATATTAGGACATTATTCTTCCACCCTGCTGCCTAGAAGTCTACGGTGATGGCTGTAGCTTTAGCAGCTATTCTGAAGCAAGAGGTCTAACTGAGGATTTTGGAATAGGAAAGTAGGGGCTGGGACCCAGAAGATAGCAGCAAGTTTCTATAGTGTACAAGACACCCAACCTCAAATTTATTTCTTATCTCAAAGATAAGGTCATATTTTGTTTTAGCCATGCTAATATTGTGTGCTTTCTTCCAACATATAATCAAGCCTAATCCTAACAGAGGAAGACAGAGGGATGATAGCACTTAGTATTTGACTCTAACAAATTGCACAACCACTCAGTGTTTTCTTCTGCATAACTTTAATTCTCATATTTTTCAAAACTGATAATCTTAACGTATGCTGAGTTTTCATATAAATGGATCACTTAAATAAATGGAACAAAATTTGTCAAAATGGAGAAATTGACAAATCTACAATTATAAATGCAGATTTTAATACTCTTCTTTCAGTAATTGAAAATTAATTTTGAGAGAAAATCAATAAGGAATTAGAAGATCTGATCACACTTGACCTAACTGCTTTTTTCTAGAACATGATACTTAAGAAAGACAGAAAGCACATTCATCTTAAGTAGAAATGGTAGATTCCCAATATTAACTGGATACCAGATCATAAAACATGTCTCATTAAATCTGAGAGACAAATTTAAATATTCAAATATTTCTAACTGAATGAAGAATAAATCACAACATATCTAAACTAGTGGGAAGGAGTTAAAGTAAGGCTTAGAGTAAAATTAACAACCTTAAATGCTTATTTTTGAAAATAATAAAGATCTAAATTAATGAACTAAAGTAAATTATATCCCATATAAGCAGAAAGAAGAAAATAGCAATTATCAATGAAGAGGGGCACCTGGGTGGCTCAGTCGGTTAAGCATCTGCTTTTGGCTCAGGTCATGATCCCAGGGTCCTGGGATTGAGTCCCAACTTGGGCTCCCTGCTCAGCAGGGAGCCTGCTTCTCTCTCTCCCTCTGCTACTCCCCTTGCTTGTGTTCTCTCTTTCCCTCTCTTTCTCTGTCAAATAAATAAATAAAATCTTAAAAAAAAAGAAATCAATGAAGAAAATATAAGATAACAAATCAAAGAATTGATGATAACAAAAAAATAAACCATGAGTTTTTTATTTGATTATTTGAAAAATTCAATAGAATTGATAGAATTCTAGCAAAAGAGATCAAGAAAAAAAGAAATACATATTACCAATATCAGATGTGAAAGAGGGGACATAACTAAAAATCATACAAATGTTAAAAACATAGTGAGAAAATAATATGAATAAAATTAGATCAATGAATTGAAAACTGAGATGAAATTAACTCATTTATTTAAACATATATATTACCAAACCTGACTCAAATAGAGAAAATCAGCTTAGCCCTCTTTACACTAAAAAAATTGAATTCATAATTATAAACCTGATACACACACACACACACACCCTAGATCTGCATGATTTGACTGCATGATTCTATCAAATTCTTAAGGAAGAAATTATATTACTCATATGTAAATCCTTTCCAAGATTAGACCAAGAAAGAAGGAAAACTTTCCAGATCACTTTATTAGGCCAACATTACCCTGAGAGCAAAACTAATGAAAATTGTTATGATAAAATAAAAATATAGAAAACATCATTTATGATGATAGATATAAAAGTCCTTAACAAAATATTAGCAAATTGAATCCAGCAATATATAAGAAAGGGAATGCACCATGACCAATTGGTGTTCTTTCCAGGAATATAAGATTGGTTTAACGTTCAGAAATTAATTAATGCAAGTTGCCATATAAATGAAATAAAGGAGGGAAAAAATGAACAACTTATTAGATTCACAGAAAGCATTTAACAAAATTAAACCATTAAGATAAAATCTCTCAATAAGTTAAGAAGAGAGGGGACTTTCTTAAGTTAATAAAGATTATCTATAAAAAACTTACAGCTACCATCAACTTAATGGTAAAAGTTTGAATTCTTTCTCTATAAGATTGAGAATAAAACAAGAATATCTGCTCTGATTATTTCCATTTAACATTAAACTAAAAGTCTTAGCCAGTGTAATATGGCAAAAAGATAAGAAAAAGGAAAAGAAAAAGCATGCATACAAATTGGAAAGGTAAAGCACAACAGTCTATTTGCAGATGACATGATTGTGTACAGAGAAAATCTGAAGAAATATATACAAAATCACTAAAACTCATAAGTAAATTTAGCAAGGTCAAAATTCAAAATTAAATTGTATATATATTTCCTTTAAATGAATAATGAAATACAATATATCATTTACAGTATTATCAGAAAAGATGAAACACCTAAGAATATCTTTAATAAAATATGTGCAAGACTGGTACAGTGAAAGTCTAAAATATTGCTGATAGATATTAAACAATATCTACATGTATGTATGTGGTTTGGAAGACACAATAGTGATACAATATTCATTACCTCAAAAATGATATATAGATTCAATATAATTTCCATTAAAATTCTAACAGAATGTTTTGGGTAACATCAAGTTGATTGTAAAATTTATTTGGAAAAAGGCAAAGACCTAAAATAGCAAAAATAAATTTTTTCATCATTTTATTTATTTTTCATGATGAGAAGTGTACGCTTTCATCCCCATTCCCTATTTCACCCATCCCCTCACCCACCTCACCTCTAGTAACCATCAGTTTGTTTCTTGGTTTGTCTGTTTTTTTTTTCCTTTGCTTGTTTTCTTGTTTCTTAAATTCCACATATGAGTGAGATCATATGGTATTTGTTTTTCTCTGACTGACTTATTTTGTTTAGCATAATACTCTCTAGCTCTATCCATGCTTTTGGAAATGACAAGATTTTAATCTTTTTTATGGCTGAATAACATTTCATTGTGTATAAATACCACATCTTCTTTATCTACTCATCAATTGATGGACACTTGGGCTGCTTCCATAGTTTGACTACTGTAAATAATGCTGCAACAAACATAGGGGTGCATGTATCCCTTTGAGTTAGAGTTTTTGTATTTTTGGGATAAACACCCAATAGTGCAATTCCTGGATTGTAGGGTAGTTCTATTTTTAAATTTTGAGGAACCTGCATATTGTTTTCCACGGTGCCTGCTCTCGTTTGCATTCCCACCAGCAGTGCACATGGGTTCCTTTTTCTCCACATCCTCACCAACACTTGTTGTTTCTTGTATTGTTGATTTCAGCCACTCTGACGTGTGTGAGGTGATACCCCATTATCGTTTTGGTTTGCATTTCCCTGATAATGAGTGATGTTGAGCATCTTTTCATGTGTCTGTTGGCCATCTGTATGTCTTCTTTGGAGAAATGTCTGTTCATGCCTTTTGTCCATTTTTCAATTGGATTATTTGTTTTTTGGGTATTGAGTTGTACCAGGTCTTTATATATTTTTGAATAGAAAACTTTTATCCAATATGTCTTTTGCAAATATCTTCACCCATTCAGTAGGTTGCCTTTAGTTTTGTTGGTTGTTTCCTTCACTGTGCAGAAACTTTTTAATTTTGATGTAGTCCTAATAGTTTATTTTTGCCTATATTTCCCTTGCCTCAGGAGACATATCTAGAAAAATGTCACTATGGCTACTGTCAGAGAGATTGCTTCTTGTGCTCTCTTCAAGGGTTTTTATGGTTTCAGGTCTCACATTTAGGTCTTTAATCCATTTTCAGTTTGTTTTTGTGTATGGTGAAAAAAATGGTCCAGTTTCATCCTTTTGCATGTGACTGTCCAGTTTTCCCAACACCATTTATTGAAGAGATGGTCTTTTTCTTTTTTTTTTAAATCTGTATTTATTTATTTTTTTTAAAGATTTTATTTATTTATTTATTTGAGAGAGAGAGAGAAACAGCACGAGAGGAGTTAGGGTCAGAGGGAGAAGCAGGCTCCCCGCCGAGCAGGGAGCCCTATGCGGGACTCGATCCCAGGACTCCGGGATCATGACCTGAGCCGAAGGCAGTCGCTTAACCAACTGAGCCACCCAGGCGCCCAAGAGATGGTCTTTTTCGCACTGTATATTCATTCCTTCTTTGTTGATGATTAATTGACCATTTAATTGTGGGTTTATTTCTAGGTTTTCTGTTCTATTGATCTATGTGTCTATTTTTATGCTAGTACCATACTATTTAAATTATTACTGCTTTGTAATAGAAGCTGAAATCTGGAATTGTGATACCTCTGTTTTGTTTTTCTTTTTTCAGCCAAAATAACTTTTAAAGTGAACAACAAAGTTGGAGAACATAGAGTGCTTTATTTCAAGATAAAATATAAAGCTACAGGAATCAAGACAATGTAGTATTGGCATGACATATAGATCAAGGAAACAAAATAGAGTCTATAAATAGATCCATTATATATATATGTATTTTTCAGGAAATAAAATTAGGGAAAATGAGTTTTATTTTTTCTTTTAATTTGGTACTGGATAATTTGATAACCTTTACCTCTATCACAGCAAAAAAAAAAAAAAATTTACTTTGGAATAGAACATAAACCTAAACTTAAAACCTAAATCCTTAAAGTTTCTTCCAAAAAAATGCATAAGAAAAGGTGTTTGTGACCTTGGGATTGGCTATGACTTCTTAGGTATGACCAGGAAGCACAAAGTAAGAAAATTGGTTAAATGCACCATATAAAAATTAAGAAAATGAGGGGCACCTGGGTCGCTCAGTCAGTTAAGCGTCTGGCTGTTGATTTTGGCTCGGATCATGATCTCAGTGTGTGAGATCAAGCCCCACATCAGGCTCTGCGCTTGGCATGGAGCCTGCTTGGGATTCTTTCTCTCCCTCTCCTTCTGCCCCTCAACCCCGTCTCTCTCTTTCTCTCCCTCTCAAAACAAAACAAAACAAAACAAAAAAGAAAAATGGAAAGGTAATTCAAAGACGAGGAGAAATTCATATATATATAAATATAACCATTATGAACAATTAATAAGCACATAAAGAAAGCTGTCAACCTTATTAGTCATTAGGAAAATGTTAAATAAAGCCACAGTGAGATACCACTCAGACCTACTATCCTAGCTAAAATAAAATAAATTCATAAAACCAAGTGGTAGAATGAATTTTTGAAGAACAGGTATACTCATGCTTTGCTTGTAAAATGCGAATTTGTCCACTGCTTTAGAAAAGTTGGGCATTTTAGTATAACATGCAGATATCATATGGTCCGCCAATTCAATTCTTAATTATTTATCTAAAGGAAATGAAAACATATGTTCATGAATGTTTATTGCAGCTTATTTCTCATAATAGCCTTGAATTCAAATGAATCAGTGTCCATCAACAGTGGATTAACAAATAAATTGCACCTCATAAATACAATGATATATTATTTGGCAATAAAAATCAATGATTTTTGTGATACACACAATAACGTGCACATATCTCAAAATGTTACTGAGAGAAAAAGAAGCCAGAGAGAAAACAAAGTAGGATTCCATTTATAGGAAAACCCCTAAATCACCTACAGTGACCCAAATCAGACCCAAGATTGCCTTAAGTTAGGGGAGAATTAACTATAAACAGCCAAGAACATTATTCTGAGATATAAGAAATATTCTATCTTAATTATGGTAGGAGTTATACAGGTGTATACTTTGCCCAAAGGCACTGCACTGTACTTTATATATGGGTATATTTTATTGTATATAAATTATACTAACAAAATTGATGAAAGATTAATAATACTTTGAATCATGTAGCCTATGCCTATTTGCATATTGTTTGTGTCCTATGCCTATTTGCATATTGTGTTTATGGGACAACACATTACTACTGACTTCAACAATATTCACAAAGTTTTACTGACATGTTTTAAAAGCATATTCCTTTTTTTTTTTTTTAAAGATTTTATTTATTTATTTGACAGAGACACAGCAAGAAAGGGAACACAAGCAGGAGGAGTGGGAGAGGGAGAAGCAGGCTTCCCGTGGAGCATGGAGCCCAATGCGGGGCTCGATCCCAGGACTCCGGGATCATGACCTGAGCCGAAGGCAGACGCTTAACGACTGAGCCACCCAGGTGCCCCTAAAAGCATATTCTTTATAAATGTTTATATGATCTTTTTTTTTTTTTTTTTGCAGTTCAACCCTCTTCTTTAATGCAGGTTTTTTGGGTTTTTTTCCTTCAAGTTCATGTGGCTCTTCAAACAAATTATCAAACACAGTTGACCCTTGAACAACATAGGTTTGAACAGTACAAGTCCACTCATAGGCTGATGTTTTTTCCCCTGCAGAAAGCTTTACTATTTCCATTTGGCCCACAGTTTGGAGAGGGCTCCAGAGGGGAAAAGAGGTACCTAGTGGCTGCAGGGAGAGGCTCAGGTAGAAGACCTGACACCAGAGGGATGACAGAGGGGCTGCTCAAGAACAAGCAGCTTGGCTTAGGAAGCTTCTAGTTGTCCTTAGGAGTGAGCCTTTTCTTTTTTTTTTAATATTTTTATTTATTTATTTGAGAGAGAATGAGAGAGAGAGAGCATGAGACGGGGGAGGGTCAGAGGGAGAAGCAGACTCCCTGCCGAGCAGGGAGCCCGATGTGGGACTCGATCCCGGGACTCCAGGATCATGACCTGAGCCGAAGGCAGTTGCCCAACCAACTGAGCCACCCAGGCGTCCTGGGAGTGAGCCTTTTCTAAGCTATACTCTCCCCGCCCAGCCTGGGGGCCAGACCAGCTTTCGGAGGTGGGTCAGGTGGTCGCCATGTTCTTAATAAGTTTCCCCCAGCTCATCTAGGAAGTGGTTCTCCAGAAAGTCAGAGAGAGGTGGGTCTACTCCGCAGAGCCCAGGGCACGCAGAGTCAAAGGTTTAGATTCTTCTCTAGAACTGTGGCAGCTCCGTGGCATCCCGGGTTTTACCCTCACCCATCTTAGGACAATCTGCATGGTCTGGAAGAGGGAGCGGCTGCTGTGCTGGTTTTGCAACTTTAAGAGACGCTTGGTGCCCTTGTGCTTCTCCTCTGCCAACTCACGGAAAAAGTGGCCCCCACTCCAGACCTACATCACAGAAATAGAAGCCCAGGGAGAGGTAGGTGTAAAAGGCCCATAGATGCATGTTGACTAGGTGTTTGACTGCGGCCCCCAAAGTGGTGGAATAAGTCTGACAAAATCTGTGAGCTTATGGTTGATTGGAAATAAGGAGCTAAGCTTAAAAAAAGCAGGGGGGTGAAGTTGTTGGCTGGTCTGGAGGCAGAGGGCAGCTGAGAAAATAGTTTGGAGGCTTGCAACAGAGAGGAAGTTGGAGAGTGATTGGAGGCTGGGAGAAGGGCCATCCCTGGGTCAGTTCTGCCAAACACTGTTGAAGCAAGGACAAGCCCACAGGACCCCGGACACATGGACTTCTTATAGTACGTTGCTGTAAATGTATTCTTTTACAATTTTCTTAATAACATTTTCTTTTCTCTAGCTTACTTTATCATAAGAATACAATGTATCATGCATATATAAAATATGTTAATTGACTGTTTATGTTATTGGTAAGGCCTCCAGTCAACAGTAGGCTATTAGTTGTTAAGTTTGGGGGCAGTCAAAAGTTAAAAAGGTAGCTTTTTGCAGAGGTCAGTGCCCCTATGCCCTGAGCACTGTTTAAGGGTCAACTGTAATTGAATACTTATGTGACTGTAACTGCAAAAATAACACTGAGGGTGGGAGAGAAGTGAAATAATCAAAGATAGCCCTCCATGCTTACAAATGATTGTGTTGCTTTCTTTCTGCCTGTAACCTACAACTAGATCGTGGTTAACATTCTAGGTGGAATTGAGGTGAAGCAATCAATAAGCAAGCTGAGTTTCACAATCTTGTACTCACCCATTACTGAAAGACAAAACACCTGGAATAAACGGTCACAGCCTTGAGTATCATTTTTCTTTAATTAAGTGACTCCATTAGAAAAAACTAAACCTTCCACCTACCTTCTACTCCCCACCCCTCATGATTTCAAACTCAGTTCACCACTGATCAGGCTGGTTAACCTATTGGGCTGCTTTTATTTGGCTAAATTTTCTAGATAATTGATTTCTTTGTGAACAGACTATAATTAGAAGTATAAACTATTGGAGTAGTCTGTGGTGTATTTTATATGAATAGGTATACGGTTAAGAAATTGCTTTACATCAAAATGAGCTTTCATTGTTTCTCTTTTTTTTTCCTTTTTCTTTTTAGTGTGAAGGAAGTGTTAACATTCACCTTTAAATACCAAGAATTAGTTTCCTTATGAAGGGAATAAAGGGACTAGGGGCTTATGTGAATTGTTTCTGGGGAAGAAAGCCCTCTAGTGACTTTGTGGTTCTATAAGTTATGTCCTAAAAATGATTGCGTAGATAATACGTTGATCATCATTTTTTACAGGATTGTAAACAGAGTGTCAGATAAACTATGTGGACGTTGTATTTACGCATACATATGCATTTTATGGATCCACACTTAGGTTGAAAGTAAGTTGTAGCATATAGAAGAGGTCACATTGCAGGTGTAATAAATAGGAAAAGTCACAAAATGCAGAACTAATTTGAAGAAAATAAATGGTTGATAGTGCAATCACTGTGCAAATAGCTAAGGAGAAACTTGGGAAGCAAAAGGGCATCAGGACAATGGGATGTATTAAATAAGAGTGGGAGTGGTGGGTTAATAAGTGTTAGTATGGTAGACACTCAGATAGGAGAAACCAATGATTAGAATGCACAATTTCAGTGAGGACCATGAGGTGATCCCTGTGCATACATTTGTAACATGTATCCAGAATTGGAAATGAATATCCATAGGAAATATTTACTTTAACATATTTTATTGTAACATAGTTACAAAATAATGAAATCTTTAAAAGTTAGATATTTGGCGAATGAAAATAACTCAGCCGTTGACAGTATATACCAGTTAACACTATTGATATCTACAGTTCTTCCATTAGGCAGTAATTAGCACATAAAATCAACCACATTTCCAAAGGATGGGTTCACAAGTTAAATTTGAATTATAACCTTAGAAACAGACTTTTCTTTAGCTTGAACACAAGGTAACCAAACCAGCCGTAGTTTTCTGTTGAGCATAAATCTATTTAAAAGTAGCTTCCGGGGCACCTGGGTGGCTCAGTTGGTTAAGCATCTGCCTTCAGCTCAGGTCATGATCCCAGGGACCTAGGATCGAGTGCTACATCGGGCTCCCTGCTCAGTGGGTAGCCTGCTTCTCCCTATGCTCCCTGCTTGTGCTCTCTCTCCCTCTGTCTCTCTCAAATAACTAAAATCTTAAAAAAAAAAAAAAAAACAGCTTCCCATCATCAGACTTGGTGTAACTATAAGATCCTCCAAAGAGAATGAATCCAAAGAGAAACACAAACATATTATAAGGCTTCTTCAGTGTCTTGGCATATGATTTGCATAATAATGGCATCTGAAATAAGTCAGCACATGTTTAGTAATAATGAAGTAAATTATGCATCAAGTACCCATATGTGTAACAGCAAAAATCAATAGGGTATCAAACTAACAGGGTCTATGTAGATGCATTTGCTGTTCTCTCTATGTATAAGCCATGGCCATCGTGGTTTGTTAATGGGAGGTATAAATGCCTGCATTAAAAGCCCTAAGTAATCTGCCTGTGATTTATGTTCGCTGTTCTGCCGTCTAGTTTAATGTAATGCTTCTGATGGTAATTGCAGCTTCATGGCACTATTTGGTGAACAAAAGTTCTTGAGTTCTTGTTTGTTGTCAAAATGCAGACCAGTTCCTCTTTGGATAGTCCACCCAACTCATTCTACTCCCTCTGTGTCCCAGAGGTCAGAGGGAGCTTCAGGGACTGTGCAGCAGGGGTGAACATTACTCTCAGAGCCTTGTCATCCCTGAAAAGACCACAGTGTTAAACTCGCTGTGTTTTATGCAGTTGGAGAAGAAAGGAAGTGCCGTTTAATGTGCAAATACTACACATGAGGCACATTACACAGATTCACTCCCTTATCCCTCCACCACTCTGAGAATGCTATTGTTGTCATTTTATAGATGACGAAACCCTGTGATTGAGGAACTATATGCCACATCTGTACAATGGTAGAAAACAGTATGCCTTCGTACTTACCAGCAGCATGAAGATAAATGAGAAACTACTTGCAAAATTCTTGGAAGAGTGACGTTTGAAAAGAGTTGATTAACAGAGATTTAAACAAGTTGTGTCTTATGTGGAAGACCATGTTCTTTGCCTTATAGTAGGTGTCATGGAAAATTAAAGACAGGCCCTTTGAAATACAGGGTTTCTCGTGCAATCAACATTCTAAAACATTATGTAGTGGCCCTAGCTCATCTGAACTATTTGAGTTAAAGAGAAAGGAAGTTATTCTGAGTTTCTGATGGCTTGCTACCTGGTTCCATTTGACAATGACTTAGTCATGTTCCTGCTCACGATCTGTTCCTCCCTCTACCTCCACCAATCCAGAATGAGACCACCAGATTATGTGGGAAAGCTGCACTGTGTACTTTCCACTTGGAAAGAACTGCATAGAAACCATAGCTGGGCCATTAACCAGCAGAGCGGCTTCTGACAAATTATGTAGATTTTTAAACTTCTGCTTATCAACCGTGAAATGGCAATAAAATATAACACACATAGTCGTGAAGAAAAGTGAATGAGATAACATGCCTAACATGTCTTGCAAGCCAATAGGAATAGTGTGGCTGGTCCTTTAATATTCCCTCCCTTCCCCTTCTGTAAGCACATTAAACAAAATAGTTGCATATTTGAATTAAAAAAATTACCTGGTAAATTCTTATCTACATATGTTGACATCGTCTGTCATCAATGCCTGACCACCACACGTTGCTAATAGTAATCCTCAATACTGGAGGATATCAGCTCTTCCCCTGTGGGGACAACTAACATATAACACACGTGATCCATACGGTGGGCAGTCTCAGCTGTAACTTTTCTTTTTCCTGGTAAATTCAAATGTCAGTGTTATTAAATCAAGGCAATAAATACCAAAAGAAGATTATTCTTAACCTGAAAGAGTTAAATGTTCAATTTTTTCTTTGTCAGTTGATGTCTACAGTACAGATCTGTTAACATGGATGATAGATAGCCCGATATTAAATTAACCCTGTCTCTATTGATCACTGAATCATTTCCATCACTTCCTGTACCATAATTATGTTTTCACTTTCTATTACAACAGTTGATGGCAAAGGAAAGCAGAATGTTAAATCATTTGTTTTTCATTATAGTTAATACTTTTAGAACTCCCAAATTCAAAAGTTCAAATTGTTTGGGTGCTTAAAAATGGAAATATATTTAATAACTAATAGTTCATTAATCTCAGTAATATTGAAATAACAAACTGACATTTTTTTATTATAAATTATCCTCTGTTAAAAGCTGTTGCTTGATAATATATTTCCTGCTCCCTGTGAAACTAGCTATTTAACAGCCATTAGGTTTGTTTTTGTTTGTTTTCAGTGTGATTCCAAATGGCTAACTTCAGGCATTTTAACTCCTCCGCTGATCTCAACCTCCTGAATTCAATCTCCATTAACTTCCCCAAAATGTTAGGGTTGACACTGATTAGCTATCAACTTGAGAGTTAAATGTTTCTCCTTCCTTTCATCAAAGGGACATTTCTGGATACATGAGATGTCCCCAATGAAACACTTATTACTTCTTCAAAGATCCATACTTATTTTGTAAGGTTTAATTATCTTTAATTTATCATTTACTCCATGACTTTTGAAAATTCATTAAAAAAATAATCTACAAAGGTCTGCAGCTAAGGAAGGATATCTGCACCACTGTTCATCCCAGAACAAGTCTGTCTTTTCTAAAAACATATTTAATCTCACAACATATAGAACTTTTTTGGGGGGGGTTAGGTGAATAGAATTGGTAATGTATCATCAAAGTGACAGCAAATGGTGCATTAGTTGGCAAGGAATAATAGCCTTGTTTTCTTGAGTTATTTTGTTTGTTTTCATTTCCTAGGAGATTTCAAGTTACAAAGTATGCAAACTATGCGTTCTAGGTTTTAGAGAGAAGTCACCCATAGCCCTTATAATTTGTTAAACTAGAAGATACTTCTTTCCCATTGTTTTATTATGGACAAAAAAATCCCCCAAAGGTTTCTAATTTAGCCAGATTTCTTCAGGTGTCCTCTTAATGTAACTGTGTAATATTTACCCTGATTTACACATAACAATGGATTCTTCAAACAAACATTGATTGGCATCTATAAGGTGTCAGGCTCTGTTCTAAACACTTGGGGGACAATTGCAAACAATAAAGAGACTTCCCTTCTCTCCCTCCCTCGGCAGCTTATTCTATAGGAGGAGACAAATTATTAAAGTAGTGGAAAAATAAATACATAATAATTTCAGACAGTGGCAAATGACATAAATACAATTAAACAGGTGATATGGTAGAAATTGCAGGTGGGTAGTTCCTTAGAGTGATCAGAGTGATCAAAAAAGTTCCTGTAAAGGAAACATTATTGAAATTGAATGGTGAAAGAGGATGATACTAAGAATTTGGTGGAGAAGTCTTAGAGGGAACAGCAAGTGCAACACTCTTTTTAGAACAAATTTGGCATGTTTAAGGGAAAAAATTATATCAGTGTATCTGGGGATTATGAGGGAGGGAGACATTGATGGAAAAGGCAGATTCCCATCACAAAGAATCTTGAGGTCTGTTGAGAGCCTAGTGGGAGGGGCGACTGGGTGGCTCAGTTGGGTGGGCAACAGACTCTTGGTTTTAAGTCGTGGTTTCATGGGTCATGGGATTGGACCAGTGTGTGGCTCCCCACTCAGCAGGGAGTCTGTTTGGGGATTCTCTCCCTCTGCCCCTAGCCCCACTCATGCATGCATGCTCTCTCTCTTTCTCTCTCTCTAAAATGGATAAAAAAAAATCTTAAAAAAAGAAAGCCAGTGGGAAGCTACTGGGTGGCAATTGCAGGGGAGCAATAGTGTGATTAAAAATTTTTAAATCACTCTGACTGGTTAGTGGAAAAGAAATTTTGGGTCACAAGGCAAAAACAAAAGAGAATATTGCAGTTGTGCAGGTGGGAAATTATTAAGGGTGTTGAAGAATGAATGCAAGTAAAGATAGGAAGACATCTGCAAACAAACTTTCAGAGAAATGGTATGAAGAAAGGTAACAAAGACTGAAAGGAAACTGAAACAGAGACTGAAAGGGTTAAGAATGAAAAATCTTTGTTTAAAATAACAAACACCAGAAGAGGTTATAGTTGTATGCCAGTGTGTATTTTCCAGCTGGCAGAAATAAATTGATGTGGGAGAGAGAAGTGAAGACTTTAAAAGCACACAGTTGAGAGTTACTCAAGTACAAATCCTTGTCTTGAGGGGTGTGGGGACACTCATTTTAAACAAGAGAGGAAAGAGGCAGTGTGGGTGAATGAACACAGTTCATGGTGATTGTCATTAATGGCACATGGAATGGTTGACATTTGGAGACAGCCTCACGATCCAATGTTGTGCATGTCTAGTGAAGGAAAAGACTGTCTCAGCAAGTCACCTGCCATGCTGTGTCCCTCTGCCAGGGATATGCTAGCAGTTAGTAAGATAGGGTTGAAGTTTCCATAGTCAATCATTTGGAGACAGCCTGCTGCAGACATACCAGATGATTTTGTCTTCAAAGGCTATTTTAAACACTCATTGCTGGCAGTATCTGAGTGATCTGGGATGTGTCACTTCATCTTCTCAGCTAGTCAATGTCCTGTGGTTAGTATTCACCCAACTAGCTAAGAGTGCTGGTATGGTAATTCACCTACCCCAAGCATGGCAGGTTAAACGTACAACTTTAAGTATCTATTCTGAAATAAATAATAGAGAAAGGCAACAAGAAGAACAGATGCATATTTCTTCATGACTATCTTCTACATCCACAATCAGGGCCAAAACCAATTCAACTGAGATGCTACTAGCAGGAAGTATGTGTGAGTAGTTGGAGGGATTAGGCTTTCTTAATTACTCCAGCCTCTCCATTCTCTTATCCATGTTACAGTTTCCTAAAAGCTTATTAACTATAAGGTATCAGAGATTTCAGACTCTTCAGTTTGCTAAGATTCATGATATTCTGATCATGCTCCTCAGCGTGTCTATAGCTACTGGCAGAGAAGGCACTAAGCTATGACAGAAAGCCATCTATGAGCTTTCAGACTGGACAGATTTTCCCTCTTTCATAATCTTACTCTAGACCCCGTAAGCAAAGAAGCCATTCTTTATGTTGACATTTCCAAATCCTATAACATCTGCCACGGAAGGCACATGATCTGAATTAGGTACAGCTTCTTGAAGTAACCTGTATTTCCAAAAATGTTTTTGATTAGGTAGGCGAACCAGAAGATGGTGACTATGCTAGATGAAGAAAGTGAAGTTGAGAAATTATAACCAGGATGATCATTACAGTTGACCCTTGAACAACACAAGGTTAGGGGCACCTAACTTGCACTCCCATGAAGTCAGACATCTGTGAATACCTCTTGACTCCTCAAAAATTTAACTACTAACAGCCTACTGTTTACTGATAAAATAAATAGTTGATTAACACATATTTTGTATGTTATAAGCATTATAGACTGTATCCTTACCATAAAGTAAGGAAAATGTTAAGAAAAATATAAGGAAGAGAAAGTACATTCATAGTACAATACTGTATTTATTGAAGAAAAAAATCCATGTATGAATGGACCTATGCAGTTCAAACTCATGTTGTTAAGGGGCAACTCTAATTCCAGTTTTCCTGGGGTTGTATTGGTCCCTGTATATTCTTAAGGCATAGTTAATAATAATGGTTGGTCTCATATTCAAAAGAACCCATATTTTAGGATAAAATATATAGTCTAAATAACTTTTCCCATTTCATATAGCTAATAGATGGAAGAATGGGTTTCAGACTCAGATCTAGCTTAAAACTCTGTTCATTGTTCTACAAGCCAATAAAAATGCACCCTAGCTCACTAACTTAACCTTTCCACAAATTCTGTAACTACAAAAGGGTTGAGATATATTAATTTCAATATCAATTTCTCTTTTAGACCTTCATCATTTCTATATATTATATTAGCCATATTAGCAAAGCATAAATGAACTAACTTTAGTCATTTTTGCTTATTGAGAACTTTTTCCTAGGAAAATATATCTCTGATAATTTTTAGATGGATGATCTCTCAGTGGATACTTGTTTTATAGTTAACTTTGAATTCAGTCTCAATTCTATAAGACTGAATATGCGGCTATGTGTTTCAATTCAGATTTAATAGGAAAGAATAAAAAAATAAATTCAACACAATTTTATCAAATACCTATTACAGGCAAAACTGATATTCTATTTTTGGGTGTTACTTATTCCTAATTTGTCCCTAATAACTATCATCACTTTTCCATTTGTCTCTAAGGTAAATATTGAGGTGAGGCTTTATTTCCAAGGGTGTACAAGTCATTCGTTAGCTTATCTAATTTATGAGCAAGAGCGTAAACCTGTAGTCTTCTGTGTCAAAATATGATTTCTGAATTTTACTCTTTTTAAATCAAAAGAACAAATTCAAACTTCACATGTGGAAGTAGCTAGACCTTTTACAATAATAAAGGATTGGGCTAAAGTTCGTATCACACCTCTTAAACATATAATTAAAGTGTGATATCTTATCTGACACAATTAACTTTCTGTGTTTCAGTTTATCCGAATTAACGTGGTTGAGTTTGACAGGTATCACCATCTCTTGTCTTTATGTCCTTGTTATATTCTGGCACATTAAATTTAGTCTTAAAACATAAAAAAAGATGCCACCATGTCCCTGGTAAACTCCAGCCTCTCTGGAGCACTGAAATGGCAGTCACAATCTCCTTCATTAAGAAGAAGAGACTTAGAGGATAAAAATATGGAAATGTAACCAATTTTCCATTGAATATTTTTGCATTAGCTATGCAGTAACCTTCAAGAAAACGTTTTCCTGATGATTTCAATATAATAATATAGTTTATCTTTATGATCATGCAAGATAGAAGGGAGAAAAAGTACAGTGACAAAACCCATTTCTGTGCATTTTTTTGTATAGAGAATGACAAAAATAGCTTAAAATTGAAAAACTCTTAATTTTTACTGTTTCATATGATTATGCTAAATTATTCAACAAATTAAAATAAATTATTTTTCTCAAATTTTAAGTACATTTTTATATACAGTGAACAATTTTTTTTCAGCCATGTGGAAATTAACCAAAGATACCATTAAGTAGAATCACCTCTAAAAGCTGATCAAGCTCTATTATTATTTGGCTCAAAAATTTTCACATATTTTAGTGAAAATTCTCATATAGCAGTGAATCCCAAGAAGAACAACTGATGAGACCAATTGAAGCTCTTTATCAACTGGGTTTGCCAATATGGTACCCTATATATTTTTTTCTTTTCCTTTCTTCAATTAACTAACTTTTTTGCACATATAATCAAAGTCTAAACATTAGGGAAATCTAATTTTCAGTTTGGGGGGTTTTGCAAAGTGCCAGATTCCGGAATTCCTAAAATGATATTGAGAAAGTAATTTGCTAGTTTTTAATTTTTGATGCTAACTCTGTGGGTGCTACATTCTCAGAATATCTACTAAATGGGTGAAATCATGATATAGAAGTGACTCCATCACTGATGAAATTAAGATGATAAAATTTTCTAAAAATTAGATTTGGTGGTCTTTAAAAACGTTCTCTGCTTATTAATTGATTTTAGAAACACAGCTGCTGTGGATCAGAGTACTTTTTACTTAATTCCTAGAGATGTTTTTGTTTGTTGACTCAACACTGATGTTTGAAACTTATAATAATTTTGTTTATGATCTAAGCCATACTATATGAGTAAAACTATTCACTCTTTGGGGGCACCTGGGTGGCTCAGTCGTTAAGCGTCTGCCTTCGGCTCAGGTCATGATCCCAGGGTCCTGGGATCGAGCCCCACATCGGGCTCCTTGCTCAGCGGGAAGCCTGCTTCTCCCTCTCCCACTCCCCCTGCTTGTGTTCCCTCTCTCGCTGTCTCTCTCTCTGTCAAAAAATAAATAAAAAAATCTTAAAAAAAAACAAAACAAAAAAAACTATTCACTCTTTGATCCAAATGTTACAGTGCTTAAGAAATGCATGTAGTTCTTTTCAGTTTAATTCTATTTAACTTGCTCATGGAAATATAATTCAGAAAAATTTTAGATTCTCAGTAAGTTTTCCTATTTGAAAAGGAAAAAAGAAATACTGTCTTATGCAGATATCCTATTTTTGAAATGACAAGTAAGTTTAGATAGCTATTAAGATATCTAATAATCTAGATGTTTTGAATTATCCTGACAACAAAATTTGTTGAATCATATAACTATAAAATATCTTGAATTCTAAATTTACTATAAATAATAAGAATATTAATGTATACTGCAGAGGATTAGTTTTACTTTTCAGAACATAAGACAGTCATTTTTCTTTTTTTTTTATTTTTTTAAAGATTTTATTTATTTATTTGACAGAGAGAGAGATAGCGAGAGCAGGAACACAAGCAGGGGGAGTGGGAGAGCGAGAAGCAGGCTTCCTGCCGAGCAGGGAGCCCTATGTGGGACTCGATCCCAGGACCCTGGGATCATGACCCGAGCCGAAGGCAGACGCTTAACGACTGAGCCACCCAGGCGCCCGACAGTCATTTTTCTAGACATTAATCATTATGCTCAACTAAATAGCTCCATTTAAAGATTTTATTTATTTTATTATTTGAGAGAAAAAGAGAGCAGGGGGAGGGGCAGAGAGAGAGGGAGAGAATCTCAAGCAGATGCTGCACTGAGCTCAGAGCCCAATATGGGGCTGGATCCCGCAACCTAGAGATCATGACCTGAACCAAGAGCGACACTTAACCTACTGAGCCACCCAGGTGCCCCAAAATATCTCCATTAAAAAAATTAGTTCTTGTTACTTTTTATTTTAAAAAAGAATATATTCTATGAACCTAGTAGAATGGATAAAAGTAAATTAAAACGGCAATTACAAATTCTGGCATAGAACATGGACCAACTGGGATGCTCATACATTCCTGGTGGCGTAGTCACTTTGGAAAGCAGATTGGCAGTTTCTTACAAAGCTACATTCAGATATACCCAGATATACCATTCACAGGTATCTATCTAAAGAATTGAAAGCTATTTTCACAAAAACCTGTGTATGAATGTTTATAACTAATGTTAATCCTGATGACCCAAACTGGAGACAGTACAAATGTCCTTCATCTGGTAAGTGGATAAACTGTGGTCTAAGGGTATAATCTTAGAGTGGAATACTGCTCAACAGTGAAAATGAAGGAACTGCTGATGGCTGACAGTGTGCAAAGGCATGGATGAAACTCAAATGGAAAAAAGCCTTACTCAAAACCTATGGTCTCCATAATTCCATTTATAGGACATTCTAGAAAAAGCAAACATATATAGATTGGAAACTCATCCGTGGTTGCATAGGGGTGGACTTGGCAGAGGAGAATGATTACAAAATGAGGGAATCTTTTTGGGTAATAGATCTTTTTTGTATCTTGGTTATGATAATTTTATGGTGGCATATGATTTCAAAGTACAAAACTGTACATCAAAGAAAGTGAATTTTACTACATATACATTACAGCTCAATAAAATCTAATTATATGTTCTAATTATATATCTTATATTTATATATGTTTAATTATATATGTGATTTAATCATAAATTATCCTCCTCTTTTAATTCCATATTATTTGCCTTATAGGAAAGGTTTCTATTGCTTTTAGAAAGTTGTCAAATAACTATTTTGTAAGAATTACTGGTAATTATTTTGGAACAGTGTCATTAAAAGACTATTTCAATTACTACCAAAGTTAACTTTTGAATAATTACAAGCAAAATGTTGGAAATAAGTGGCATATTTTATTACATTATATTAACAAAACAAGCAAACAAGAACAAGAACAAGGAAAAATAACTTTCTTGTGTGGGAACAAGAATTTGCAATTTACTAACGATGCCAGTTACCATTGTAAAAGCTTGTTTTATTTTTAGATTATTATTTTAAAAATGAAGCATAAAGACATTTTCCTAAAAGGAAGGCAAAAAATGGAAATTATGCTCACACTACTCAATGTCATTCATTTCATTAGACTTTGTTTTGTATTCATTAAAATAACTGACTTTTCCTAGGCTTGGGTATATTATATGTGGTGGCTTTGTCTCTTTTTTAAATAGTTTTGTTTGAAGTGATTTCATTTCTGTGAAAGAAGGAGAAAGCAGAGATAATTACAGCAATATGCTTTACAAGCTCATGGGGTTTCAACTTTTCCATAGTTACTTCTTGAATTAGTTCTATTATAAAAATAAAACCCTTCACAGCTCATTGTCACTGATGTTACTGCCTTAAAATGAATCACTTCTCATCTTGTCTTCTTAATATTTGACAAGGCACAACTATTTTTTTTAAGCTTTTCAGATCAAACTTTAAAATATCCTCTTAAAAAAAGAAACCTCTCTCAGAAGAAAGGTAAGAAACTGGGCAAATGAAAATGAATTAAATTATTAGCTTCACAAGAAAAATTTTGATGATTAATCAATTTATTTTTATGTGTCAGATTGTCCTAATTATCTCAATAAATCAAGCAGAATAATTCCTAATGAATAATCTATTACCTTTTGAAAATTTATAAATTTTAAATTAGTAAGTACATACTGGTTTTCAATATGGAGCATATAGGAATACCTAAAGTATGAGAAATGTTTCCAGAGCTCAAACTTCAATAAATATAAAACAATTATTATTTTATTACTAGATTATGGGCTAAATATCACATCCTGTTTAAAGAAGAGTTAATTATTTTTCCTGGCTTATTATTAACCATATCTTTTCTCTCCTCTCAAACTTGAGAACTGTGGGGCGCCTGGGTGGCTCAGTTGGTTAAGCGACTGCCTTCGGCTCAGGTTATGATCCTGGAGTCCCAGGATCGAGTCCCGCATCAGGCTCCTTGCTCAGCAGGGAGTCTGCTTCTCCCTCTGACCCTCCCCCCTCTCATGCTCTCTCTCTCTATCTCATTCTCTCTCAAATAAATAAATAAAATCTTTAAAAAACAAAACTTGAGAACTGTTTTTAATTAAAAAAAGGCATAATCAGTAATTGTAGATTATTTTCTCTTAAGGCCCAGCAGAAGATAGGAGATAGAGGGATTACTTACTATTGGGTTATCTACTTTGTCTTAGGGATACAAGTTTATTAAGGCACACCGTTTTCATACCTGGGTCTTATTGACTAGTAAAATTTTAATTTTTGATTCTTGATTCATATTTGTTATCTAAATTCTAAATCCTAGCAGTAGCTTAGTCCCCTTTATGTAAGGAAATGATTAAAATTCCAAGAGGAAAGTTTCTAAGGCTTATATCAGCTTCATTTAGTTTTCAATTCTAATCCAGAAGATCTGATGATCAAAAGTAGAACTTTAGGAAATATCTAAAATAATACTGAAAAGAGTGCAGACCTTAGCACTGAGAGACCCAAATCCACAGTTCACTCAACAGTAATGTAAACTTAGACAAAGTATATAATTTTCTAGATCCTCAGTTTCTTCAGGCCTAAAACAGAAAACTAATGCCTATAACACAGATCATGTTAAAAAATGAAGTGAGATATGGATTATAAAATGCCTACTATACAGTGGCTGCTACATGTCAACAAATGTTAGTATCACATTTATGTTAGACCATGATTTCTCTCAGTGACACCACATTCCTGAGAAGAATCTTCACTTAGGTAATCATTTATGGTCCTGGCATTTCTCATGGCTTCTGCTTACTTAATATTGAGAACATCACTATCATTCATTGATTATTTTTATCAATGAATTTATGATCTTTTATCCAAGTAACTTACAATTATCAAATATGATATCAAGAGATCTCATTGCTGGTAATGTTATGCAATTAAAGTGAATAATTTCTTTCATGATCTTGTCCATTTCAATTATTTGAAATTTCTTTCCAGCAGCTATAGCCAGTCAGATCATCTATGATCCCCTTAATGGTTCTGTGTACCAGATACCTAGATGTTCAGATGCTCCAAGAGATAACTGTGCCCAGAGTTCAGTCCTCTCCCCTCAAGCAATTGGCTGGTATAGGATTCTGAAAATCCAGCTCCCTCCCCTCAGTGGAGAACAAACTCTGCCTTGTTTTTCATGGTCCTCATCCCTGCTTTATCATCGAAGCCAGCACTTCACCTGACTGGACTCTCTTCTCCCTTCTTCACCTGCTTTCCTCCAGTCCCTTACCAGATTCTTCTTGGCTTATTGTAATAAGTCACTTCTCTAGGAATTCTTGTCTCAGATTCTGCTCGAGGGAAACCATTAGCCACTATTCGTGATGGTAAAATACTGTGATCTAACACATGTTTATAGAGAAATGTTCTTTCTAAATTATAAACCATAACCAAACCATTCTAAGATATATCTTTCTGTAAAGTCGTAGTGACTCTGCATCTATCCACCAAAAAATGTGAGCAGAATATTTTTTTAAAGATTTTTTTTATTGGAGAGAGAGAGTGAATGAGAATGAGCAGGAGTGAGGGGAGGGAGGAGCAGAGGGAGAGGGAGAAGCATACTCCCTGCTGAGCAGGACCCTGGGATCATGACCTGAGCCAAAGGCAGATGCTTAACCCACTAAGGCACCTGGGTGCCCCTGAGCAGGATATTTATAAAAATTGTTTATAAATGTGTGCTTAGTATAGATAATGTGATTTTACTTCACAAGGAAGTATCTCATTATTATTAGCCACTGGCAAAGGCAACCCAAATTATATCCACCTCACAATTCCACATTTATGTGACTAATTTAACCTGGACTAAAAGTTCCTGGAGGCCTTGTTTATATTTATTTACTTACTGCCCTTACAAATTGGTAGCTCCTTTTTTTTTTTTTTTAATTCTTTTCTGTTACTCTTTTCAACCTGTATGATATAAATGTTCATTGTATGCATGCTAGACAAAAAGCAGTAACATAAGCATTTGTGTAAGTGAGTTCATTCATAAATATAAGATGAATCAGTTCTTCAGTAAAAGAATTTCTGAATATTAAAATGTAAACAAATTTATCCATACAAATTTTTAAATTACTTTTTCTCCATTTTTCATATTTCACAAACTATTTCTATATAATGGGACAAAAGACATAAACTATTAGATGTTCAAAACAAAACTCTTGTTTCACCAAAATTCTATCATTGTTCATATTTCTTTTTTAGTACACAATTCAAAAAGAATAAATTGAAATATACCTGTACATATATTTGTGCATATTTCATATAGCACCTTAGTAAACCTGTTGCTTAAAGCTCAGAATTCTATGGGTGCCTTACTTATTTTTTCTATTTTAATAATAAATCCAATATTTTATCAAGACTCTTCTTGAATTCATCCATCTTAAATTTTCAGATTAAAAATATTGGAAAAAATATTGCTATTTAAATCAAGTAAACCTTGTGACTTCAACCACCCATTTTAAGTATATTTAAGCAACATTTTAAATTATTTTTATGGTGAATTCTTGTATGGAATCATAGGTTTGCATTACTAATACTTTTTGAGAGAGTAAGAAGCTATCATTCTGTGTGATGAAGAAATTTATCCACATAGCACAAGTGGCAAATGGTGGAAGGGAGTCTGGGATGTGGGCAGTCAAATGACTTCAAAGTTCATGCTTATTTCCACTCATACTGCCCTCCTCATGAGAAATAAATAAGAGGATATAATGTTAATATGCAGCTCTATTATACATAAAGGATAATGCAATTTTGAAAGTACAAAAAAATTGCAAGGGCATCTCACAGATAATTAGGATGAAGTAAATGTGGCCCTAGGTGGTCTAAGGGGAACATGGCATTAACTCTGGCCTTAAAGGATGAGTTGAATTCAGAAGTCAAGAAACAGTACGACCTTATACAAACTTTTTGTTAGACATTTTAATAGGTTTTATGTATTTTTAAAATCTTAATGCCCCTTCAGTTATTATTTCCAACTTTAGATATATGTGCTGGATATTCTCATATGCCCAAAGATACAGTAAGTATGATCATTACCCTCTTAATGTATAAAAATGTAAAGTCTGAAACTATATAAATGACCATCAAGAGAATAATGGATAAAGTTGTAACTGTATAATGGAACAAATAAATTAGAGATACAGTTTGAAATAGGAGGACATATATATGTGAGACATTATTAAAAAGAAACTTACTGAACAATATGCATTGTTTGACTCCATGTAAAAAGAAGCACATTAAATCAATATATCTGTTTATGGACAGGTTACTAAAAATGCATTTTCAAAACTCTGGAAGGACATATCACAACCTGGTGTTGCTAGCTCTAAAAGGGAGTAGAATTACTGTGGGACAGGACAGGTTGGCATTGTGGCAATAACAACTAATGTGCTTTTTAAGTTTTTTTTTTTTAAGATTTTATTTATTTGAGAAACAGTGAGAGAGAGAGAGAGAGAGAGAGCACAAGGGAGGGGAAGGGCAGAGAGGAAGGGAGAAGCAGGCCCCCCACTGATCAGGGAGCCCAACACAGGGCTTGATCTCAGGACCCCAGGATCATGACCTGAGCTGAAGGCAGATGCTTAACTGACTGATCAACCTAGGTACCCCTGCACTTTTTAAGTTTTTATTCTCGATAATTTTCAGTGATTAAATTTTTGTTCATTACATGTACTTAAATATTATTTAAGTATTAAAATAGTATATATTGATCTAGAGGAATAGGTTCCTTGCCCAGATAGCTTTTCTACTGTTATTCAGAAAGAAAAGAACTAACCCTCCCCCCACCATCACTAGTACAAAAATATATGAAACAATTGTCAATCTTTATCACCTCTTTATAGTTGATCTAGGTACAGTCAGGAAACTCCAGGCAATTCTGGTGTTATAATAAGCTGTACAATAAATTATAAGGAGATTAGACACTAGTATCTTATCTTATTCTTACAAAATGTGATAGCCTGGGAAGAGTAAGCATTTTTCAATCTTCATTTGCTCAATTGTACATTGTCTTCTGAATTCCTATTCCATATCAATATGCTCTTCATTATCTGTTGAATTATCTAATCTTTCTTCCTTTCCTCTCAACATAGTTTTACTTTGCTCTCTGAAATCACTTTGGCAATATTCATTAACTATTTTGGGGTCTGGTTCATATCCTTCACAGCCTCTTACAAATCCTGACACAATCCAAGGTAAATTTTAAAATTCATTAAGATTTCCAGCAATTTAGCTTTAAAAATACAGGACATTATCCAATACAAAAAAGAAAAGGAAATGAGTGATAAATATTGTAAAGAAAGACATTATTTACAATGATCATCTACATAGGAAGTCCAGAGGTATCAATCAAATAATTGTAAACAAGATAATACAATAGGAGGACAACAGTGAACATTGTGTGCAAAAATAAATAGCTTTCTGGTGATGATTTCTGGGATATGACACCAAAATCACAGGCATCAAAAGAAAAAATAGGTAAATGAGACTTCATCAAAATTAAACAACAAAAAAACAACACACTATCAACAGAATAAAAACACAACCCACAGAATGAAAGAAAATATTTGCAAATAATATATAATAAGATATTGATACCTAGAATATATAAAGAACTACTACAACTCAACAAAAACAAATAATCCAAGCAAAAATGGGCAAAGGACCTGAATAGATATTCCTCCAAAGAAGATATACAGATGGTTAACAAGCACATGAAAAGATTCTCAACATTCCACTGGTAATTAGAGAAATACAAATCAAAACCACAATGAGATACTACTTCACATCCATTAGGATGGCTATTACCACTTCGTATTCATTAGGATGGCTATTGTAAAAAAGGAAAGAAAAAACATGTTGGAGAGGATGTGAAGAAATTGGAAACTCCAGGTTACATAGGGATGTAAAATGGGGCAGTCATTATGCAAAATGGTATGGTGAGTCCTCAAACAAAACAGAACAAAAACAGAATTACCATATAATCAGATGATCCAACAATTCCACTTCTGGGCCTATACCCAAAAGAATTAAAATCAGAGACTTGAAAAGATATTGTACACCCATGTTCATAGTAGTAGTATTTATAATAGACAAAATGTGGAAGCAACCCAAGTATTCAGTGATGAATGAATGGATAAACAAAATGTAGTGTATAACAATGGAATATTACTCAAAGAAATTCTGGGGGCACCTGGCTGGCTCGGTCGGTTAAGCACCTGTCTCTTGATTTCAGCTCAGGTCATAACTTCAGGATCCTGAGAGACTGAGCCCTGCACTGGGCTCTGTGCTCAGTGTGAGACTGGTTGAGATTCTCTTCCTTTGCCTCTGCCCTTCCCCCTGCTTGTACTCTTGCTCTCTCTCAAAATAAATAAAATCGTTTTTTAATTTAAATTCAATTTAATTAGCATATACTATATCATTAGTTTCAGAGGTAGAATTCAGTGATTTATCAGTTGCCTACAACACCCAGTGCTCATTACATCATGTGCCCTCTTACATGTCCATCACCCAATAACCTCATCCCTCTACCCCCATCCCCTCCAGCAACCCTCAGTTAGTTCCCTACAGTTAAGAGTTTCTTACGGTTTTCCTCTTTTATTTTTCCTTCCCTTCCCTATTAGCATCTGTTTTGTTTCCTAAATTCCACATGAGTGAAATAAAATATTTAAAAATAAAATCTTTAAAAATTAAGGAAGGAAATTCTGATACATGCTACAGTGTGGATAAACCTTGACATAATGCTAAGTGAAATGAGCCACTCACAGGACAGATACTGTATAGTACCACTTAGGTGAGATTCCTAAGATAACCAAAAACATAGAGTCAGAAGGTAGAATGGTGGTTGTCAGGGGCAAGGGGAGAGAACAATGGGTTATCCAGTGTTTAAAGGATACAGGATTTCATTTGGGAAAGATGAAATTCTGAAAATGGATGACAGTGAGGGTTGCACAATAATATGAATGTACTTAATGTCACAAAAATGTACTACTGGTGTGTTCCATTGGCTGCAGAATGTGGTGTCTAAATGGGGTGTCTCTCGATGGGATGGCGGCCCTCAAATGTGGGGCAATGATCAGGTGGAAGCTGGTGGCATTGGAGGTGAAAGAATTCATCTTAGACAGAACAAAGGAGGTAAAAGTTTATTGAATCCACTGCCAGGGAGCAGCAAGTAAGGCAGCAGAGGTGAGAATGGCTGCCATGAGGCAGTGGGTGAGGGCTGTTTTTAAAGGGGGGAGGGGGAGATGAGGAAGTATGGCAGCATGTGGAATCTTTCCTTTTTTGGTAACTGCGCCTGGTTGTAAGTAGCCCATGCATCGGTTAGGACCTATGGATATTGTGAGGTGAGTCCCTGGATGGGCCTATCTGAATTCATCCAGGGGGTCACTATAGGCCCTGTCTAGGTTCCACTGCTCAAGCCTCTTTACCTAAAAGCGGCCTCTACAGAGAATATTCTAAAGAATTTGTCCCACATTCCTGTTCGGATGGATGTACAAATTTTTCCTCGTTTTTGTGGTATCAAAACTTTCAAACAACCTGACTTTCTATCGTGAGTTTGTTATATTCCCTACTGTAAACTTGGCAGCACCTCACCTCTCTTTCAAAGTCACCTTTGCATTGTTAAGGAGAAGCTTCCTGTTTTCCTTTCCCTTGTGGTCTAGGATTCCATTTTTGCCAAATGGAATGATTTGGAAATGTTTGGAAGGCAGAGGGAGGCAGAGTCCTTTATTCTCAGGAGTTGGCTGTAACCAGATGCCTGGGGAAATGAGAGCGGTAGAGCCATTTCTTGGTGAGTGCCTGAGAGCCACCTGTTGTGATGTTGCCACCTGAGATAAGGAGTGAAAACTCTCACGGAGCATTTTGAACACAGCTGCAGCTCCCACATCAGTACCACAGGCTGGGATTCTCCATGGCTCCTCCAAAACCTACCAGCCTGACTTCTCTAGCTTCCTGTGACATCCCATGCTGTTACCCTAGATCTTTCTTTCTTTCTTTTTTTTTTTTAAAGATTTTATTTATTTATTTGAAGAGAGAGACACAGCGAGAGAGGGAACACAAGCAGGGGGAGTGGGAGAGGGAGAAGCAGGCTTCCCGATGAGCAGGGAGCCCTATGCGGGGCTCGATCCCAGAACCCTGGGATCACGACCTGAGCCGAAGGCAGACGCTTAACGACTGAGCCACCCAGGCGCCACCCTAGATCTTTCTATTAAAACTCTATATCTGGATTACAGAGTGCTTCTGTTTCACTGACTGAATATAGATTGATGTAATTAGAAAAGCAGTTAAATTATGATATGCATGAGATACTCTACAGATACTTAAAAAAATATGAAGTAGCCCAGTGAATTCTAATTAAAAAAATAATAATAAAATCACGGGGAAACACAAACAGTGCTGTCCCACTTAAGGCTGTCTTCATAGAATTGTTAACAGTAGTTGTCTCTAGAGAAACTATTGGAGGGCTGGGTTAGATGAATGGAGACATTCACATTTTTCTCTTGAAACTTCTGCAATACTTGCATCCTTTTGATAAAAATCCTAATGATACTCTTGAAATTAGAAATAACACCAAAAAGAACACCCAGAAAGGCTAAAAAATGCCTGACCCTTCATAATCCCAATGATTGTTGTCTCCTACACAATAACTTCTGATGGTTATGTCCAGGACTGCTACTTGGATTTTATCATTGCTTATATATTATAAATATTATACACACATGCACATGTGCAATCATGTGCACACACACACACACACCTCCTGCAGAAAATGTATACCTCACAAAAGCACTCTCCTAACATACAATCCTAACTTTCCATTTTGGCATTAACATTAACCCACATTTCAGTATCATAGAGACCTATTACCAATTCCTTCAAATTTTCTTCAATTCTTCAGCCCACCTGTTCAGTTGTCTGTTTCTTTTTATTTATTTCAACTTTACCAAGAAAACCCTAACTCCCTAAGATACTCATATTTCTTTCCTATCTTCCTGTGAAAATTCAAGCCCCAAATCACTATTTCAATCTGATTCCTCCACTCCTAGACAAGGGAAAATGCATTCTGTTGAAGAATATAATCCAACTTTCAGACTGTTGTTATTTGAAGCTAATGATTTACGACCACAGCTGTTTTCTCAATGTACAATCATTATTTTAATTTTCTATAGTCCTCTCTTCTTCATTCCTGTACAATATAATTCTAAACTTCTCATGTAAGAATTGGCATGAAACTCTCTTAGTTCATAAATGTCTGTCATTCATTCTCTGAAAAATAAAAATGTGGCCACTGAATGAGTTTCTTAGATTCTAACCTCCTTGCCAAAAATATATTTATAACAATTCAAAATTCCTGTCCTAAAATATCAGAGGGTAATTCTTTCTTACTGCATTAGTATGACCTCTCCATTCTACTTGGTTTTCCTCAGTATTTGCTCTATAGCTTTCTTTTTTTCCATATATATTTCCCCTAGCATATTCTGAATGTTCCCATTACAGGAAGTTTGACTTTAGGCACTCTTTTAAATAATCTCTAATGGATCCATTGCCTTTTACTGAAACTTCTCAAAGAATACTAATTGTTTTCTCTACTCCCTTATTGCTAAGGGTTAGCATACTCATTACATCAAAGAATAATAATGATGGTAATAAGTAGTATTTATTGAATGCTTATTATATTCTAGGAATCTTTTAAGCGCATTAAATATTTAAAATTTTCAGATCTTTCCAACAGCCCTAAGAGGTAAGTACTATTACAATTTTAAGATTTGGAAACTGAGCTATAGAGAATTTGGATAACTTGCCAAGGTCACACAGTCAGTAAGTGATAAAATAGTATTTTAAGGGGCGCCTGGGTGGCTCAGTCGTTAAGTGTCTGCCTTTGGCTCAGGTCATGATACCGGGGTCCTGGGATGGAGCCCCGCATAGGTCTCCGCTCTGCGGGGAGCCTGCTTCTTCCTCTCCCACTCCTCCTGCTTGTATTCCCTCTCTCGCTGTGTCTCTCTCTGTCAAATAAATTAATAAAATATTTAAAAAAAATAATATTTTAAGCCAAACTGGTTAAATTCAGAATCCAGCATCTTTTTTTTTTTTTTAAGATTTTATTTATTTATTAGAAAGAGAGTGCATGCACACGGGGGTGGAGGGTGAGAGAGAGAGAGAGAGAGAGTGAGAGTGCATAAGAGGAGAGGGAGAAGCAGACTCCCCACTGAGCAGGGAGCCCAACATGGGGCTCAATCCCAAGATCCTGGGATCATGACCTGAGCCAAAGGCAGATGCTTAACTGACTGAGCCACCCAGGCACCCCCAGAATCCAGTATCTTAATCTTAAACCTTAATCTTAAACCTCTCAACTGCACACATTAGTGAAATAATTTGCTCCTTTAAATAGGGAGAAGATTGTGTTTGGTTGATGACTCACAGGAATGGGTGATAGTGTATTATTCTAAACTTTGCATATGTGTAAACATTTTTACATATGATAAAATTTTAAAAAATAACCCACCATTGTGGTCAATTTAGGGAGTATTCCCAAGATTCTAATTGGTTCTCTTGCCTTTGGTTTATATCTTGTCTAAACAGAAACTTATTAAAGTTTTCCAAAGGTTATGAAAGGGTTATGAAACTCTTGTTTTATTTTTCTAAGAATAAGGTTACTCCTGGAGCTTTTGCATTTTTTCAATTAGTGTAATTTATAAGTTTTGAGTCTTTCTGGAATCATGTCTCAGTGGACAGCATTAGGATGCACATTGACCCTCAGCAAAATACCATATTCTAAAGACGTTTCTAGGTGGGGGACATTTGATTACAATTCTAAACAATATCTAGGCATTACCCCTATTACTTTTGCCCTTTATATAAAGATAGAAAGCTTTATCGTCTGAAGGTAGTAAGACTCTTCCACAGACTAGACAGGGTAGCACACTAAGCATTTAGTGTCTATTGACAAAAACACATAGCAGACATTGAGTGACTTTCAGCAAATGACCAGGTATTCTGAAAGATGTTATTACTTTCTACAGAGAAACACAACTGTGGATGAATGTTGAAATCCAATTAGAATTTCATTTTGCTTCATTTGGCTAAACAGATACAACTTATCTATGGACATACATGAATTAACCACAAGTAAAGAGGATTCCTAATCAGGAATTTTAAGCTTTTGGTTTTCTGTCAACCATTTTGTAAAGAGTGTATTGTGACCTTAGGGGGATCTGCTTGAGGAAAAAAATGGCAATAACATATTGTTCTATCTGTTCCATAGTGTAAGGGAAATGATTATACACCAGTACCTGATGCCTTAAGCAATATTTGGACATTTTCTTCAAGTTCTACCATGATAATGTTATTCAAGGGAGAAGTGTCGCTTTGATTCACCAGCAAAGAGTGGACTGAACTATGTTTGAAAGTACAGCCCTTAAAAATACTTCCTATATTTCTCTGCTGTGATTCACTCTTTCTTGGTGTCGCTGTAAATTGACAAACTCATTATGCAATTTTGAGTTTTGCTATTCTAACATCAGTATCCAGAAACAAATGTGGAGTTTCTCAGTCTGGAATTCTGTTCTCTTAGATATATTCATATAACCACTCTTTTTTTTTTTGTCATTCACTTATCAGCCTAATAATTCTGTCCTTAAAAAGGCCTCCCTTTATCACTCACATTTCTGATTTTTGTTTCTTCATTAGAATTTAAGTTCCATGAGAACAGGAAAATTTTCACCTTCCTATAATACCTAGACTGATATGTAATACATATGATTCAGTGACTGTCTAGTATAATGTTTGTCACAAAATATGCATTCAACATTGATTTTGGTGAATGGATGAATCATTGGTACTACATTTTTTAAAGCATGGAGTTGAAACCTTAATTTCACAGAAAGTTCATGAAATAATGAAAATATATTGATCAGTTTGCCTTTCTCAATAGATATTGATTAAGTAAATGAAACATTACAAATGGTATTTACTGTGAAGATTGAGAAAGGACTCTGACAACTACATGTGATAATGTTGGATGCCAGGATTCTAAAAATAACCAAAAAAAAAAAAATATTGTGCAAGGTTTCATCCCAAGTCCTCAAATAATTCTATTAAGTAGAGCTTTTCTTTCCAATTTTGAGCCTTAAAATATATGTTACTAACATCACATTAAAAATTCAAGTCTAAATCTGTACAGCCCAAAATACAAAATCTGACTTTTAACATGTTAATGTGTATAAAAAAAAAAAAAGATCAGGTTTTCTGTTGTTAATGAAAGTATTTAATTGAAATAAAAGTAATTGGGTATTTCTACTTTAATTTTTTTTAAGATTTCCAATTTAAAATATAGTCTCTTATGCTATGCACAATTGTGTAAAAGTTAAAGAAGTAAAAAGAGTGATTATGATTTGGCAATGTGATTTCCTTATACCCCGCATATACTGATTACCTCCTTGGCAAATGCCCATAGGAATTTAGGTTCTGAGCACAAACGTTAAAACCCTTACTAAGAATACTAAGAAGGGAATTATTTCCTCTTACATTTTGCAAGATATCTTTATTTCCCATGGAATCAGTAAATAATTATTTAACCATGCATAAAAGTGCTTATTGGTCTTCTCAGCTTGACAGAATTTAATAAAAAACAAAATAAAACCAACCACAACATACTCTTTTAGCACCTTTGACATGATGATCATAGTAAAGACTTGATTGAATTCTAAGGCTGGGATTTTTTTTTAATTCTTATTTTGCTTTACTTACTTGCCATCAGAAGGAATGAAACATGTGACTCTGTTCTTCCAATAACATAATACATATTTCCCATCAATAGAGCCACCAAAATGTAAGTAGGCTCAAAATCTGCTTATGATGAAGCACAATTTGCTCACCTGAATAATCTTTTTGCTAAAAGAAGGACTTACCCTTGGATTTTCAATAGCTCTTGCTCACCTTGACAACCCCTAAGATCCCCTCCCTGGACTCCTAGTTTTAGCCTGGTTACAGGAGCACAAAGGCAGAAATTTGCTGTAGGTACTATTACTTTCTTCATCAACCATTGATGAATATTTTTAATCATATCCAATTTGTGTAAATCAAGGGTATGTTATATCTGACAGCAAGTTAGGGGCCTTTGTGCAAAGGGTGATTAAGAATTTGGCCAGTTTGCAGAATTCAGTGAATGAATCTTCGTCATCCCCATAGTCCCTAAGCTGAAGTTATTAGTTATAATCAGAGGATTCTCAGTCCATAGAATGTGGCATGCCCCCTGTTCCAACACTCCACCTCCTCTTTCTAAAACACTGCATGTCTCTGCTGTCACACATGGACGTCCTTGGCTTTGATTCTGCTCCTTACCAAGTCCTAGGTAGAATCTTTTCATCTCTAATGGAACCTCTACTCTGCCCCCACTTACTGGCTGTTATCCTGCTCTTAAATGAACTTCTGCTTTCATTGTTTTTAATGATACCTGTTAACATGCCTTACTCATCACTTCCTAGACCAGTTGCTATTGCCACAGAAATCAAAACCTAATTCACTATGTCTCTTGGAGTTAGGAAAAATACAATTTGTCTTTGAGAGACCAGTGCTTAATTATTATGGTATTCCTGATTTCTTGTTGTGCCTCCTCTCAGCTTCCTTCTCTTCTCTATGGGCTCAAGTTGAGTATCCAACAACTTGGTAGATGATCCTGCTATAGTAGGACAGATTTTAAGACGTTACAGATGTTTTTGAATTCCAGGGTAAGAAAATTATGGTTTTTTTTTAAATAGGAAATGAAAAGTCATTGTGAAACTTTGAAGAGGGCAGTAAAAATGATTAAAGGTGTTCTTGAGAAAACTTGTTGAATAGTACAACTTTGTGAAGGGAAAATGGAAGCAAGAACAGAATGTTTTGTTGTGTCCCAGTTAAGAGCACAAGTGCTTAAAAACTCAAAAAAAAACCAAAAAACAAAAAACCAAAACAAAACAAACAAAAAAACCCAATCAAACAACAACAAAACCAGTGACTGGTAAAGAGAACTTTACCACTTTATATCCCTTTATGGAACATTTCAAAGGAACAAATTCACACAAACATTTCAGCAGAGATATTTTTTAATCTTCATTTTATTGTGGTAAGAACTTTTAACATGAGTTCTAAACTTTTAATAAGTTTTTAAGTGTACAGTACAGTATTGTTAACTCTAGGCACAAGGTTGCACCACAGATCTGTTCACAGATGGCAGGATCTTATGTGTAGAAAATTCCACAAATAAACCAACAAATAAAAATTTAATAAAAGGACTCCATACTAATTGTAGGTCTCTCGAGGATTTCTATTTCTTCGTGATTCAGTCTTGGTAGGTTATATGTTTCTAGGAATTCATTTCTTCTAGGTTATACAGTTTATTGGCATAAAATTGTTTATAATAATCTCTTAGGATCATTTTCATTTTTGTGTCATCAGTTGTAATGTCTCCTTTCATTTCTGATTTTGAGTTTTCTCTCCTTGTTCATGAGTAGTCTAGCTAAAGGTTTATCAACTTTATCTTTTCAAGAAAACACTCTTAGGGCGTGCTTGAGTGGCTCAGGCATTAAGCGTCTGCCTTCCGCTCAGGTCATGGTCCCAGGGTCCTGGGATCGAGCCCCTCATTGGGCTCCCTGCTCCGCGGGAAGCCTGCTTCTCCCTTTCCCACTCCCCCTGCTTGTGTTCCCTCTCTCGCTGTGTCTCTCTCTGTCAAATAAATAAATAAAATCTTAAAAAATACATATGACAAAAAGGAAAAAAAAATACGACAAAAAGGGGTGCCTGGCTGGCTTAGTTGGTGAGTATGCAACTCTTGACCTCAGGATCATGAGTTCAAGGCCCACCTTGGGCATAGAACCTAAGTAAAAAACAACAGGGGTACCTGGGTGGCTCAGTCATTAAGCATCTGCCTTCGGCTCAGGTCATGATCGCCGGGTCCTGGGATCGAGCCCCGCATCGGGCTCCCTGCTTGGCAGGGAGCCTGCTTCTCCTGCTCCCACTCCCCCTGCTTGTGTTCACTCTCTCGTGCTGTCTCTCTCTGTCAAATAAATAAATAAAATCTTAAAAAAAAAAAAAAACACTCTTAGTTTCATTGATTTTTTTTTTCTGTTTTTCTATTCTCCATTTCATTAGTCTATTTCTCTATTTTTCTAGGCTTTATTATTTCCTTCCTTCTGCTAACTTTGGATTTAGTTTGTTCTTTTTCTAGTTTCCTGAAGTGTAAACTTAAGTTATATATTCCAGATTTTTTTTCTTTTTTAGTGTTCACTGCTATGAACTTCTCTTTTGTTACTACTTTGGCTGTGTCTCATGAGTTTTGGTATGTTGTATTTTCATTTTTTTTTGTCTCAGGACATCCCCTAATTTTTTAAAATTTCTTTTTTGGCTATTCAAAAATATATTTAATTGCTACATATTTGTGAATTTTTCAGGGTTTTTTTTTTTTTTTTTTCTGCTATTGGTTTCATTCCACTGTAGTCAGAAAAGATACTTGGTATATTTTCAATCTTCTTAAATTTGTTAAGACTTGTTTTGTGACCTGCAATTTGATCTATCCTTAAGAAAGATTTAAGTGCTCTTGAAAAATTTTGTATTCTGCAATGTTCAGTGCAATGTTCTGTGTGTGTCTGTTATATCCACTTGGTCTATACCATTGTCAAGTTCACTGTTTCTTTGTTGATTTTCATATGGCTGATTTTTATCCATTATTGAAAATGGGGTATTAAAGTCTTACACTATTATTGTAATACTATTTCTCTCTTTGGCTCTTTCAATATTTGCTGTATATAATGTCTGTTCTGATGTGTTCATATATATTTATAATTGCCATTTTTGTATATTTTAATAAATTATATGTATGTATATATTTATGATTGTGTATTTATATCTTCTTGTTGAATTGCTCCTTTTATCATTACATAGTATAATTTTTTCTCCTTGCAACAGTTTTTGACCAGAAGTCTATTTTTTCTAATATAAGTATAGCCAAGCCTGCTCTCTTTGGGGTACCATTTGCATAGAATATGTATAAATATATATATATATATGTATATGTATATGTTTTATTTATTTATTTGAGAGAGAAAGAGAGCGAGCATGAGCAGGGCAAGGGGCAGAGGGGGATGGGGATGGAGAAGCAGACTCCCCACTGAGCAGGGAGCTCAACGCAGGGCTCTATCTCGGGACTCCAGGATCATGACCTGAGCTGAAGGTAGATGCTTATCTGACTAAGCCACCCAGGTGCCCCTGGAATATCTTTTTCTATCCCTTCACTTTCAGCCTATGTGTTTCTTTGAATCTAAAGTGAGTTTCTTGGGGCCCCTGGGTGGCTCAGTTGGTTAAATGGCTAACTCTTGATTTCAGCTCAGGACATGATCTCAGGGTGTGAGATTGAGCCCTGTGTTGGGCTCCATGCTAGGCATGGAGTGGGCTTAAGATTCTCTCTCTCTCTACCCCACCCTCCTCCCTGCTCCCCCTGCTCACACATACTCTCTCTCTCTCAAAAAAAAAACAAAACAAAACAGTGAGTTTCTTGTGGGCAGCACATTGTTCAATATTCTTTTTTATCCATTCATCTACTCTATGTCTTTTGATTGGTGGATTTAATCAGTTTACATTTAATGTAATTATTGATAGGGAAAGATTTCATCTTGTTCTCTGTCTTAGAGTTATTTTGTTTTTCTTGTTTCCTTTGTGTTTTGTTGATTTTCTGTATTATGCTTTGATCCCTTTCTTTTTTGTAATATCTAAAGGATGTGGGTGTGTGTGTGTGTGTCATGGGGTTTATATAAAATATCTTGTAGTTATAATACTCCATTTTAAGCTGGTAACAACTTAACCTTGATCACATACAAATTCTGTGCTTTAACTTTTCCTCCCCCAAACTTTGTTATTGATGTCATAACTTATGTGTGATTTTATTGTGTATCTATTAGCATATTTTAGTTATAGTCATTTTTGATACTTTTGTCCTTTAACTTTTATACCACAATTGAAAGATTTACCCACACCATTACAATAATAGAGTATTCTGTTTTTGTCCATATATTTACCTTTACTGATGAGTTTTAGACTTTCTTAATCTACTGTTGCTGTTTAGCATCTTTTCAACTTGAAGAACTCCTTTTAGCATTTCTTGTAAGTCAGGTCTAGTGGCAATAACTTTCTCAGCTTTTGCTTGTCTGAAAATGTCTTAATCTCTCCTTCAGTTGTGAAGTTTTGCTATTTATAGTATTCCTGGTTGGCAGATTTCTTTTTTTTTCTTTCAGTACTTTGAAAATATCATCTCAATCCCTTTGGTATGTACATTTCTGGTGAGAAATCTGCTTCTAATCTTATGGAGTTTCCCTTGTATTTGACAAGTTGCTTTTACTTGCTGCTTTTAAAATGACTTCTTTGTTTTTGTCTTGACAATTTGATTATAATTTGTCTTGGTATGGGTTTCTTTGGACTCATCTTTTAGAATACTGTGGGCTTTCTGGATCTGGATGTCTATACCCTTCGCAGATTTGGTAAATTTTCAGCCATTATTTCTTTGAATAAGTTTTCTGGTTCTTTCTCTTTCTCTTCCCCCTCCCACCCCACCACAGGGGCTCCCATAATTCATTTGGTGGTGTGCCATAAATACCTCAGGCTTTCTTCCCTTTTTTTTTTTCTTTTTTTCTCCTTTGACTAAATCATTTCCAATGACTTGTCTTTAAGTTTACTGATCCTTTCTTCTGCTTGACCTAGTCTGGTATTGAATTCCATTAGTGAATTTTTCAGTCCAGTTATTGTTTTCTTCAGCTCCATGATTTCTGTTTGGTACTTTTTTCCTATCTTTTTGTTGAAAATATCACTTTGTTTATGCATTATTCTCATTACCTTAGTAAGCATATGTATGATAGTTCATATGAATCCTCTGTTAGGTAAATTATACATCTCTGTTTCATTAGAGCCTGTTTCTGAAGATTTATCTTATCAAATTATTTGGAAAACATTTCTCTGTTTCTTTATTTTCTTGACTCTATATTGATGTCTGTGTATTAGACAAAAAAGCCACCTCTCCTGGTGTTCATGGATTTGAACACTTCAATCAACGCTTCACCAATAAGTCTGGCCAGATAATTTCAAATCTTTATGCTAGTCCAAGCTACTTTCTTTGTTTTTAGAGGCCCCTAAGCATTTAGGGCATGTTGGGTACCATCACTACTGTGAGATAACAGAGACTGAGCTAATTCCTCAGGCAGTCCCCAGATAAGTTGGGTTGTTGGATGTTCAATGCATCTCTTTCCCTCCCCTGGGAGAAACTGAGACCTGGGGTTTTTCATCTCCTAGCTCTGTGCTGGGCCAGAGAGTGTAGCCTTGGTGACTTTCAGCTCAAATCACCATCTCTGTTTTCACTAACCCCAGGCCACTATCATATTCCATATTATCTCAGCATTCTCAGATAGGCTAGATGGAAGGCAGTACTCTCAGTAACACTTGGAAAAGTTGAAGCATTGTACACATGAACACATGATGTACCTTTTTTCCTCCCTAAGGAGCAGGTTGAGATCATTCATTCATTCATTCATTTCTGATAGTGTGGCAGCTCTGCTGGAGGTAGAAATTGTGGTGAGAGGGTATGTCAAATCTCCCTATTGGTTTTGATGTGGCAGGTTTCACACTTATTCAGGGTGCAGGGGTCTGTTAACCTGTTTCTAGATTTCTCACAAAGGTAAATGTTTATGAATTATTATTCAATAAGTGTGTTTGTTGGGGGAAAGGGGGTTGAAGGCTTCCTATTTCATCATCTTGCTGACATCATGCCAGTAAGTACATTTTTTAAAAGGTCAGTTTCTTTTTGTATATCTTTACACATTATTCCCCAAAGTACTGCATACAAAAGTGAAAAAAAAAAAAACCTGTGTAGTATGTTTGTTTTGGTTTCTTGTGTGTATGAATTAAGTCTATATTAAAGTTAATTGTTTTTTTTTAAATTATACATTTTTGAAACAATTTTTTAAATAGCTTCATATAAGAACTAGTCTGGAGTCATGAAGAGCCAAAATTTCCAAAGTGCACTCCACTTAAAAGTATTTGTTTACAATTATAAGTTCTTATTAAACATCCAGACCTCATACAAAGCAAAAGGAGAGATCACACTTAAAGGAAATCTGTGTAAAATATTTGGATTTTTACTATAATGACTACATTTTCCTTTTTAACTGATTTAAAGCAAACTTGAAACCTTTTAAATGTAACAAAAATACTTGCAAATGTAATGAATGTGGTAGAAAAAAAATTCATATTCATTAAGAGGGGAAACAAAAGGCAATTATCTTTCAGTTTTAGATAAAATCCAGAACTAGTAACCCTGACAAATTGAATTAAAGATTCAAACAGATAGATGTTGTTCTGTATATGAGAATGATCTACTCTCCTAGCATGTTCTATGTGGCATCTCTATTTCATTCCATTCTGATATATCTCAGTACCTACCCTAGTGCTTCTAAGCTGATTCACATGCACAGAAAATAAATTTATTTTTGTGACTTAACAGTTTTAGCTTTTGATGATAGATATGGGTGACCCTCATTTGACTAATTAACCAAATGAAAACTTCATTCTATGTCACTAATGGATCTTCTTTGCTAAAATGAAAGTAAAATTAATCTTTCTGGATTAAATGATTAAATGCTTAAATAGTCTAAATAGTAACTAAAAAGACATGGTCATTTCTATTACAACTTAATCATACTTCTCTTACAATACACATATATTTTTGTGAAGCAGCAAGATATGTTAATGACTATAATCACAGATGAGAAAACATTCAGGGATTTTATAATGGACAGAGTAATAAATGAATAAAAATGTAACAACAGCATGCCCCCAAAATATTCATTGGTAGTCCATAAGATGGTTCTAAAGTGAAGATACTAGCTTTTCCAAAATGTACTGCCCTTTTAGAAATACAAAAGTGTCTTACTGGAGCTGGCAGGTTGTGTGTGTGTGTGTGTGAGAGAGAGAGAGAGAGAGAGCGAGAGGACTTTGTTTTGAAATACTTCTGACTATTCTTTGATTTTCAACTACGGTCACTATTTTGGAGTTTGGTTCTGCTCATAGCATTGCTTTCTAATGTGACATTCTGCCCGATATCTTTTTCAGAGAGTTACCACTTGGCAGATTGTTAATCACTAGGCAATCTTCGGTTTGCTAGGGTCTGGCAAAAACAAAACAGAACAAAACACGAAAACCAAAACCAAAAAAAAAAAAAAAAAACAGAATGAGTCACATCATTTTAAAATCAAGCTTCAGCATGCCTTTCAAAGGTTGTGTGGGTGAATGTGTGAAATGTATGTGTATGTATACGTGTGTATGTGTAATTGGTTAGCAGCCTGCCCAGTTCATTTTCTTAAACAATACTATGAATCTTCTTTTGATGACAGTAACATCAATAATGGCAGTAGAATACTGACTCCCATCTGTGGTGTCTAGTGCTGGGCTAAATATAGCCTATTTTATCCAATGTTCAATTTTTTTCCCTGAGTAAGAATTATTGTCTGAATTTTTGTAGTTAGGAAAATTCATGCTCATTTATTCACTTATTTACCTGATATTTATTGAATGCACACTCTGTGCAAGGCTCTGTGTTAGTTACTGGGGTTCAAAAGTGAAAAAAAGACTCAAACATGCCTACTTTTGTGTTGTTTACATTCTATTGTGAAGAGACATACAATAAACAATTAAAATGCCTAATTTATAAAGTAAATTAGAAGGTGATTAGGGCTATGGAAAACATGAAGCAGGTAAGTGGGGATAGGAGTGAAGATGAGAGGGTTGCAATCTTGTGTATTTAGGTTTGGTTTCAAAGATAAGGTGACTTTTGAGAAAAAGCTTAATGAGTTAAGTAAAAAGTCATCCTGAGCAGAGGAATCATCAATAGAGAAGCCTGAAGGTGGGAGCTTGCCTGATATTTGGAGACCATTCTGGCTGTCTTTCTGGCATGGAGTGAGCAAGGGAGAATATGAGTCTCAAGCTCACCCCTGCATTTTATAAGGATCATCTTGGTCACTGTGTGGAGAATATGCTATAGGGAGGCAAAGGTGGTAGCAGAGAGATTCATAAAGTAGCTGTTGCAATAAATGAAAAAGAAAAGATGATGTGGAAATTTAGAGAAGATACAGAAATTGCCCAGTTACACAATAAGTGAGTTGAATCGAGGTCTGCCTCACCTCAAATCTGCACCTCTTTTCCCTATGTGTTGGGTCCAGCACTGCTATGACTGAGTTAGCCTTGGGAATGTGTGCAAGTTTCTTTCTTGGCATTATGAAGGACATCAGAGTTTGTATTCTGAGGTATAGGATAAAGGGATTGGCTTTTGTTTTCATAGACTTCTGACACCAGTAAATATCATAGTCATGTTATGAAATTTTAAATATTTCCTTTTCTGGTCTGGATAGCTCTAAATGGAGGAAGGAGAATAAGCGTTTCTATAATGGTGACATAAATTAAGCAAGGAATAAAATAATGCCTTGCTACTGAGAGAAAGAAATCAACAGAGTTTCCAATGACTTTTTTTTTAATTTAGTATGTGAGGACAATTCTTTCACAAAGGGCACGTGACTATGAATCCTCATTGCTTTGCAGAGTATGGAGACATAGCAGTACTATATTTATTTAATTTTTGAGAGAGTAGATAACATTTTTGCCCTTCAGATGAAGTTCAAATCCTATCCTTAATCAATAGATTGGAGTGAGCATCTAGATCATTCTTAAGAGAATTTGGAAGATGTTATGGATACAGGGGAAACCCTGAAAAAATATATCTTGATGAAGTAAAACTAGATAAACATAATAAAATATTGTCTTAGTTGCTTCCAGAGTAGAAAAAAATGATAAAAATGTTGCATGGATTAAAATCTTCCTATATATGTTTAGGTGTATTGCCATTTTCCTTAAAAAGAATGAATGCTGAATAAAAATTTTTCAACTAATTTTATATTTCACTAGAACTATTAAGATTGTCTTTCATAAAATAACAGTAATTGGGTGTTTACTTCAAAAGCATAGATGTCAAATGAAAAGGAAGAGAATGCCTGCATGTCTGCCTGATTCAGATGATGTTTAGGTCTCATATTTCCTGGCTTTAGACAGCAAAGGAGGCATTTTCTATGCTTCTGTGCTTTGGTCATCTAAGTACAAAATCAGTACTCAGCACACTGAACAGGAGATGATGGGTTACAATTTCCTGTGTTCAAAAGGAAGAGTGGTTCATAAATATATCAAGGACAAGGACACACACACACACACACACACCATACTAGAAAACACTATTGGAGAACATCAATAAATATGTGATTATGTAGTTCTCAAAATTTAACTACTCTGATTACATAGGAATTCCTCTTCAGTAGCATTGTTAGGAATTTCAAATAAGCAATGAAAGAATTGGCTTTGGTTTTACAGACTTCTTTGATTTTAGTCACAGAGGAATGTGAAAAAGATTTTTAATATTGGTTAAATAGTGATACATAGTATCTTATTTTCCATAGTTGCACCTGTTATCACTTTTTTTTTAAAGATTTTATTCATTTATTTGAGACAGAGAGAATGAGACACAGAGAGCATGAGAGGGAGGAGGGTCAGAGGGAGAAGCAGACTCCCCGCCGAGCAGGGAGCCCAATGCGGGACTCGATCCCGGGACTCCAGGATCATGACCTGAGCCGAAGGCAGTCGCTTAACCGACTGAGCCACCCAGGCGCCCTGTTATCACTTTTTTAAATGCAAATTTAAAAAGCTAAATTATTATTTCAATTTCTTCTTAAAACTTCAAGAATCTTGTTCCCTTATCACCCACCCCCCCCACACACACATTTTTTTAAACCTCTATCCTCTTCTATTACTGTGTAAACTCCCCCTTTCTGTCAGGGACAAATTAATTAGAAGAGTAATCAGCATTCTGCCATCACTTCCTCATTATCCATCACTACTCAACTCATTGCAATTTGGTTTTATCTTATCAAGACTCTATTGGAATTTGCCTCACTACATCTCTGGGATTCTCCTAACTTCAAAGTCTATGGATACTTTAGTCTTGAGTTTTCTTAATTTCTTGGCAGCATTTCTGTCTATTGGATATTCCTCACCTCTTAAAAAGACTTTCTCATGAATTTCCTGAAAAGCGTGTTCCTTGTCCTCCTACTGTTCTTGTAGTTCATTCTGTCTCATTTTGTTTTATTATTTTATGTTGTTCCTCATATATCTACCCTTTAATGTTCCCCAGGTCTCCATAAAGAATCTTCTTCTCTGCCTGCCCCTTCCATGAGACTATACCCATTTGCATTTTTTCACTTATTACCAAATCTAAATGTAAATAAACCACCTGAAGTCTGGTTCTTTAATATATTGCACCCTCTGCTTAAGAAGAGCTTGTGATTTGTCCCCAGTTACTTCAAGCACAGTTTTTCTAAAGTTTTTTTATTTTTATTTACTTGACAGAGAGAGCACAAGCAGGGGGAGCGGCAGGCAGAGTGAGAGGGAGAAGCAAGCTGCCCGCTGAGCTGGGAGCCCGACATGAGGCTCCATCCCAGGACCCTGGGATCATGACCTGAGCTGAAGGCAGCCACTTAACCAACTGAGCCACCCCAGCACCTCTCAAGCACAGTTTTTCTACTAATAAATATATTCATCTTCTATAAATAATCTTCCTCTCAGTAGTATGTACTAGAATGAATAGAACCTCCCTCAACTGTCCCAACTAGCCAAACTAGAAATGTGTCCTTCTCGTTGACCTGTGTAGTCAAGTCACAAAGTTCTGTAGATTTTAAATAGGTGCCACCTATTCAACCCTCACCCGTCCACTCTCTCTGTCCCTATTCTCTTCAATCTCTTCTTCTTTCTCTAAAGACAACTTACTGAGATCACTGTTTTGGATTCTCACTCACCATTATCAGCAACTAGAGTAATTTTTTGGTTTTAAAGAGAGAAAGGGGGAAATTGGAAAAGAGAGCAAGCAGGATGGGGGAGGGGCAGGGAGAGAGAGATTATTTTGCTGTAACAAGTTTCATTTCTGAGACCTTGGGTTACCAACAATCATTATGTGAATAAGTTTCACATTTTGGGGGGAAAATGTGCTACGGAGCCTCTAAATAGCAAAAACTCCCTTCCTCCTCAAGAATCTGAATCATAGAGATTCTTTATATTTATATAACTGTATTGAGAAGATCTTCAATTTATAGCAGCAAATGTATACCCTAGGGAGACCCTTATTTTTCTGGAATGAATATATTAGTAAGACCCTTAGGATATGTTCTTGAGGGTCATAAGGCCCCCAAAGAGCATGCATTAGAAAGTGTTTGTTGTTCTACTAATCACCAGGCTTTTTTTTTTTTTTTTAAGATTTTTTTATTTATTTATTTGAGACAGAGAGAATGAGAGAGGGAGAGAGAGAGCACATGAGAGGGGGGAGGGTCAGAGGGAGAAGCAGACTCCCTGCCGAGCAGGGAGCCCGATGCGGGACTCGATCCCGGGACTCCAGGATCACGACCTGAGCCGAAGGCAGTCGCTTAACCAACTGAGCCACCCAGGCGCCCCTAATCACCAGGCTTTTGTTTGCTAAGCTAAGCGTGCCAGCTGAGAGTGGAAACTGAATTGTTCAGGACGATACAGAAAAAAAATTAGCAGCTCTTTAAGTGAAGAATGGAGGGAAGGATAAATTACGTGGCAGGGAAAAGGAACTTTGCCTGTAGAACAGAGACTCTAAATTGGAAATGTCATGACATTTTTCCTGATATAGGTACAATATGAGTCTTTTTCCCTACTCACCTCTCTTCCTCTCCTGCAAACAAATGACTGTTGGCATAACACACACATTGGTACGTGTGTCTCTACTTATTTGATCTTAGGATAGCCAGTTAACTCTATGTGTTCTTGACATAGAGGAGAAATACCTGTGCCATATGAATGCATTAAAATGGCAATATAAAACCAAGCCTTTTCTATTCTCAATCTATACTTTGTGGACCTCAATTTTAATTACTCTCATCTGACCTGTGTACTTGTCTGAATCTCCCAGTCTATTGTGAGAATCTTAGAGCCTAGAAGCCATACCTTCATCCTGTATCATTATCTCAACAACCTCCCAACTTGTTTCATGTCTCCAGAATCTAAAATAATGCTTTAAATATAGCACACCGGTGATAAAAAAATAATTTAAAAAGGTGACAAAATAACAAATGTCACAACTTTTAAATTCAGTCCCCTCTACTAATTATGTTACAATTGCCCTCTCTGCATGGAAGAAGCCAGATAATAAAACAGAAGTTTTCAAACTCTTAGAATTATCTGTGGTTAAAATCAATCTCCCAAACAGAGAGGCCTCAAATAAAGCTTCGATCTGTTAGAGAATGAAGCAGCCTGAAATCAAATGCTGCTTGCCTAGTTGTTGAGGAAATCTTGCAAAGTTGATGCATTGGAATAAACTTTTCCGGAAGCTGTGTTAAGCCTTAGCGTCAAGCATCTCTATATTCCCTTTCTTCTGAACATGACTGTTTAAGAAATGGATTAGCTCTGTTACCTGCAGCATCGCTATATTGTTGCTTTTAGAAATAGATCATTATTTGCTTATAAAGCACTTCAAAACTATTACACGGGAGTCGGGTTTGTATTCTCCAGTGGCTTACTACACTGGTAGCTACAAACATTGCATCCCCGAAAAAGTTTTTTGAGGTCAGAATGCCAGTACCCTCAGATGAGGGTTGTAACCCAGAAAATATCATCGGTATCAAAAATTATTGCTTTATAAATATCCACATCAAAATGCATCTTGTGATTATTATTTAATCAGAAAATAATATGTTATTGGGTAGGAATATCTACTATTCTCTGATTGTATTAAAGGAAGTTATTCTGTACAGAATTTTTCAGTGGGTTTCTGCTCTCCTAGCTCTATTATCATCATTGTCATAAACTAGGGTTTGTCATAATTCCTGAGCAATACATGGACACTGCATAAAAACAAAGAGCTTTTTTTTTTTTTTTTTTACAGAATAAGCGAAATATCTTGAAGCATGAAAGAGCAATTTTTATGTTTCTTCATCTCTTGGAAAAGTTCTTACTGTTGCTGTAAGTCCCAGTGAGTTATAGTTCTTTTATACACATGAAAAAAGATAATGGTTATAATCCCACCATGTGAATTTCAACTTTCACCCCTCTTTCTAAAGTTAAAAGTGAGCTTCCAAAGCTTTTAGAAGGCGGCTGCCCTTTTCAAACTGCATTTCTAGTGCATCAGTCTTATTGATTTATTCATAGTAAATGCTACCTGCTCATTCTTTGTGCGTGAAACCGAAGAAGGCTGCATAAGTGCTTCCTAAACCCTGGCAACCATCTCAGATGTAACTTGGCTAGACAGTGAAAACTTATTCTTTCTGGTGAGGACAATGGGCAGGCTGGAGAGGGAAAATGGGGCTTTCAGTGCCAACCAGGATAGGTCATAAATTCTAGTTTACCACCAATATCAAATGTGAAATGTTTTAACATTCCAGGAACTATTACTTCCAGAAAGTCATAGAGCCTCTCCAGTAATGAAAGCATTGATCCCGAACTGAACTCTAAGTGCATGATGTAAATCGGATAAGTTTTCTTTTCTTTTCTTTTTTTTTTTTTTTAAAGATTTTATTTATTTATTTGACAGAGAGAGACACAGTGAGAGAGGGAACACAAGCAGGGGGAGTGGGAGAGGGAGAAGCAGGCTTCCCGCGGAGCAGGGAGCCCGATGCGGGGCTCGATCCCAGGACCTGGGATCATGACCTGAGCCGAAGGCAGACGCCCAACGGCTGAGCCACCCAGGCGCCCCCGGATAAGTTTTCTTGGAGAAATCCATTTCAGAGTCTCAAAGTCCTTATAGGTGAATGCATATCAGAAAGGAAGGAGAAAAAGGAGTGAGGCATCTTAATTTTACCACCCAAAATACAGACTTAAAGAGAAAGAAAATGACCTGTTTTGGTTATGCTAAGATATGTCCTCTCCCTTTATTTACATATGTATTCATTCCTGTTATTTTTAAACTTTTGGTCCTGATTTCGCATTGTATAGTTATTCTATGTGCCAATTTATACTGAGCTAAATGACTTCCTACACCTAAATGTTTATAAGACAGAAAAAAATTACAAAGTTATTATTTTTGACCAATAACCAAATAAAGTATAGGATAGGTAAGTTCTCTTGTTTGTTACCTTTATTGGTTATCCATTGAAAAAATTAGGTAGGGACCACATTGCCTCTCCTTTCCTAATTCTATGAAAAAGTAAGAAGTGAAGATGATTTGATCAAAATGGTTTGATGCCCAGCACCCATTCTCCAGTTCAATGTCTAGAAAGCTAATAATCCAATTTACGGTAGAAACAACAATGAAGTTATTATTTTCCATAAAGCAAATACAGCCAAAATATTTTTCCGCTATTATTGTCTAGTCCTGACCCAGTCAGTCAGTGATGGGCAGTGGGTCTGATATATGGTGAAGGGTTTTCTAAGGTGATTTTTAGTGTCTCACTGTTATGCATAAATTGCCAAGGACACCTAACATTTGAGATAAACATTTAAGATGAAGTTATGATATAGCCTATGTGCTAAAATGGGAAACAGAGACGATATTGGGAGATGAGAAAAAATATAAAGAACATATATTCGGAAGGCAAAATAATGATTCTCTAAGGAAGGAAGAAAGGAAGAAAGGAAGAAAGAAAGGAAAGTAGAAAAAAAAAGGAAAAGAAAATATAAAAAAATTCAAGAAAAAAGGGAAAATATGTTATAGCAGATTTTTTTAGAAATAGAAAATTTGGCAAAAAAAGGAAATCTTATGGGAAAGGTAACAAAAAAGTTTAAAAATTAAAAATATAATTTTCATATTTTTTGCTTTTTGATATCAAAATAGATTAAGTATATAATCCAAGTCCAGAGTGGTTCTATTGAATCAATTGAACATTCTTGGTTAACAATCCCAATAATTAACATGAACACTGTCAACAATAGCATTAGTTTTTCTTTTTATTTCATTGAATCCAAAAATTTCCACTATATCTTTCAAAATTCAGTCACTTGGTCTTTGTTCTAATGAAATGGGGAAGGGGTAAATTCCATCCTTCATGGTTGTGCAGTGCTCATCCATGTGTCCTATTACTACACAAAGAGTCCTATCTTTTTAAATGGAAGATGAAAGCTTTACATATTCAAAAAATATAAAAGAATTTCTATACATTCAAGTTGATATTAATCCTGGGAAATCTTTTATGTGGTCTGATACAAAGGATGGTAACAAGGATGGTGTTACTGTCACAACTAAATATTTATAACACCTTGACTTGAGTAAAATCTGCAGACTTGAATTTACACAATATTGTAATTACACAAACCTCGATTGTTGAGATTGTTGGTATAGATGTTTTTACATATGCATTGTTTATCATTACAGAATGCTTAAAATTATACATCAGTATTTTCGCTCCAGGTGTGTTAGATTTTAAAGGAATGCTTTCTCAGAATGGTGATTTTTCTTTCTTTCTCTAAAGATTTTATTTATTTATTTGAGAGAGAGCATGAGCCGAAGGGCAGAGGGAGAGGGAGAAGCAGATTCCCCACTGAGCAGGGAGCCCGACGTGGGGCTTGATCCCAGGACCCTGGGATCATGATCTGAGCCGAAGGCACACACTTAACCGACTGAGCCACACAGGCACCCCCAGAATGCTGATTTCTTTAAACATTGCTTATCTAATGTATTATATATATTTGGATCTCAATAATCTAGTTATCAATAAAAGAAAAGATGTAGGGAAATTATGAACAACATTTTCAGAGGAACTATGTCCAAGTGAAATGGTTTGAAAAATCACTGTGCATAATAAGTGCTGATATTGATGAGATGATGGATAACCATGTTTTAAAAATCATCAGTATGATGTCTCAAGGAAGAAAAGGGATGGGGCTCTGCTCTCCTTTACGACAGTTTAATTTATTCTGGATAATTCATTATCTGGTCTAGTTTTGTTCTTATTACACAGAACACTTATCTCATGAAAATCATAGACTATCATCAATATTTTGAGCTATTATATGAAAGATACTAAGATCGATTAGGCTCTAAAAGATTTTGCTAACACTTCCATTCCTCTTTGGCTATACTTCCACAGTATCTGTTCCAAAACTTTTCCACTTTTCTTAGTTTTATATTTTATATTCACTTATATTAATTGAATCCAACATATTTATTGAGAAATCAAATTTATTTGAAGTGATGTCTCTCCTAACTCTCTATTTTCTTAGCTCCTTCCTACCCTCCAGCCTCAGTCGAAAAGGCATTTGTACGACTGCCAAGAAGCAATTTTTCCACTTAGGTTTTCAGTTATAGCCCAACCTGTATCCTGTATGCTTTGATTCTCATTATCCTTTGTAACTTTTAATTTAACCAAACAGGTAAATAATCAACAAACACAGAGATAACCACAGCACTGCTCTTGCCATTTTTTTTTCTTCAAACTGCATCCCTCCTTTTGAATTACTAATTTCCAAAAATTAATATTTCACAATTTAAACTCCTTATTTTTGCCTTACCTTCCCCAGTCTTCTAAATTCCTTACTCTCAATCATTAAAAATAATGGGGATTCACAGATCACAAACCTCTTAGTTCCCAAGCCCACATTTTCCTTGACTTTCTTGAAACAGGTTTTGTTTCCTTCTCTTATGAAACATCTGAGCTCTTTACCACAATTTTATTCACTCATGAATGAATGCAATGTGTGTATTTCCAATGGTCTATGGCTACTTGGATATGAATGTCTTTTCTTATTTTAGCACAGTACATCTATATATAAACTCACAATCATAAAATGAGATCTTTACAGTGGCTCTCCTGTGTCTATCACATATATAACTAAATAGGATCAAATTCTTTATAATTTTCAATCATTTTCTCTTCTTTCCCTCCTCCCATATCAGTTAAAACCTCTAACTGGGGGCTCCTGGGTAGCTCAGTCTTTAAGCGTCTGCCTTCGGCTCAGGTCATGATCTCAGAGTCCTGGGATTGAGCCCTGCATAGGCTCCGCGGGAAGCCTGCTTCTCCCTTTCCTACTCCCCTTGCTTGTGTTCCCTTTCTTGCCATCTCTGTCTGTCAAATAAATAAATAAAACAAACAAAAAAACCCTCTAACTGATCTTATTCCTTGCCTTTCTGTCTTCCTGCAAAAGGTAATATAATTACCAATTTACAAATCACACAATTGAAATATCCCTCACCTTATGGTGATAGGAATATGAATAGTGGTCACTCCTGTTTTGTTTTGTTTGTTTATTCATGCATGCAACAGCACAGCCAATGGCCAATGACAGGATCAAGTTATAAGTACCAAGAACATCCTGCCCATGGAAGTGATCTTGTTCAAGAAGATGGTTGCCCAGGGCCATGTATATCTGCTTTGACAGCTGCTCTTTGGTGAACAAATGCTGTCAGGAAGCATCTGAACAAAGCCCAGTGCCGTGTTCGCACGCGGTGCAATGACCTTCATCATAGCCTCCATGTGCTCTAGCAACCAGCTGACCAAAGTATGCCTGACTCATGAAATGCATCCACCTTCTGCACTTCCTTTGAGAAGATCTTGGTTGTTTATGCAGTCCAAGCACTGATGCCCTCTGCAGGGTACCTGAAGATAAACATGTAGGTGGGCGTGTGACCTGCCCACCCTGCAGTACACCTCCTTAAAGATGTTGGTGATGTTGCACCCCTGAACCCTGAAGTCAGCCTTCCAGATACTATGGGTAAAAGCGTGTGCCTGGGTCAGCCTCAGGCTCATCAGATGCCATTCAAAAATACCCCGCCTTCCCCCTGCAGTAGGGGAAAGTGGTAGGAGATGTGTGGATTAACTGGAGCAGAGGGCTGTTCAAAACAACTTGGTTGGTGGATAAAGCCAGGAATAGGATGAGGTGTACCGTTTGTACCTGGGCCCTGGTGGAGGGGACTTTTTTTTTTTCCTCCTACATGAAGCATCTTTTTTTAGACCAAGTAAATATATATAATACAAAAACTATTTTAAAACTTTTTATTTTTTTAATTTAAATTCAATTAATTAACATATAATGTATTATTAGTTTCAGAGGTAGAGGTCAATGATTTATCAGTCTTATATAATACCCAGTGTTCATTTTATCACCCAGTGACCCCACCCTCCCCATGCACCAACCCCCCCCAGCAACCATCATTTTGTTTCCTATGATTAAGAGTCTTTTATGGTTTGTCTCCCTCTCTGGTTTTGTCTTATTTTTCCTCTCTCTATGATCCTCTGTTTTGTTTCTTAAATTCCACATATGAGTGAAATCATATGATAATTGTCTTTCTCTGATTGGCTTATTTTGCTTAACATAATACCCTCTAGTTCCATCCATGCCGTTGCAAGTGGCAAGATTTTATTTTTTTGATGGCCGAGTAATATTCCATTGTATATATGTACCACATCTTTTTTATCCATTCATCTGTCAATAGTCATCTGGGCTCTTTTGATAGTTTGGCTATTGTGAACATTGCTGCCATAAACATTGAAGTGTGCAGGTGCCCCTTCGGATCCCTACATTTGTATCTTTGGGGTAAATACCCAGTAGTGTAATTGCTGGGTCATAGGGTAGATCTATTCTAAACTTCTTGAGGAACCTCCTACTGTTTTCCAGAGTGGCTGTACCAGCCTGCATTCACAGAGGCCAGGACATATCGTAAAGACTAAAAGTGAAGAGAAGACCACATGTAGATAGACAAAAGTTGGGAAACTTTAAGTCATAATGTGAAACTAAGTTATATAGAATGCTATTGGTATGAGGACAGAAAAAGTAGATCAATGGAACAAAATAAAGAATCCAGGAATAGACAAACACTTAATAAGTTCATTGAATGTTGGGCAGAGATGCTAAAGCATTTCAATGGGGAGGGGAAGTCTTTTAAACAAATGGCCCTGTGATAACTGGATGCACATACGGAATAAACAAACCTTAATCCCATTTAGTAGCATACAGAAACATTGAGAAGGAGCCAAATTTAAATGCAAAAGCTAAAACTCTAAAAGTTTAGAAAAAATAATAGTGGATTCTCTGTGCAACCTGAGGGAGGCAAAGATTTCTTAGAACACAGAAAGGAATAATAAGAAAGATAAGACATAAATTAGACTTCATTAAAATCAGACTTACTCAACATAGGAAAATTAATAAAATGTACAAGCAAAACCTATAACAGGAAAAAGATCAGCATAAAGAATTATGTAAAGTACCTTAACAACTCAACAAGAAGATAAGCAATCTAGTAAAATGGACCAAAAAAAAAACCTTGTATACTTCACAGAGAAAGATGTACAACTGTTCAATAAACAAGAGAGAAAATATTCAACATTATTCATTAGGAAAATGTGAATTAAAATCAAATATATATATACTCACTGGAATGACTAAAATTTAAAAGTTTGTCAGCACCTAATGTTGGCCAGGATATGGAACAACTAGATCTCATATACGCTGGTGAGAATAAAAATAATGCACCCCCTTTGAAAAAAGGAAGTTTGGTAGTCTATCATAAAGGAATACATCTGTCCCTGAAATTCTACCCTAGTTATTTATCCAAGATCAATGAAATCCTATGTCTATAAATAGTTTTACACAAGAATGTCCAGAGCTGCTTTTTACACAGTCAAAAACTGCAAGTGGCCCTACTTTTATAAAGGAAAATGTGTAAATATTTTATGGTAAATTCATATAAAAATATACTGCTTTTCAATAATAAAAAAACTAAAACATACAAAAAGGTGCAGCTCACAGACACGTTGGAAGATGAACTAGATACAAAAAAATTATATGCTGTAGGATTCTATTTATACTATATTCTAGAACTGGTAAAACCAATCCATGATAGAAAAGAAAAAAAGTCATAGTATTTACCTCTGTGGAGGGTAAGGGTATTGATTGAAAACAGCACTGTGTTTCTGAGGTGATGTAAATCTTATGTCTTAACAGTATATTCTTTTGTCAAAACTCATTAAATTTTATGTTTAAGCTTCGCTCATTTCACTCTAATTACATTTTATCTCAAAGAAACAAAGGAATGGTAAACAAATATTGAACTCTAGTTAGGAGTTTTTTGTTTTGTTTTAGTGGTGTAGGTTACCAATTTCAAAGCTGTCTTCTGTGTTTGCTAAGTTTAAGCAAATGTGTAAATATATTGAAGTTAATGAGAACCAGGCTTATCACTGTTTTTGAGAGGGGTTAAAAAAATAATATATATATATATATATATATAAACAACTAAGTGCCCTGAATTGTTGGGTAAAATTAGAGGCGTCGGTATGAACTTGTCATTTTAATAGAGAGACATATTTCCAAGTCTGTTCACTGAGAAGGCATAGAAGCTGCAAGTCCACTTGGTTCACCAGGTTTGTTTTCTAAAAACTGTTGTCCATTGAAAAAGGAACAGGGAAGGTAGCTGGTAATGGGGCTGAGCCGTAAAAAGCAAGATGCAAGCCTGGACCAACATGTAGTGCTAGACATTACAAATGTGCTCTAAGAATCATGGAGATGAGTCAAAAGGACACAAGAGACAGCCAAGTACATACAGAGAGAGGGAAAAAGAATGTTAAGAGGAAAATTGTCAACAACTGGTGAATGTAAGTAAAGTATGTAGAGGATACAGGCCTATATTTGCAACTTTTCTGTGAATGTGAAATGAAATCAAAATGAAATGTAACAAAATATATTCTAGTAGATGTCTTTAAAATGATTAAAAACCACTGGACTGTTCTTTCCAGTCTGTCTGAACCTAGTCATGGAGTTCTGGCTCTATTCTTTTTTTAACAATACTTTCACAAAGAATGCCTGTTTCCTACCTCCCTGTCACAGTCTGTCCCTCAGAATTCACCTAAAGGGCTTTCTTCTCCATGAGACCTTATGTGATCACCTTTACACCTGACTGGGTGGACCATGCAGATGTAATTTATGAATGCTTTCCTTGTTACTCTTACTTTTTGGCATGTCTTTTGGTTTTAAAATTTTCAAAACTCTAAAAGGCAGAAATACTACTCTATTGTTGCCAACCCTAATACCTAACTATTTGCATGAGTCAAGCTGGTGCTTAATATTTTCAGTTCAGTTGTTTTTGGTCTGAGAAAACATATCCCAGTGAAAGCCTGGCTTTGAAAGATATTTAATTCTTTGTAAGTTTTTGTGCTTCTACTTTAAAACTTATCTGTACAAGCCAAACTCATAGTAGAAAGTTAAGTTGTGGTAGGGTTTGGAACAAATGCAATTTTTTGAAATCTGAACTCATTTCTTAGGTGCAAATATGTTTTAACTTGTGAGTTACTTTAATAAGTTCAAACAGTCAATTCACAACCTTATATTTGCTGCTGTCTCTTATAGGATATAGTCTCTATTATTTAGTTGAAATGTTTTCACACCTTGGCACTATGAATCACATGTATCGAAACTACTGAATTTCCTGGTCCTTGCCAGATATAACAGGGTCTTGGTAGGCAGAAACATCATCATACAAAAGCCTTTATATTTGTGGGTTCTGGACTGACAAAAGGAGAGAGAGAGAACAGATGTTTTCAAACTCCAGTGGCCATCTGCTGAGCCCTAAGCAACCCTCTTGACAGAGGAGCGATCTGCCGAGCACTTACTCATAAAACACCCATTTTGTGAATGAAATGATTTTAGTGGTCTCTAGGCTATCACTTTGTCATCCTCTGTCAGTACTAAAATTAATGTGGAAATAAAAGTAAACAGAGCATCTTTCCTTCCTGTGTTTCCAAAAATTTATCGACTTGTTTAAACATCTGACGCTAGTGCAAACAAACATGGTTTTATTATAATTGCCATTTAAATCTTGATGAAAAACAGCACCTTCTCATCAGAGTTTTTCCTCTTTCGGATTATGCAGATAGGCTTAAAACTGAACTCTGTTCTATTCTTCAGGTGGAAGACCCACGATTTTTTTTTTTTTTAATTTTATAGAGGTAATGTTCTCCTCTAGACATACTAAGTGACACATGCTAATATCTATATGTACTAATATTACATACTAAAATCTGTATTAGTCGGCTAGGGCTACTGTAATAAAATACTGCAGGCTGTGTGGCTTAAACAACAGAAATTTATTTCTCAAAATTCTCGAGGCAAGAAAGCCAAGATCAAAGTGTCAGCAAGTTGGTTTCCTCTGAGGGTGTAATGGGAAGGGTCTGTCCCAGGCCTCTCTCCTTGGCTTATAGATGACGCCGTCTCGCTGTGTCTTTACGTAATAGCCCCTCTGTGTGTGCAGGTGTTCTGCCTCCCTAGATTCCTTCAAAGCCTCTATGTCATGTGATTTGTCTTTCCTAACCTAGATGCCCTTTATTCCTGTCTCTGCTGAGGCATGGTATGGGACCATCTTCCTCAGTTTCTACTCTTCCACACATTTGCTACTTCATTTAATGAACTCCTCCTATTAGGCATAGTGTTAATTACTGAAGAGATAATAAGTAAAATATACTCCCTCCCATGCTATGTAGTTGGGAGATGACTTCTGAGTGTGTTTGCATACATACACGCATGGCAGATGGTATTGTTCGGTAGCTAAAGGTGGCGATAGGTGAGTCTAAGAAAACTAGTGTAGCTTTAGATGTGTTTAATTTAAGGAGATTGCAGTTGCCAAGGAGGAAATTGTATAGAAATGGAAAAACTGGCAACAAAGTTGCAATTCATTGCCCTACAGGTAGTGGATGAAATCAATAAAGCCACTAATGGTCTTAAAAGATTGCCCCGGCAAAAGACATGAGGAGAGAGAGGATAAAAGTACAAAGGATGGAATTTAGGTGATCATGCATTGGGCAAAAATACAGCAGAAGCTACTCCTCAATTTTAGGATTTCAAAAATTCCTAGATTTTATAAAATTTCAAAATAATTTCTAGTGTTTGACCGTATTTTAATAGCTTAGAACCTATTCCCTTTCCTAAAGATCTAAATTCTACAGGTGCAAGCTGGAGTAGAATACGTTCATTCTAATGCCCTGGTGTCATACATATAGCCCAATGTTTTGTCACTTTGCCTTTTGCCTTAATCCTCCTCAAGGCTTTCTTATAACTGCTGAGTCATGGCATCCCTTCTCAAGATTAGATTTTCTCTGTCGATTTTCCTTTCATCCTCTAATCCAGGGCTGTATGTATAGGCTGCTTTTCTCTCATCCCAGCAGCCTCCACCACTGATACATTCACCTGGGGATCTCTCTCCCCTTTACAAATGAACCTGGAGACCAGTTGAATCCCTACCTATTGCTGGTCTCAGAGACAAGCACCCAGAGAATTTTCTCTCTCTCTCTTTTTTTTTTGCCAGCTTTTTTGAGATATAATTGACATGTAACATTATGTAAGTTTAAGGTGTACAATGTTATTATTTGATACACATATATATTGCAAAATGTTTACCATGACAAGGTTAGTTAACTCATTCTTCACCTCACATGATTCCATTTGTAGTTTTTGTTATAGTGAGGCTGTTAAAGCTCTGGTCTTAGAGCAACCTTTAAGTGTACAATACAGTGTTTTTAGTCACTGTGCTGTACCTTAGATACCTAGAACTTATCTTACAAACTAAGAGTTTGTACTCTCCTCTTTTTCCAACCCATCAGCCCCTGGCAACCACCATTTTATAGCCTCTGTTTCTATGAGTACAGTTTTTTGATTCCACATGTAAGTTAGATAATACAGTATCTTTCTATGACATATAGTTTTCTTATACTAGGTCTTAAGGCAAATCACCAGAGGGAAACAAGATATAAACAGTTTAGATATGGGACTATGGTAAAGCTTAGAAAGTTCTTAAGCCAACAGTCCCTGTACTTAAATCTCTGTCTTCCATTTAAGACTGTAAAATAAAGATTATTCTGGCTTCAGATTTTGGAGAATGGGATTCTCACATTTCTCCCCCCCTCAACCTTCTACCTCTACCCAAGCAAAGTAAGGCATGAAACTTCTGCCTGCTATACGCACTATGTCTGAAAGAAAAACAAATTAACTTCGATATGCAAATTAGACAGAATGAGGTCTCCGTCTCTCTCTCTTTTAAACAAGAGGCTCAAAAAAATTAGTTTTTCTTTTAAGCATTGTTTCAAATCCCACATTCATATGGTCCAAGATTTATTTCCTTTAGCCAAATTTTCATTTCAAGGGAAAGTTGTAAGTGAGGTAAGATACTGGTGCAGTGAGTTTCAAAAACTAAACATATCTCAAACAGAACTTTGAAGTAGAGATGTCAGTGTGATCAGAGGAATGGCAATTCTTTAAAGCTTTACAGTCCTCTTTCCTATACTAAAGTATGTATAAAGAAAAAGTGTTTGGAAGATGCATTTCTTCAGAAAAGGACAGTTACTTTAACTAATGAAAACATGACTGCGGTCAAGTAGCAACTGGATATTCTTTTCCATGATACAGGAACTCTAGCCCTAAACTAGTCAGTCTCAAACTCTTCATACCTATCCGTGAGCTATTAGTAATCCCAAGAAGCCTACAGCTACCTGGACACTACCGTATACAACACACTCATATACAACAACTCCACTGACAAAATTGAGCAAATGAAAACCTGAAAGCCTATATTGACTGGACCAGTAGTAACACCTCTCCATACAATATTGATCTTATTCCACTCATTATTCTATGATGAAATTTTATCTAAATTTTCATTAAAATTCATTTATTGTAAAGTTTTTAAAAAAAGAGTACTTATCGTTAAATGTTTTTAAAACTAACTATATATGAAAGCATTTAAAGCCCTGTTCACCTATTTCTCAACAAGACAAAACAAAGCCTAAAATCATTCTGCTGCTGTGAAAATTAGTTTCTTGGGTGTAAATAATACAACTAGAGATAAATTTTGATTGAGGGGCAATATCTCTTGAGGACTGAATTTGTCTCATTCTTTAGTTTTATCCATACCTTATTTTATCTTGAACTAGCTTCTAAAATCTAGCACTGAAAAGAGTATGAGAGCCATGGAATTAAATTCTCTAGGGAAGCCTACTCACTTTGTCCTGGGGGAAATGAGGAATACATGTGGCTGTTGAAGGATGATGCTCGTCCTTTTTATTTGTGTTTTTCCCAAATAAATGCATTTTCTGGAGTGGATGGAGGAACTCAGTTCTTTCAAACATTGGCTGAACAGATTGAATCGGAATATTGTTTTTGCCACTTCCTTGATTTCCCCAATCCTTCTCAACTTTCTCTTAACGAATGTTTTTCTTTGAGCCATAATTCATCTGCTACAGACCATGCAGATTCAAGTGAGAGTAGTAATTTCCTAAGGGGACTTGACTCTCAGGGAAATTCCAACAAAAAACTAATTTTAAACTTAATGTTTGTGATAAATCACACCTAATAAGCCCAAGGGAGTTTTCTTTCTGAATGCTATTCAAGCCAAACCAAACTAAACAAAAGGAAATTTAATGGTTGATAAGCGTGGATGGAACTCAGAAGAAAATATTCTGTGTTTATTTGGTTCTGTTGGTTCTATTCTATGTTCATTTATGAATTCTTCAGTTTTCACTCACTGAATATGTGACTTATCAATAATGTTATCAGGTCAATATTAAGATCTGCTGTCTCTTTTCAGAGTGCTACCAATAGGTGAGCTAATGCTTAAAACAAGAAAAGAAAAAAAAAAAAGAATTCCAAGAAGTCCTTCCAGTTATATCTAGGTAAAGGAAGGAGTAGTGGAATAGTGGGCATTTTTTTTTTTTTTTGGTATGCCTGCGTAATTATTTCCATAAACTTAAATGGAAAATCCTAATCATTTATAAAACCAAAGAGAAGATAGGATCCTCCTCCAGAAATACATTTGTAATGAAATTACTTAAGATCTGTGCCTTATCTCCTTTTCCCTCCTACAGTCATTTTCCTTTTAGATCTTTCATCAAATATCTCTACTACAAGGAACTAATGAGGATAGACAAATGAGTATACAAATACTTAGCCATTTGTAATTTTTCTATTCTAGTAAAATTTTCCTTCAAGATCAACTGAAGGATTCCCTAGTGAGGAAGCACTCTAGAGCCTACATTCTTGGTATCATTAGAACCATGATACAGTACAAACCTCCACAATATCAGCCCAGATGTTATAAACCTCATTCTCATTTTTAATTAAGAACAACGTAAACCAATATTTGATGTTTTCATAGGTATAAATGCAAATTAGATGGGTCCAGCCATTAGAAAAGAAGTTGATATCTGTTGCAATGAATAAGTACTATATTAAAACATATTAAAATAAACATGTTTATTACTATTCATTTTTTATTTGCATTTGTATGCTTTAAATACATATGGGAAGCTGTACCTATTGCTTAGTCTTTCTAAAACTTATTTTCCAATATGTAAAATTAGGGCAGTTCTCATGGACATTTCATATGACTGCTTTGAGAACTATGTAAGAAAATTGTGTATAAATGAAAATGATTTGGCCCATAGAAGATAGTAAGAGGTTTCCACCATACCTATTACTGAACTTCAGGAATTTTTTTTTTTTAATATTTTATTTATTTGACAGAGACATAGCGAGAGCAGGAACACAAGCAGGGGGAGTGGGAGAGGGAGAAGCAGGCCCCCACCGAGCAGGGAGCCCGATGCGGGGCTCGATCCCAGGACCCTGGGATCATGACCTGAGCCGAAGGCAGACACTTAACGACTGAGCCACCCAGGCGCCCCTGAACTTCAGGAATTTTTAATATTTTAAAGGATTATTGAAGAGAGTCTTTACTCAGAATTTCTAAAATTTGATACTACTCGTAACTTTATTATCCATCAACAAACATACCTTTCTTCATTTTAATTATTAACGTAAATGTGATTTTTAAAAATCTTTTCACCCCTTGGTTCAATACCTTGTTTGATGCTCAGGTGTGTGTTCTAACTAGTCTAAACTCATCGTGGTAATATGGTTGCCTTTGCCAGTGAATGAGAAAGGCACATTTGCAGCAGTGTAAATCTGACAATGACACCAAAGAGTAAGTCCTCAGGTAAATTCTAGGAAAATTTACTCATTCTCAAAAAAGTGACATGTAATCTCTTCTTATTTCAAACATCGTCATATTGAATATGTCATCTGAAAATGACAAAGTCATCTTAGAAACATGAGGGGAGGTAGCATGAGAAAGATAAGGACATTATCATGAAATCAAGATGCAAAGATTAAAATAATAAACTCTGGAATAATTCTATCTTTGTACATTTTATTATGGGAGATGTTTTTAGTCTTAAATTTTAATTACTGCAAGTGGAATTTATCTTACTTTGAATGGAAAGTAATTTCACCCACATTAGGTAAAGTAGAAAGTCAAGTGCAAGATGTTGGTGTTTGTTGGCTAATGCCTGCCAAGCACAGATATACTTTTTTCTTATGTAAAAGTAAGCATTAGTACTTCTGACTAAAATAGTTTCTCAGCCTTTTGTAAATAAAATATTTGTCTACATATATTTATATATATTGTCTAATTTTTATTTTGATTGGATTTACTATCATAAAATGCTGTAATAATTTTGTGATCAAACATTTTGCACTCAGGGTGTATATTTTTCTTTGCCTTAAAAAATACCTATAGACTTTTATTTGTAGCAGTTTGGTGGATTAACTACCCATCATCATGCTGAAAACAACTGAAGGATGCTGGATAAAATATGTTTTAACTTAATGAATTGGAAAAGAGATACAGGATATTCAGAAACCAAAAAGTAGATGAAAGGGGGTTCCAGGGAGGTCAGCTGAGCACTAAAGCTTACTTTTGCCTTGAAGATATTTGATAAACCTTATTAACTTTCAGGTCACTGTGGATAAAACTCAGAGCCTACTGAGATGTGCAGAAACTCATAAGAGGTCCCTTGCCCCATTAAACTGGGATCCAAGAAGACTTAATCCTCACTGCAGTGTTTAACTGTAATTGCCACCTCAATTCCAGAGTACATATAGTTCACGACTGTATAAACCTTGGCTCTCAGGGTGGGAAACATTTTTTTTTTTCTTTCTTTAGGTTCCATAACTTCAAGTCAACATCAGAACAGGTTTGCACCAAATTCACACTCTCTGGATATGTGGCAATCTCAAGCAAACAATTTATTTAAGGTGATTATGCTTCTATATGAAATGTCAGAAACAGGAGCAATTTTTCTCTAAAGTAAACTACCTTCAACACTGGCCTCAAGTTTTTCCTCAAATAAACCTTCCAAAAAATTTAAAAAAATACAGCTCATGGTATAAACATATCACAAAATACCCAAGAAAATAATACACCTACAAAAATACTATCTTGATAAATATTGTCAATTATGCTTATTACTATTCTTGCTTTTCAAAGATCTTATATATTCCATTTCCTAGAATTCTTTGATGAAAGTTCTAGTTAAATTTCACATATAAGAAGCATCCACATAAAATCTGAAAAGTTGAAGAGAATAAGAAACAGTCTAGTAGATGACACAGCTATAGGGTTCTTCCACTGGTGGAGATGTTCCTCTGAGAATTGTTCACTTGGTTACCCAAATGAGTTATGTGAGAGAGTGTGAATTGCAACATCCTGCCTCTTCTCTCACAGCTTCCACATATCATCCTGAATCATCCTTGTTAGAGTTTCGAAAAGTGAGATCATTGGCTAGAGATCCTAGTAATTGTTACATTTCTGGGTTTTCTGAAAGCCATTGGCAGAATCACTGACATTTGGCATACCAGCCCTTTCAAGTTAGCATAAGCCTTTATTTTACTAATTAATTTTTTTTTTTTTGCTCAAGACTTCTATAGTGACATCCATTTTCCTGTGAGACCCTGAAAAATATACATGGTTAACAAAAAAAACCCACAAAAAACCAGACAACAGAAGGACAGAAGTAATTCAGAAGTTAGAATTACTGAGGCAAAATATAAAATGAGTATTTTAAACAATGTTTAAAAACTTAAAGATAGGATAGAAATATGACTAAAGGGTAAGAAACTATGGTAGTGACCAAATTGACCTGAAGAAGAAATGATTACAACTTTTAGAAGTAAAACAAAAAACTAATGTTTTCTTTTCTTCTTCTTCTTCTTTTTTTTTTTAGAGAAAGTGCAGGGGTGGGTGGTTAGGGGGAGCGGCAGAGGGAGTGGGAGAGAATCTTTTTTATGTTTAAGTAATTTTTATTTTTTATATTATTTTTTAATTTAAATTTTAGGTAGTTAACATATAGTGCAATATTGGTTTCTGGAATAGAATTCAGTGATTCATCACTTACATACAACACCCAGTGCACATCATAAAAAGTGCCCTCCTTAATACCTATAGCCCATCCCCCCCCACCTTCCTCTATCAACCCTCATTTTGTTCTCTATCATTAAGAGTCTCTTATGCTTGTTTCCCTCTTTTCTTTTTTTCTTCTTCCCCTTCCCATATGTTCATCTGTTTTCTTTCTTAAATTCCACGTATGAGTGAAATCATATGGTATTTGTCTTTCTCTGACTGACTTATTTGGCTTAGCATAATACTCTCTAGCTCCATCCATGTTGTTGCAAATGGCAAGATTTCATTCTTTTTGATGGCTGTGTAATATTCTACTGTATACATACACCACCTCTTCATTATCCATTCCACAGTCAGTGGACATTTGGGCTCTCTCCATAGTTTGGCTATTGTTGATAATGCTGCTATAACCATGGGGATGCAGGTGTCCCTTCAAATCTGTAGTTTTGTATCCATTGGATAAATACCTAGTAGTACAATTGCTGGATTGTAGGGTAGTTCTACTTTTAATTTTTTGAGGAACTTCCATACTGTTTTCCAGAGTGTCTGCACCAGTGTGCATTCCCACCAAGAGTGTAAGAGTGTTCCCCTTTCTCCACATCCTTGTCAACATGTGTTGTTTCCTGTGTTGTTACTTTTAGCTATTCTGACAGGTGTGAGGTGATATCTCATTGTAGTTTTGATTTGTATTTCCCTGATGATGAGTGATGTTGAGCATTTTTTCATGGTCTTTTAGTCATATGTACGTCTTCTTTGGGAAAAGGTCTATTCATGTCTTCTGCCCATTTCTTAACTGGGTTATTTGGTTTTGGGGTGTTGAGTTTGATAAGAACTTTGTGAATTTTGGATACTAACCCTTTATCAGATGTGTCATTTGCAAATATCTTCTCCCATTCTGTAGTCTACCTTTTAGTTTGTTGATTGTTTCCTTTGCTGTGCAGAAGCTTGTTATCTTGATGAAGTCCCAATGGTTTATTGTTGCTTTTGTTTCCCTTGCCTCCAGAGATGTGTCTAGTAAGAAGTTGTTACAGCTGATGTCAAAGAGGTTGCTGCCTGTGATATCCTCTAGGATTTTGATGGTTTCTTGTCTCCCATTCAGGTCTTTCATCCATTTTGATTTTATTTTTGTGTATGGAATAAGAAAGTGGTCTAGTTTCATTCTTCTGCATGTTGCTGTCCAGTTTTCCCAACACAATTTGTTGAAGAGACTGTCTTTTTTGCATTGGATATTCTTTCCTGCTTTGTAGAAGATTAGTTGACCATATAGTTGTGGGTCCATTTCTGGGTTCTCTATTCTGTTCTATTGATCCCTGTGTCTGTTTTTGTGCCAGTACCCTACTGTCTTGATGACTACAGCTTGCAATCTTCCAGTTTTGTTTTCCTTTTTCAGAATTGCTTTGGCATTTGGGGTCTTTTGTGGTTCCATACAAATTTTAGGTTTGTTTGTTCTGTGAACAATGCTGGTGATATTTTGATGGGGATTGCATTAAATGCGTAGGTTGCTTTGGGTAGTATAGACAGTTTAACAATGTTTGTTCTTTCAGTCCATGGGCATGGAATGCTTTTCCATTTCTTCGTATCCTCTTAAATTTCTTTCATAAGTGTTCTATATTTTCAGAGTATAGATCTTTTACTTCCTTAGTTAGATTTGTTTCTAGGTATCTTATTGTTTTTGGTGCAATTGCAAATGGGATTGATTCCTTGATTTCTTTTTCTGCTGCTTTGTTATTGGTGTATAGAAATGCAACAGATTTCTGCACATTGATTTTATATCCTGTGATGTCGCTGAATTCATGTATGAGTTCTAGCAATTTTTGGGGGGAGTCTTTTGGGTTTTCTACATAGAGTATCATGTTGTCTACAAAGAATGAAAGTTTGACTTCTTCCTTACCAATTTGGATGCCTTTTATTTCTTTTTGTTGTTTGATTGAAAAGTCTTAAATACACAACCTAACCTTACACCTAAAGGAGCTAGAAAAGTAACAGCAAATAAAGCCTAAAGATAGTAGGAGGGAAATAATAAAGATTAGAACAGATATGATATAGAAACGAACAACAAACAAAACAAAACAGTGGAATAGATTAATGAAACTAAGAGCTGGTTGTTCAAAAGAATTAATAAAATTGATAAACCCCCTAGACAGAATTATCAAAAAGAAAAGAGAAAGGACCCAAGTAGATAAAATCACAAGTTATAAAGGAGGGATCACAACCAACACCACAGAAATACAAATAATTATAAAAGAATACTATGAAAAATTATATGCCAATAAACTGGGCAACCTGGAAGAAATGGACAAATTTCTAGAAACTTACAAACTACCAAAGATGAAACAAAAAGAAATAGAAAATTTGAGCAGACCTATAACCAGCAAAGAAATTGGATCAGTAATCAAAAATCTCCCAACAAACAAAAGTCCTGGGCCAGATGGTTTCCCAGGGGAACCTACCAGACATTTAAAGAAGAGTTAATGCCTGTTTTTTTTTCAAACTGTTCCAAAAAAAAAAAAAAAAAGGAAAACTTTCAAACTCATTCTATGAAGTCAGCATTACCTTGATTCCAAAACCAGACAAAGACCCCACTAAAAAGGAGAACATGGATACATGGATGCAAAAATTCTCAACAAAATACTAGCAAACTGAATTCAACATTACATCAAAAGACTTACCCACAATCAAATGGAATTTATTCCTGGGCTGCAGGGATGGTTCAATATTCACAAATCAATCAATGTGATACACCATATTAGTAAAAGAAAGGATAAGAACCATATGATCCTCCCAATAGATGCAGAAAAAGTATTTGACAAAATACAGCATTCATTCTTTATAAAAACCCTCAACAAAGTAAGGATAGATGGAACATACCTCAACATCATAAAGACCATTTATGAAAGAGCCACAGCTAATATTATCCTGAATGGGGAAAAACTGAGAGCCTTTCTCCTATGATCAGGGATAAGACAAGGATGTCCACTCTCACCATTACTATTTAACATAGTACTGGAAGTCTTAGCCTATCTGCTGTTTTTAAATCTCCCACTCCCTTCTTAAGGCTATCATCATTTCATGATGATAACTGAGACACTGATTGCTTTGCAGCATTGTGTCCCTTTAATCCATACTTCTCACTGTGTCTACGTAGAGCTTCTAAATCAGAACTGCTGAAGTCTCTCCACTTTAATTTTATAATGCTCCAAGTGTCTTCAGGAATTGTATAAATCCAATTATATAGATGAATTAGGATAGATTAGGCTGTAGTATCAAATAAACTCCCTAAAGCATACAATAACTTGGTAACAGATGTTAAATTTCTTGCTTTATGAATCAGCCACGTGGATCTTACTGGTTTTTCAGAGAGCTCCCTATCATACATTGATTCAGAGGTCCACATTCTTTCCGTCTTTTGGCTCCATCTAGTCTGCTCCTACTATCAGAAGGAAAAAAACACAAAAAAACCTCATAAAACAACCTAATAAGGCACAGTCACTTTCTGAAAGCCTGGAAATGATGTCCATATTCTATAGGCTGGAAATCAGTTCCATGGCAACATCTAGCTGAAAAGGAACCAGAAATTGAAGTCAGCACATGTGCTCAGGAGAAATAAAAAAATGTGGATTTTGGTAATCACTTACCTTTAAGGATGTTATGATCTGGTTCTGCCTGCCTTATGATATCTCTTGCCACTTCCTGGCTCCATTCAAATATTTTCTCTAGCCATGATGATCTGCAATTCTCTACATTCTCTTTTCTCAGGACTGTTATATATGTTGGCATTTTCTGATTGAATTTAATTTTCCACAGCAAGACCATTGTTATGAGCCTAGATGTAGATATGTCCCCTCAAATTCATATTTTGAAGTCCCAAACCCAGTACCCAGAAGGTAGCCATCATTGGAGATGAATTCTTTAAAGAGGTGATTAAGTTAAAATGAGGGCATTAGGGTGGGCCCTAATCCAATATGACTAGTGTCCTTATAAGAAGTGGAACAGACACCAGACATCCATGCACAGAGAAAAGGTCATGTGACACATTGAGAAGGTAGCCATCTGAAAACCAAGGAGAGAGACCTCAGAAGATACCAGACATTGGCATTACCTAGCATGGCACCTAGTGCTTTCTTTATGGGCAAAGATGGGATAAATGAGTAGGTGGGCTAGTCTAATGGAGTGAGGGTTGAGGTGAGAACAAAGGATAGAAAGCAAGAAAACACAATGTGAGACTCAGACATCTAAATCACTTGAAATGATTTCATGAGAGGAGCAGACTGTGCGCCAAGACAGCCAGATCATAATGTGACCTACTGGAGAAAGCTCTGATAAATAAAAACTAATGTATCTACCAACTTTGAATGTATACGTGGCTAGCTGATTCATTAGCAGATTACCAGATACTGATGCATAATTTTTGCAAACTACAATTACGGTCCTGGGGAGTAGGACCCCAAGAGCCCTGCAGTATGCCTCGAAATAACATGCTTGTAGTTTGCCTGAGTAGGCATAAATTATCAGAAAGATACAGATTTATTAGGACTAGTAATTTAAATGTTGTTATCCATTAACGTTATTTAAGAGGCTTGGTGAATAACAGCTAGCTCATTTGTCCCTCTTGTCACCAGAGTTCTCTTAATCTGCTGAGTGAACAAGATCTTTGAGATTTTGGTGGTGGATATTTTTATGCTACTATATTCTGTGGTACAGAACACAGATAATTTTTTTCCCTGCCTGCTCTCTTAAGCAGATAAATGCACAATCTCAAAAGTTATTAGCGTATCAGTGTCTAATTGACTGTAATAAAAAATGAAAAATCCTAATAACATTCCTATATGTCATTCCCATAGACCTCAATTATTCAGAAGTTTCATAATGTTACTGCTGCCTAGTAGAGTATGACCCATTAAATATGCATCTGGGCTAAAATATAAAAGTTTCTCAAATGCTCATAGGATGAAATCATAGTGGTGTTTTAAAATTTAATGTTGCTTAACCTGCAACACAATGAATTCCTCTGCCTGGATATAAAGTTTATGGTGTGAAAGTCAAAATTAATCCATAGTGTTTTGTAAAACTGGTCACACCAAAATTTTTATTTTCCTTTCTTTGTTCAACTTTTGATTTCCACTCTAAATATGCAGTTTGCCTCTAACAAAGTTTTAAAGTTTGAAAAGAAGAATGGCCATCTAATAAATTGTCGTGGCTGTAATTCACCTAAGTCACAGGTAAATAAGATCAAGAAAAATAAAATAGGGAGAAATTAATCAAGTTGTTATGTATTTCAAACTCTACCTGAAAATCACTCTATCTTTCTATCTATCTATGTGTCTATCTACAATAATGTATTGAAGAGCAAGGAACCATGAGCAACCCAGACACATTTTAAAAAGAAAAAAAATGTAAATTAGTGCAAAGGTAATTTTTTAAATAAATGTCATAAAAATAAATTTATTAGTTATATGTTAGGCAATATTTAACAACTTTATTATCTGCAAAACATATTAGGTAACATGTCTTTTTATTATTTTAAAATATGCCACACATTTTGTTGTGTATTCTTAGTACTCTATAAAAAAATAAAGCATATACTATTCTTTTTGACAATAAATATGGATGTATACCTGATGAAAAAATCCATATCTACACCTTGCATCAAACTCTCTACTTTAAAAAAATTGTAGGAAAAAACATCATTACATATGTCCGTGGGATTTAATAAAACCATACATAATTTATAATTTCCATATCACTTTTGAAGAGCACTATTTCCAAAATGAACTTAAACCAAGAACATTATCATAGTCAAAATCCATTCCTTACATAAAAATGCTCTCATCATTTTTAGAATTTATAACATATTTCATACAACTACTTCTTGTCTTAACCTTTTTATAGATGTGGCCTTTAGGAAAACATTCTGAAGGCAGTTATCAAGATGATGAATTGCTTTGGACATCAAGTCACTAAAGGTTAGATTTTGCTTCTCTCTTTCCTTCCTTCCTTCCTTCCTTCCATCCATCCTTCCTTCCTTCCTTTTTTTTTTTTTTTTTTTTTTTTAAAGCAGCCAGAAACAGATACAGGGGTGAAAGACAAAGAGAAGGGTAATGAGCTCAGGATTTGGGAGAGATTTTCTAACTTGCAGAAGTGTCTAAACATAAATTTGCTTCTTTCAAATGTAGTATATTGTATAATCAGCTGAGAATATTTCAAAATAAGCCAGGGGAAGAGTTGTTGCTGGTTTATGCCGAGAGGATTAAGTTATGAGACAGTTCAACTTGGATTTTAAGAGCAACATCAACCCTTCTTTTCTACCTACCTGGAAAGCAATGGTTGCAAAACAAGAAAAACCATAGTATCAGTCCCCTCCCTTGAGTAAGGCAAGCAGTATCTCCAGCTTTCATTAACCTGGTCTGTGTGTTCTTTAAAAAAAAAGAAAAAGTACTGATCAATACCTTTTTATGTGTTTGTATTTATTTCATTATATGTCTTTACTGGTGTAGTATCAAAGGGAAAAATATTAAAAGTTGTCCCACTGCCCCAAAGATGTGCACATGTGCGTACGCATGCGTGCACGCACACACACATGCTCCCAAGCATTTAGTATGTGAGAGATATTTTATTTCATGCCTTTAGATTAAATGGGGCAAATCAAATGGCATGAGGAATAATTAACCCATAGCTAAAGTATTTTTTCTCATGGAGCATGTGGAAGAAATCCTCTTAACTCTTCCTTCAAAGAAGTAGTCATATAAAACACTTCATCCTTATTCTATGAGTGGAGGCATTTCAAAACTATGAGTAATTCATAGAATTTATTGGCAAAAATATATATTCTGCCAAAAACCACATACACAACATGCACACACACACACACACATGCTTTTACTATGCTAAAAAGAATGATTTAAAATAAAGACATGTATTTTAATAATGGTACACTCATTGCACCTTTTAAGGTCTGAAAATACTTTAAAATTCAAATGTAAAAATCAAGGAAATTTTCAGGTTAAAAAGAAAGTTGTAGAGGACAGAGGACAGATTTATAGTTCTTTTCTTCTGGGACATTTTAAAAATCAAATTGAAAGCTGTCTTTAACATTTTTCCAAAGAAGACATCCAGATGGCTAACAAACAAATGAAAAGATGCTCCACATCACTCATCATCGGGGAAATACAAATCAAAACCACTATGAGATGCTGCCTCACGCCTGTCAGAATGGCTAAAATTAACAACACAAGAAACAATAGGTGTTGATGAGGATGGGGGAAAGCCTCCTGCATTGTTGGTGGGAATGCAAACTGGTGCAGCCACTCTGGATAACAGTATGAAGGTTCTTCAAAATGTTAAAAGTAGAACTACCCTACGATCCAGCAATTGCACTACTAGGTATTTACCCAAAGGATACAAAACTACAGATTCGAAGGGATACATGCACCCCTATTTTTATAGCAGCATTATCAACAATAGCCAAACTATGGAAAGAGCCCAAATGTCCATCAACTGATGAATGGACAAAGAAGTTGTGGTGTGTGTGTTCATATATATATATGTATATAAAATATATACATATATATATATATATAAATTATGGAATATTACTCAGCCATCAAAATGAATGAAATCTCGATATTTGCAACAACATTGTTGGAGATAGAGTGTATTAGGCTAAGGGAAATAAGTTGGAGAAAGACAAATACCATATGATTTCACTCATATGTGGAATTTAAGAAAGAAAACATGACGATATGAGAAGGGGTAAAAAGTAAATAAAAGAGAGAGGGAAACAAATCATAAGAGACTCTTAAAGATAGAGAACAAACTGAGGGTTGCTGGAGGGGAAACAGGTGGCGGGATGGGCGATGGGTATTAAGGAGGGCACTTGGTTTGATGAGCACTGGGTATTGTATATAAGTGATGAATCACTGAATTCTACTCCTGAAACCAATATTGCACTGTATGTTAACTAGAATTTAAATAAAAATTTGTAAGAAAAAAAAAATGAAAGCTGTCTTTAAAAAACATATAACAAACCAAAAAATTATACTTGTAGGTTGCACTACTACTATCTCATCATATTTTTCTTTCCGCTTATCCCTCTAAATTCATTAATGCCCTCACCCTCAAAAAATAACACATTGAGATTCGTGCCAAAACTTACATATTCTTTTTAAAAGGAAATATTTGAAGAAAATATATGAGTTCATTTATTCCAATTTTTGTTGACTGTTCCGAAATAATTTTTTTTTAAATTTTAGAAGAGTTTTAGATTTATAGAAAAGTTGCAAAGTAATAGAGAGTCTACATGAACCCCTCACTCAGGTTCTCTTACTATTCATACTTTATATTAGTATGACCTGTTTGTCACAATTAATGAACCAATATTAATAATTCTTTATTATAGTACATACTTTATTCAGATTTTCTTAGTTTTATTTAATGTCTTTTGTTTTTGTTTTGTTTTTTGTTTTGGGATCCCTTTCAGGAAACTACATTTCATTTATTCATTATGTCTCCTTAGGTTCCTGTTGGCTATGACAGTTTTTCCAACTTTCCTTGTTTGGTGATCTGGACAGTTTTGGCGGAACACTGATAAGGTATTTTTTAGAATGCTTCTCAACTAAAACATGTGAAAATTTTATCAGGAATGGGTACTGGATTTTTAAAATTCTCTGCATCTGAATATGATCATATGTTTTTCCTTTCATCTGTTGATATGGTAGATAATATTTACAGAGGTCCAATCTTGAAACAGCCTCATATACTTAAAATATATGCCAGTTGGTCTTGGTGCATAATTCTTTCTCTATATTGTTGGATTTGTTGAGGATTTTTGCTTGTGTTTTCTGAGAGTTTGGTCTATAATCATCTTTTTTTATTGTAATATTTGTATCTTGTTTTGCTACCTGGGTTATGCTGACATCACAACACACATAAGGATTGATCCTCCTCCTTTTATTTTCTTGAAGAGATTTCAGAGAATAAGCATTATTTCTCCTTTAAATGTTTCAGAGAATTAACTAATATAGTAGTTTGGTGCTTTTTTGGGAAGGTTTTCAATTATTGATAAAATTTATTATAGATAAAAGGCTACTAATGTTCTCTCTGTCTCCTTCTGTGAGTTTTGGTAAATGTGTCATTGGTCCATCACATCTAAATTTTCAAATTTATATGCATAAAATTATCTTTAATATTCCCTTATTGACCTTTTTATGTCCATGTATTCCTGATAAACTATTTTTTATTTTTGATATTTGTAATTTGTGCTGCTCTGGTTCTTTCTTGGTTAGCCTGGCTAGAGATTCATTAATTTTACTGAAGTTTTCCTAAAAGAATAAAAATGGCTTTAGGTGTTGATTTTCTCCACTTTGTTTTCAATTTTGTTGAGTTCTATTCTAATTTTTATTTCATTTTTTTCTTGTTTAAGGCTTACTTTACTCTTCTTTTTCAATCAACAGATTAGGTTATCATTTTCCTTTCTAATGCATATATTTTTTACAAGTGTGTTATTTAATCTGCAAATATTTGGGAATTTCTGGATACCTTTCAATTATTGACTTCTAATTCAATCTCATTGTTATCTGAGCACTTAATTTTATGATTTCTATTATTTTAAATTTGCTAAGGTATTTTATGGCCAAGAATATTGTCTAGTTTTGTGAATGTTTCAAGGGAGATTGAGAAGACGATATATTCTGCTATTATTTGTATGTTGTATTCTATAAATATCAATTATATCAAGGTGGTTGATAGTGCTGCTCAGCTCAGGCCAGTTATATCTTATCGATTACATGCATGCTTAATCTATCAGTTATTGAAAAAAAATACTGAAGTATCCAACAATAATAGTGTAGTTGTCTATTTCTCCTTTCAATTTCTGTCAATTTTAGCTTCATATATTTGGAGCTCTGTTGTTAGATGCACATGTTTAGGATTACTCTATCTTCTTGGAGAATTGACCCCTTTGTTACTATATAATACTTCTCTATATCCCTGATAATCTTCCTTGTCTTAAGTTGGTTTTGTCTCAAATTAATATAGCTATGCCAGCTTTCTTTTGATTACAGTTTGCATGGTATATTTTCCCATGCTTTTAATTTATTGGGGTCATTTTATTTATTTTTATTTTTAATTTTTTTTAAAGATTTTATTTATTTATTTGAGAGAGAGAGCAAGAGAGTGAGAGAGTGCAAGAGATCACAAACAGGGGGCGCGGCAGAGGGAGAAGGAGAGGGAGAAGTAGGGAGCCTGACATGGGGCTTGATCCCAGGACCCTAAGATCAGGACCTGAGCGGAAGGCAAACACTTAACTGCCCGAGCCACCCAGGTGCCCCTGGGGTCATTGTATTTTAAATGGATTTATATCACATATATTTGAGCCAAGTTGTTTTTTCTTTTAGTTTCAACTTTTTATTTAAATTCCAGTTAACATACAGGGTAATATTAGTTTCATTAGTAGAATTCAGTGATTCATCTCTTAAATATAACACCCAGTGCTTATGACAACAATTGTCCTCCTTAATCCCATCACCCATTTAGCCCATCTCCCAATCTCCTCCCCTCCAGTAACCTTCTGTTCTCTATAGTTAAGTGTCTCTTATGGTTTGCTTCCTTTTTTTTTCTTCCTTCCCCTATGTTATCTGTTTTGTTTCTCAAATTCCACATATAAGGGAAATCAAATGGTATTTGTTGAGGTATCTTCCCTCTCCTAAAAACCCTTTTTTGAGGGTTTTTATCAAAATGGATGCTGTACTTTGTCAAATTGTTTTTTGGCATCTGTTGAGAGGATCATATTGTTCTTATGCTTTC
>NC_138375.1:21555623-21603624 GCF_054177405.1 Leptonychotes weddellii | reverse complement strand
TTTTTTTTTTTTAAAGATTTTATTTATTTATTTGAGACAGAGAGAATGAGAGAGAGAGCACATGAGAGGGGGGAGGGTCAGAGGGAGAAGCAGGCTCCCTGCCGAGCAGGGAGCCCGATGCGGGACTCGATCCAGGGACTCCAGGATCATGACCTGAGCCGAAGGCAGTCGCTTAACCAACTGAGCCACCCAGGCGCCCCATATGCTTTCTTTTATTAATGCAGTTTATCACAATTGATTTACAAATATTAAGCCACCCTTGTAGCCCAGAAATAAATCCCTCTTGATTGTGGCAAATGATTCTTTTAATGTACTATTGCATTCTATTTACTAGTATTTTGTTGAGAATTTTTGCATCCATGTTCATCAGGGATATTGGCCTCAAATTCTTTTTTTTTTTTTAGTGGGGTCTTTGTCTGGTTTGGGAATCAAGGTAATGCTGGCCTTGTAGAATGAGTTTGGAAATTTTCCTTCCATTTCTATTTTTGGAACTGCTTGAGAAGAGCGGTATTAACGCTTCTTTAAATGTCTGTTAGAATCCCCCTAGGAAGCCATCTGTCCCTGGACTTCTGTTTGTTGGAAGATTTTTGATTATTGATTCAGTTTCTTTGCTGGTTATCAGTCTGTTCAAGTTTCCTCTTTCTTTCTGTTTCAGTTTTGGTAGTTTATATATTTCTAGGAGTTTATCCATTTCTTCCAGATTGCCCAATTTGTTGGCATGTAATTTTTCATAATATTCTCTTATAATTATTTGTATTTCTGTGGTGTTGGTTGTGATCCCTCCTCTCGCATTTGTGATGTTATTTATTTGGGTACTTTATCTTTTCTTTTTGTTAAGTCTGGCTAGGGGTTTATCAATTTTATTAGTTCTTTCAGAGAATGAGCTCCTGGTTTCATTGATCTGTTCTACAGTTTTTTGTTTGTTTGTTTCTATATCATTTATTTCTTCTCTAATTTTTATTATTTTTCCTTCTTCTGGCTTTAGGCTTCATTTGTTGTTTATTTTCTAGCTTCTTTAGCTGTAAGGTTAGGTTGGATTTGAGATTTTTCTTCTTGAGGTAGGCCTGTATTGGTATATAGTTCCGTCTTAGGACCACTTTTGCTGTATCCCAAAGGGTTTGGACCGTCATGTTTTCCTTTTCATTTGTTTCCATGTATTTTTTAAAATTTCTTCTTTAATTCCCTGGTGGACCCATTCATTCTTTTTTTTATTTTTTTTATTATTATTATTTTTTTTAAAGATTTATTTATTCATTTGAGAGAGCGAGAATGAGAGAGAGTACATGAGAGGGGGGAGGGTCAGAGGGAGAAGCAGGCTCCCTGCAGAGCAGGGAGCCCAATGAGGGACTTGATCCCGGGACTCCAGGATCATGACCTGAGCCGAAGGCAGTTGCTTAACCAACTGAGCCACCCAGGCGCCCCCATTCATTCTTTAATAGGATGTTACTTAACCTCCATGTATTTATCCCCTCTGAAAATCTGTGTCAAATATTTTAGTTAATTCGTATCTAAAATGATTATTGACACGGTTGGATTAGAATGCAGCATGATTAAAACTGATTTCTGTTTATTGCATTTGTTCCTTGTTTTTCTGCTTTCTGGTCTTAACTGAGCACTTTATGATTCCATTTTATCTCTTATTATGTCTGTTATACTTATTATTTTCCTTTTTCATTCCCTTCCCCTCTGGCAACCACCAGTTTCTTCTCTGTATTTATGAGTCTGTTTCTATTTTTGTTGTTGTTTGTTTGGTTTTTAAAATCCACATATAAGTGAAATCATATGGTATTTGTTTTTCTCTAAGTTATTTCACTTAGCATGATACCATCTATTGCTGCAAATGGCAAGATCTAATTATTTTTTATGGCTGAGTAATATTCTGTTGTATATATTTACTGCTGCTTCTTTATCCATTCATCTATCAATGGCCACTTGGTTTGTTTCCATATTTTGGCTTTTGTAAATAATGCTGCAGTAAACATAAGGGTGTCTATATCTTTTCAAATTAACTTTCTCTCTCCCTCATTCCCTCCATGCCTCTCCCTTTCTTCCAAACGCACACACACACACACACACACACAGAGGTGTAAACTATGTTGTTTTTAAAATTCTCTCCGGGAGGGGGTTAAGCACTTGACTCTGGCACTGTGATATTTTATTGGATTAATTAAGTATGATGCTGCTAACTCTGCCCACTGTTCCCATCAACTGTTTTACCTTTGGAAGCATGAATATTTGATCCAACTACATATGAAAATACTAGGGAAGGACATATAGGTCCAATAGTTTCATATACTTAATAAAATCGATATCATGAGTAACATCAGTCCTTTTGGTATACTCTAGGTTGCCTTTTCTTGAATATTTTTACCCCTATATATTTTCATAGTTAAAAAATACACAGCTTTCCTTTCTCTGCTTCGCTCAGAAAAATATTTTAAAACCATGTCTTTGGCAGGTAATCAATCATATTTTATATGAATGACCAAAAGTCTTAGAAGATATATGTATATGTAATGGTTTTAATGCACTGACAACAGATGTGTAAGATATTTGCAAAACACACAGATTGCAATTTTTTACCTCTGTTCATTTGCAGTGTTCATAATATAATTATAATCCACTCCACTTACATTATGCTCAAGTACAATACTCCCAACAAATATATCTTCAAAGTCAACACATCAAAGCCAATATTTTTTATTGCAATAAGGCACTCTTTAAGAATAACTAGTGCCTCCAAGGAATAAAGTGAAGATTAGTAAATTTATGATTAAAATGGAAGTCCAAGAAAGATTACATTCTCTATGTATTCATTCTCCACAGGGTGCATAACTCCCTGAGAATAAAACAAATACTTTCTACAGCTGAAAGGCCTTAATTTGGAAAGAAATGCTTATACTAACACATTGTGTTTATTTTTACCATCACATTTCCTTGACATATAGAAGAGTTATATTTCCTCATTACATTTCAATAATAAGCTTCTTTTGACAAAAAAAATGTTTTGTCACTGCAAGATATATTTGAATAGAAATATAGAACACAGAAATATACTGAAACTAAAATCTTTTGAAAGTAAAGGAAAAAAAGATTGAAAAATAATGGTGTTTTAATGTAATAGCTTATTTCACATAAGTGCATCTTAAAATACTAGCATTAATACTGGCATGTCTTGGGGCACCTGGGTGGCTCAGTCATTAAGCATCCGCCTTCGGCTCAGGTCACGATCCCAGGGTGCTGGGATCGAGCCCCGCATTGGGCTCCCTGCTCGGCGGGAAGCCTGCTTCTCCCTCTCCCACTTCCCCTCCTTGTGTTCCCTCTCACGCTGTGTCTCTCTCTGTCAAATAAATAAAAATAATAAAAAAAATCTAAAAAAAAAATACTGGCATGTCTTTTTCTTTTTAAACATTATAAGTTTAATGATAATAATTGTTAGATGCATTGGCTCTTTACTATTCTTATTGCCATTACTTAAACATACGCTATATCTCTACCTTGGCATATTCTAATAACTTCTTAATAACCTGCACATCTTTTTCTCTCTCATCAAAACCTATACTCCCTACTACATACACTGTCAGCATTATCACTTTTGTGTGTGTGTGTAGCTAAATAGGAACACTATACTTGGAAATATTTTGTTTGTTTAGTTTTTCTGTTTCTTAGAAATGGTTCATTCAATTTATATATTTATTAATTTCAATGCTACTTTTTAATTCAATTTATTTATCAATGCTACTTTTTAAATTATTTCATGTGTTTTTCCTCTGGGTTTACTTTTCTTCTAGGTGAGGTGTGTTTGTTTATAATTCTTTCAATGAGAGATCATGTATCATAAGCTTTTATATTTTATCTCTTCAAGTCTCATTATTTTGACTCTATTTATGGAAGGTAGGCTAGCTGGGTGCAGAATTTTGGATTAGCCATCATTTTCTTCTCCACTTCTAAATTTATCACTTAATAATCTTCTGGTACTATTTCTTTGGAAAATTTAGTAAAGTTATTCATTTGTAGGTACTCTGTATTCTGTATCTTTATTTTTAGTATTATAAAGTTTAATTAATATTTCTGTAGGTGAGAATTGATTTTTATTCATTCTCCTAGCTAATTAGAGTTTGCTTCAAATGGAAAGACTTGTGTTTTTCTATAATTCTGGAAATTTCTAAGCAATATTCTTTTCAAATATTGCTGTTGGTATATTCCTCCCTTTATCTTGTTTCTGAAATTCCTACTAGATGACTGTTGAGTCCTGTCATCTGTGTACCTATATTCTTCTTACTCTTTCATAAACACACTTGCACACACGCATGCTTGTATGTACATGCATGCACACACACACATTTTATCTTGGTGTATAATTCTGACGGAGTTGCTCAGTATTATCTATTAACTTATTTAGCCTCCCATTCATTTCTAATAGACAGTTTATGCCAATTTTAAATTCTCTATTTAAATTGTGTATCTTTTTTTAATTTTGGGAGTTTCATCACCCTCTTTTGCAGAACCCAAAAAACTTTACTAGGGTTTTAAATGATTACTTTTGCTTTGGTTCTAAAATGAATTTTATTGTAAATGGTGACTACTTAAGATACCTGGACAGTTTTATAGAAGTCTACTATGTAACTATGAGGAGTTGCAGTCTTGCTGCTTAATGCAATTATAAGGTTAAAAAAAAAAAAGAAATCAGAAATTGAATGTTTTACAAAGAGCCCTGTAGATATTAACCTCTTCCTTTGTTTGTTTGGTTTTTGTTCTGTTTTATTGAGGTATAACTGAAAATTAGAGCTGTGAGATATTTAAAGTGTATATCATGTTGATTTGATATGCATATACATTCTGAAAGGGTTCCTCCCATTTAATTATTTAACATATCCACCATCTCCCATGTATTTTTGGTGAGAATATTTAAGTTGTACTCTCAGCAAATTTCAGTTATAAAATACGGTGTTATCAACTACAGTCACTGTTGTACATTAGACCCTCGGACCTTACCTTATTATTAAAAGTTTGTGCTTTTTTAACAGTCTCCCCCTATTTCTTCCACCCCAGCCTTGGCAACCACTTTTCTACTTTCTGTTTCTATGAATTTGCTTTGTTTTGTTTCGTTTTTAGTTTCCACATTTATGTGATACCAGGCAGTATTTGTCTTTCTCTGTTTGGCTTATTCACTGAGCATAATGCCCTCAATGTCCAATCCATGTTGTCACAAACTGTAGAATTTCCTTCTTTCTTGTGGTTGAATAATATTCCAGCATACATATAAACTGATCTTCTTTGTCCATTCACCCACTCACGGACACTTAGGTTGTGACTAATGCTGTAATAAACATGGGAAATGATATATCTCTTTGATATTCCATTTTCGTCTCCTTTGAGTATAAACCCAGAAGTAGAATTGCTGGATCTTATGGTAGTTATTTTTAAAAATTTTTTGAAGAAACTCATTGTTTTTCACAGTGTCTGAGCCAATTTACATTCCCACTAACACTGTAAAAGCCTTCCCTTTTCTCCAAATCCTTGCCAACACTTAGCTCTTATCTTCTTTATAATATCTGTTCTAACAGGTGTGAGATAATATTTCATTGTGGTTTTGACTTTCATTTCTCTGATGATTAGTGATACTGAGCATCTTTTCATGTACTGGCTGGCCATTTGGATGTCGTCTTTGGAAAAAATATTTATTTAGTTCCCGAGCCCATCTTTGAAATGGATTTTTGTTGTTAATAGAGTTGTAGGAGTTCTTTATATATTTTGGATATTAATCCCTTATCTGATACATGGTTTGCAAATATTTTCTCCCACTCTGAGGTCCATATCTGGTTTGTCTGGCCTTAAAATTTGAGATGTTAACCATTATGCTAACTTACAACAACAGTTGGTTATTTGTTCAAGTCAGGCCTATTTTATCAAGTGTTGTTTATGAAAGCATTGTGGGAGAATAGAAAGAGAACTAAATTTGCAGTCAGAATAGTTGGTATAAAGCATCTCTTGTCAATATATGTATCACTTCTCGAGGTTTAAATAAATCATAGTCCCTATGTCTCATCTCCAGAGATTCTGATTTAATTAGTCTAGAGCAGGGCCTGGGCATTTTATATATGCAGAGCCCTACAGGTGGTTGTAAAGGGCTAATGGGCATGAAAAGCAGTAGAACTGTGGAAAGTACTGTAGGTATAAATGTTTGTCTCTACTAATTAACAGATTTTAGATCTTGGGATCATGATCCTACAAAGCATGAGGTTCCCAATCTGGGAAATGGAAGAAGATCAAAACCTATTTTATTACTTCACCTGTTTCAGTTAACAAATAAATAAAATAATGTATTTGCAATGCATTTTGCCAATTATTACATACATGTAAATAAGTTATTATTCTTAAATAGCCTCTAGATTCCCTTATCATAAAATATCAGTGTTGCTTCCAATTAGTAATTCTAAAGCACCAATATATAACACTCAAAACACTGCCTGCAGAAGATCAATACCATGCTGAAAAAAAGGTGAATTTTAGCTCTGTTACACATTCCTCCCTACATCTTCAACATGAATATTGTAATAGCCCCTATTGTGGTCACACTTTTGATACCCTTTCCTTGTGCTTTTTACAGCAGACAAGATTTGTCTTGCAAGTGTGAAGCTTCCACATATAAAATATATTTCATGAAAATAAAGGGGAGATAATTATGTAATAAGTAAGTGTGGTAGTTATTCTTAAACTTACCTACTGTGATTATCTAGGGCGAATTCTAAATGTGACTCTGAAAATGTCAATGTAGTAGTGATTATCACATATATACACTCATTTTTGTCAATGATTGACAAGTAGGGCACATTGGAGAAAATTGCTAAGGAATATTTATCTTTTTAATGAACTTTTCAGTGATATTACTCTTAAGGAGTGGGTGTTTCTTTTATATTTTAACCAATTCACTCTTTTACTTTTAGCATTTCTATTTATTTCCCTAATTTGGCCTTAAGATAATTGATAAGTTTTCAATAGAGATAAAATCAGTACTATAATCTTTCTTGCTCCTTGGTCCATTGAACAAACTGTTCCTAATTTTTGAGCAAAAACAAAAAAACAAAACAAAACAAAAACAACCCAAAGGCATTCCACTTCATGAGGTAACACAATAATTTCAGTAATATATCTATTTTATTATATATGGATTTACTGGAAAAGACTGTAAGTGGCTACCCATATATGTGTTCAATTGTGGTTATTTTATCTTCTTGGTACACATCAAGTTAGAGAATGTACACTTGTAGTGTTTAGAAAGTCACCATTGCAGATGATGGCACTGGTTTTATTTGAATGTAAAGTCTTCAGATGTACAATTATCCATGTCATTGCTTTGACAGGAAAGAGATGTGTCATGTATAATTTAGAATTCAAAGGAGCCAAATTTCTTAGCAACTCATTTCCACCTATATCTGGCTCTTTGTATTCTAGGTAGAACAACCAACTTTCTCTGCGTTACTTTCTCCAAACTGCATTAGCTGCAACATTTTTCAGAGCAGCCTAAAAGCAAGATAAGAGCTGTCAACAACATAGTTCTGCTTCTATAGCCAGTTCACTGTGTGTGCTGCTTCCTGGCAAAGTTGACCACTTTTACCATGTGATCCTCAGTTCTGGATGTGTTCAAGACTGGCCTTTGGTTTTATAGCATAACAGTTGCCAGTGTCAAAACATTTTTTCCCTATATTTGAAAATACATTTTTCTCTTGGCCTATAGCCATCTTCCTGGGGTTAACTCAAGTCAAGAAATTTCCTTAGCAATCTGATAGCTTATTGAGCTCATTTTATGAAGGTGCCCCATTCAATATGTGAAGTACATCATACCATTGGTCTATCAGAAACGTGGACTTCTTATTTGCTTTCATGCACAATTCGTTGAAGAGTGTTTCTGGGTGTTGCTGTTGTTGTTTTGTTTTGCTTTATAAAATGTGCTGATCATAACATTTTAGATGAGTGCATGAATCATGTTTGACTAAATTGCTGAAAAGCAAATGGAAGATGGCAACAAATACATGAACATTTTGTGAACAAGATGCTCCCTGTGATAAGCTATTTCCTATGTAAATTATTCTTCCTTGGCAGTATGATTCTGTTCAGTTTTAAATTATGATAGTACTACGGAATTTTATAGTTGGCAGGGGCCTTTGAAAACCTTATTTTTAACAATAAGGAACCCAATAGTGGAGAAAAAGAGTGTGCCACCCACATAAAAAAACCCTGTTAATTAATAGTAGACTTAGGACTAGTACTCAGGTCTTATCTTCTCTTTAGTTTCCTGCTTAAACTTGAAGCTTCACATCCAGGTAATCTATTCTAAAGACATATATAAGAGCACCTATTTCATAATGACTAAAATTTCACATTTAATTCATTTGCTTGTTGCTGTTGCAAAGCATACATACCAAAATCAAATCAAACAAACGAGTACTTTGCTAGCAAATACTAACATTTGGTTCAGGGCAAATGTTTCTTATTTTCTATTCCACCTAAAATAAACATTAACTTTGCTATATTTTGTTTAAATGGCATGTTTTTAACACATCAATAAAATTTTATTTAATTTATGTGCCACAGATGTCAAGTACATGCAAATCCTGTTAGTGCAGTGATATGGAAACCTTTCCCTGAAATCTTGTTAAAAATACCTCTGGGAATTCATATTCATATCCATTTAAGAGGGTGGATGAACAGAATCTGCCTAACGTAATTGGGGAAAAAAATCAATGAGGTTCTCTTATCAACTGTCCTCACTGTCTTCTGGTTATACACAGCATAAAGAAGGAGCTATTTCTAGTCTTTAATTTATTCTATTTATTTTCAAAATTGTATTTTAGTTTTTCTACAAAGTAAAGATGAATATTTTACAAATTTTGGATAAAGAGTCATTACTTCAAGTACTTGAAGGTTAATTAGCCATCGTTTTCCTATATATTAGCCATTTAAAAATTATCTTAGAGATGAGGTGGTAAAATAAACCTCTCATTTTATGGGCTGCTGGAGTATAGAAAAGAGTGGGTCATTACTCAAGGCTGCCCAGTTGGAGAGCAAGACAAGACTAACCCAGGGATCCGACCTCTCACTGCCCTCTTTTTACTGCACTGCATTCTCTTTGAGGACACAAATGTCCTGACTATACACATATCCATTCAGAAATAATTTATCACACAAAAAATAACATAATTGATTTAAGTTGAAAGTATTTGTTGATTAAAAATGGGCAAATATATTTTGAAAAATTAGAATACTTTTTTTTAAGATTTTATTTATTTATTTGACAGAGAGAGACACAGCAAGAGAGGGAACACAAGCAGGGGGAGTGGGAGAGGGAGAAGCAGGCTTCCTGTGGAGCAGGGAGCCCGATGCGGGGCTCGATCCCAGGACCTTGGGATCATGACCTGAGCCTAAGGCAGATGCTTACAGACTGAGCTACCCAGGCGCCCCTAGAATACTTTTCAAGACTTAAATTCTAGTGATATCAAATAGACATCTTGTTGTTTAAAATTCTGCAAATATTACTGTCTTAGTGAGTTTGGGCTGCTACAATAAAATAGCATAAACTGGGTGGCTTATCAGTAAAGAAAATTTCTTTTTCACTACTGGAGGCTGGGAATTCCAAGATCAAGGTACAGGTTGATTTGGTGTCTGATGAGAGAACTCTCTTCCTGTTTGCAGGAGCCATCTTCTTGGTATGTCCTCTCTGGTCTCTTATAAGGACACTAAGTCCAGTCATTAGGGCTTCACCCTTAAGATCTAATTATCTCCTTAAGGCCTCACCTCTGAAGAGTATCACTTTGGGATTAGAGTTTCAATGTATGAATTTGGGGGGAGACAGAAATATTCAGTCCATAACATTATGGACAGAGCTGCAGGTGAGACATGTCCTTTTCTTTCCCACCTTGAAATGATTTGCATAATCATTTAGAGGCACAGCCAACAAATACCTGCGAGGAATCAAATAGCTTCTCTCAGAAGCACAGGTGCTCTGGCCCTACAGGCCAGAAGGAAGGTGTGGGTGGTTGAACCAAAAAGGCAGGAAAGATACTAATTACTTAAGCTGAAAAACTACAAAAATAGCAGCTATCGATGCAAGTGAAGGTATATTTTGATTATACTAAATTAAAATATTTGAAATATTTAGAATTTTCTTTGGCTACAGTGATAATCTCTAACCAAATAATTAGTTAAATGATCTATTTGGAATGTAAAGTAATGCAATTATAATAGAAAACACTTAATCAAAGAAAAATTCAAGTTTTAGGCATTAGGATAGGATTTGTAAATCAGTTTTAGGTGCCTCCAAAATACTTTGATTCTATATCTCTTTAATGCCAAAACAGCCGCTAAATTTCCTGAATGCAGAATCAAAGTTCAGCAAACAGTTTTGGGAGCAGGATATAAAACTGTTTTAGGGGTAGAAAAAAAAGAATGTCTTTATTGTAAGTATTGCTCAGTTACCATCTTTTGACTATAGTGCCACTCAAAGATAGAAAACATAACCTTGTGGACACGAACCTACAAAATGATGTCTCCTGGTGTAATTTCTGATAGTTTTACTTAGTTACCTAAAATAGACACTGTCCTCAAATAAATATATTCCATTTCAGATCACTTAACTTTCACAATATCCTTAAGAAAACAATGTGAAACACTTGATCGTTTAAATGGGTACGTTATTTCTGTAGATCAGATTGAAATAGATTAATTTATTCATGACAGCAAATATAGTTTTAAAGACGTGATCCAGAATTGGAAAGTCCTAAGTGCATTTTCATTAATTAAAAAAAAATTACATGTTGGCTTTTTTTTATTAGTCTGCTGATGAGAAACAAGTAAGTGCAGTTAAGTGATTGTGCGCTGTGGAGGCATAAAATTTGGTACTATCACCTAATCAGTATGCTCAATCATCTGTTCTCACTTTACATCTAAAAATGTAAAGGCCTTTCTATAGTACCATCTTCTCTGTTTATCTGAAGGTTATATTCAAATTCTTAGCTTTCTAAAAAATCAAGTACACATCAAAAGCCCGGAGAACTATCCCATCCATCACCAGTTTTTATCTTCAACAAAAGCATGTATTTTTCCTAATAAGATATTCATGAGTTCTGTTAAATTCATTTATTGAGTTCTAGATTGCATCAAAATATAGCAATAGAATTGAGTCATGCAGATGACTGCATCAACGAATGAATGATTGGAAACCAAATGTGTTATACTATTCATCGTCTCACGTTTTAAATAGAGAGGAATACCATAATCTATAATTTAATTCAATGAGCTTTTAAGTAATGGTACATACTGCTGTTTATGGTTCAAGCAATATAGCCACAGAATTCTTATTTGACAGGAATTGGGACACCATCCCGTTTCTGACTGATTTAAATTTAACAACAGATGGACCCCTCACAAAGAATGAAAACAGTGAGGGCAATAGAATGTTACCTGAAAAAAGAATGTGTCAAAATGCTCTCAAGTAAATTAAAATTATAAGATTTGAGATTTGGTTTGGTTTGGGAAATGTTATTTTTATTAATGCTTGCAAGTCTCTACTTTATACTGAAAAAAGAATTTCAGCACCTTGGCAACCTGTTAAGTCTCCTAAAGATTTTGCTGTTTAGAACTCCCTGGTTATACTGGGCACATAATGAATTGTCCCCCTTAATGTGATAAATTATGTATTAGAATAATGGACAGATCAATCAGTGGTGCCGTATAAGTGAAACACACAGCTTTTGGCAAAGAAGGGTCTGCGTGTTTACATTTATCACCCAAATGCCTTGACTTTGATGTAGACCTTTGAGAAGCATTTATTAATCATGATTTCATTAACATTTTTGGCAAACTAATGACTTTTATTTGTCAGAAATATTGCTGATGATATACTGGTGGTGTCCAAAAACACTAATCTTCTTTTTGCTACTTAACCTTCTGTGTGATTGTTCAACAATAACTTTCATGAGACATCATACTTTAGATTACTAGAAAGGTCTTGGTGTCAGAACTAATCAGACTATGTATCTGCTGGAATGCTGTGGCTTTGTCCAGTACAGTTCTGGTTGGGGTTCACTTATGACACTTCATCTGTTGAAGAATGAAGAGTTCTACTCTAGGGGAAAATGAATGCTTTTGCCAGTCATATATATGGAGTGATTAACGGTGCAGATTATTAGTATTTTAGTATATTTCCATGATTATGAAAAATTTGGATTTGAGTAAACTACTCAAAATAATGAAGTGTATTTTCCTGTATGACCTCTTTTTATTCTATAAATATAAACATCGATTGTGATACAAATTCTAAGCAGGTTACTCTGTGGGGAAAGAAAATTGAACTTTTCCATAACTCCAAGGAATGTACAATCTAGTTGGCTACACAAAAATTGTTGTTAAAGAGACTAATAAAATGCACTATATATTGGTAAAATACCTATAAATAATAAAATAAAAAATGGGAAAATGAATAATACAAAATATAGTACTGTTACTTTGTTTTTGTTTTATTTAAATTCAATTAGCCAACATATAGTACATCACTAGTTTTTGGTGTAGCGTTCAATGATTCATCAGTTGCGTAAAATTATTTTGAAAGGGGGAAGAAATCTAATTTTTTTCTATAAATTATATTTAGTAGTTACAATTTGTAATTAAGCTTATAATTTGAAATTACTTGGGAGAATATTTTTACTAATCTTCAAAAAATAATTATTGAAATACGTTCTTGAACCAATTGTAGTGTAAGGTACTAATTCTTTAAGTTTGTTTTAGTTTTCTATTTTCATAAAAAGCTAAATTAATATAACCTTTGTTTATTCAAAATTACTAATAGAATGACTGAGTTAATTTTCTAGATAAGAAAACAGGTGCTTTGTGTGGTTTTATTTGCTAATGAAAACCACCCAAGTGAACCAAATTTCTTAACATTCCATGTTGCCGATCTAAGAGTCCTCAATCTTATATTGATAATGAGATATTTTTCTGACTAAATAGAAATGAACCTGACCCAGTCTCAAGACCATGGATTTCAAAGAGATGCAAGCCAAATCCCAAACTGCCTATCACTGAAACACCCCAAAATTCATCAGTCTCCCTTGAACAGGAGGGCATTGTAAGAGCTAAGTCTCTTAGTGGGTACTGTTTTTCTCATTTGTTCTCTGTTGATTTTCTTAAAATGGATTATTTCCTTAACTCTTTTTTTTTTTTATGTTACACGTAGATTTAACCCAGAAGAAAGTGCTATGAAGTTGAAGTGGATTGCCTCCGAAGGCAATTCTTTGTTTCCTTTATTATATTATTGCATTTAAATTTATAAATTAGGTACATCTATTACTTTGATTTTTTTAAAAAAGGTAAATATGTCATTTTAAAAAAGAGCTAGTAGAAGAGCAAACCCAGTCAGAGCAAGAGCAAATAAAAGGCCCAGAGTCAGAAATAAGTTTAGTATGTTCAGGTAATTGGGGTGGTGTGGGGAGGAGATTGCTAGAGCATAAGAGACTACTGGTAAAAAAGAGGAGAGATCAAAGAATATGAGCCTATAAAAAGACTCTTCTGAAGTTTATTTCTGCCTCAAGGTTGCTCTCTGAAACCAATTGTTATCTGGAAATGGTTGACTACCCCCATGTTCGATCCACACTCAACATATATCCTTCCCAATTAATTCCAAAGGCCATTCCGGAAAAAGGATTGTGTGCTTTATCTTTGTCCTAGGTCTCCCCTGTCCTAGCAAAGGATCTGAAGTATAGTCAATCCACAAAATGTATTTCATTTTCTTTTTGTTAATTAGAGATCAAAGAGGGTCTTAGAGGTGTAGTTACAAGACATAATTTTGTAATCAAAAGAAGAGGAAAATAAGTGGTGAGACAAATATCATTTGATAGAGCTGGGAGTATAATTTATGATTCTAGTCTCCTAATGCAGAGTAGCAACCTTATATGACATTATTATTATAAAAGGGATAAAGCCAAAATTCCTAATAGGCCAAAATAAATTTAGGAGGGTCTAAGAAATCTTAAAAGCTCTTTAAGAGCTAAATATAATATGAACAGTTTTTTTTTAATAGACTCAAAAAAACCCCAAGCTTTTTTGTTGTTGCTCTTTTAAAAATCAATTTAGAGATTATCAAATGAGAATCAGAGAAGCATGTGTTTTCCACTTGGATAAAATGCGTATTATCCTTGCCTCATAATTCTAGTTTCCCTAAATGAAATTAGTAAGTTTTGTGGTGAAAATATCAAGTCATCAATAAATTAATAAAAGAACCTTCAGCAAAAGTAGACTAGAACAGGGCTATACTCATTGTATATTTTCATTTTATTTGTCAAATTTTAGAAACCAGCTTATTGTAATACATATAAAGAAAAAATACGTGCTTAAACATTATAAGCACTTAATTTTAAAGTGTGTGTACTCTTACTGTTTTTGGCATCCTATATATAAATATCAACCAAATGAAAACAATTTAAAAATAGTGTTCTTTTTTAACATCTATGCTTACAGCATGCACAATGCTGTGAGAATTAGTCATGTTAGCATGAGATCCATCTTACTAAATATCAAGTTTCATTTAAGAGTAATGGTATAAAGAATATGAAATTAGGTTGTCGTAAGGGTAGCTTATATAAACTCTCTTCAGTGGGAAAAAAAAAAGTAACATAGACATGAACTATGGATCAAAAAATTCCACATTATTTAGAAGAATGTGCTTTTTTCCCTGAGGCAGAAAATGCACTTTATCTTATCTTCAAAAAGCTTACCTTGTATTTGTTTTCTGCTCATCTCCCCAACATGTGCTCTGTTTGCTTCTGTACCACTTGCTTCATTACCTAATTTGAAAAAAGTTTCCCTTTTCAATACAAGTACTATTGTAATAAGTCACCTCAAGATTCAGAAAGAGAGGAAATCAGCAGTCCACCTTCCTCCATGAAGGAGATATGAACCTGTTAAGGATTCAGGGTGTTGTCAAACACAAACCTTTGCTGACGTTTAATTGGGCCAGAGGAGAGGAAGACTATCTTTACAACGTTGGAGTTGGCGGCTGTGAATTAGGCCAGAGGACTCATTTTATTGTCAGCCACATATTGTTGAAAGTGGAAATCTTGGGGATGAAGCCAGAACTTTACTTCTTTAGTGCTAAGGCTGCCATAGAAATTGAACAGTAGAAGCCCTCATTTTATAAGTAAGAAAACCAATGCCCTGAGAAAGTATGTTTTATAGCACAAGTTTGTGAAAAGGTAGTACACAAGTCTGAATTTATAGAAATCTGAGCCCATTGCTCTTTCATATTATCCATCAAACCAATTAAAATTTGAATGGCATTTATTTATCAGGCATCTATTTTGGGTTTTTTTTGGCCTTCCTTTTATTTTTATTTTTTAAATTTAAGTTCAATTAATTAACAGATAATGTATTATTGGTTTCAGAGGTAGAGGTCAGTGATTCATCAGTCTTATATAACACCCAGTGCTCATTACACCATGTGCCCTCCTTAATGTCCATCACCCGGTTACCCCAACCCCCGACCATCTTCCCCTCCAGCAACCCTCAGTTTGTTTCCTATGCTTAAGAGTCTCTTATGGTTTGTCTCCCTCTATGATTTCATCTTGTTTTATTTTTTCCTCTCTTCCCCTATGATCCTCTATTTTGTTTCTTAAATTCCACATGTGAGTGAAATCATGTGAAAATTGTCTTTCTCTGACTGACTTATTTTGCTTAGCATAATACCCTCTAGTTCCATCCATGTCATTGCAAATGGCAAGATTTCATTTTTTGATGGCTGAGTAATATTCCAGTGTGTGTGTGTGTGTGTGTGTGTGTATACACCACATTTTTATTCATTCATCTGTTGATGGACATCTGGGCTCTTTCCATAGTTTGGCTATTGTGGACATTGTGCTATAAACATTGGGGTGTAGGTGCCCCTTTAGATCACTACATTTGTATCTTTGGGGTAAATACCCAGTAGTGCAATTGCTGGGTCATAGGGTAGCTCTATTTTCAACTTTTTGAGGAACCTCCGTACTGTTTTCCAGAGTGGCTGCACCAGCTTGCATTCCCACCCAACAGTGTAGGAGGGTTCCCCTTTCTCTGCATCCTCGCCAACATCTATCGTTTCCCGAGTTGTTAATTTTAGCCATTCTGACTGGTGTGAGGTCTATCTCATTGAGGTTTTGATTTGTATTTCCCTGATGTCAAGTGATGTTGAGTATTTTTTCATGTGTCTGTTGGCCATCCGTATGTCTTCTTTGGAGAAATGTCCATTCTTGTCTTCTGCCCATTTCTTGACTGGATTATTTGTTCTTTGGGTGTTGAGTTTGATGAGTTCTTTATAGACTTTGGATACTAACCATTTATCTGATATGTCATCAGGCATCTATTTTTTACCATTAGTTTTCTTATTGGAAATATGGCAGTGAGCCACAAGAGACCCCATTCCTACCTACCCTCATGGAACTTAATTTATGTGAATTATATTGATAGATACTTTTATAGCAGCTATTAAATAAGATTTTAAAAAAAATAGACATTTGTTTTTTATGAGCTTTAAAATATTATATATTTTTTCTTTAACCAAATGATACATTAAATCACCGATAGAAACTCATTTATCCATTTTCTTATAATCCTTAGGCTAGATAAAAAACAAATCTTGTGATAAAATTATGCTCTCATATACCAAGTTTTAAGTTCTAAAAACTTCTGCTTCTCAAAGAAGTCCAGGATTGTCTTCTAGCCAGACTGCTATGAAAACCAACATGATAACTGAGTAATTGGTAATGGCCCTGACTTCATGGTAGTTTTTTCCCCATTGTGCATTTGACTCCCTCACATAGAAGGCAAAATGATAAAGAATGAGGAATAACATCTTTGGAGGATGTTGTATTGCTTGAGAAAAAATGAGAATGCAAATTAAGAGCATGTCTTAATTTTATACTTCATAAATTATGGTGGTGGGCACAAATTTCCTGGCTATAAACAATGAAAATTTGGTCACTGTGAATCAAATGAGGAATCAAAATATCCAAAGCTACATTTTCAGTTAAGCAATTTTGTTTATAAACTGTTCAAGTTACATAGAAAGAATGATCTCAGAGTTGAAAGCAATAATTTTGTTGTTAATTACTTTAATATTTAACTTAATTTTCTGTTTTCCTTTTCCTCTAAAGATAATTACAATGAACTGGTCTTTTGCCTACCCTGACTCTGTCCCAACCCTAAACATATGGGAACAAAGCAAAGCTTCACAACTCAAAGGAATGGGTTGTTTATAGGGATAGAAGGAACAGAAGCCTGAATTAGCTTTCCACTTGCCATTGACATAATATTAGCCAAATGATCCTGACTTCAGTTCCAATACTGTGGGTGGCTTTGTATGCTCTGCTTTTGTGTATCTTCTCAACCAATAAAATGAGTGTATTCCAAATGCTCCAAAGGAAGACTTGGTAAAATATTTACAGCATGCAGCCTGGATAATAATGTGAGTTTGTGGATGAGACAATGTCAAAGAAAGATGTTATTATCTTAGAGAAAAATCGAGCTGCTCGTTATCAGAACCAGTGATGCTGCTAGAAAAGAGAGTAGGAGGAGTATAAAAATTTGTTTGTGCCTGTGTTTTACTTTCTGTTGATGAGCATATTACATAGGAACAAACTATTCATTTTAACATTGCCTAGACATTCTTGGTATTTCACTGACAGAAATAATACAAAGCAAGAAATAGAGAAATGTACCTCTAAGAAAATGATTTATGTCTGTGATGTATTTAATCCTAAGGAGCACCAGATCAAGTGTTATTCTCCTAACACTTTTTTTTTTAAGTTATGATAACAGAAGTGTGGTAATCATAAGCATGTTTCTACACCAATGATATTATATTCTTTCTCTTAATAATCTTTAAACCTCCTAGAGCAAAATGCACAGTAAGCACGATCTTTCTTAGGCTAGACATGCGCAGTATTGTTTTCAACTACTTTGCTCGATTTGGCTATATTATCCTAACTGCAAATGTCAAATGTGGTCTACCAGATAATAGCTAATAATATTTTGAATACTTCTTAATGATGATGTTAATGAAAGTGTTAAAATAGAGAACAATGGAAGTTATACTGTGGAATACAATGCATGTACATTTTCTATAAATTAAAACAAAAATTTTCAAACTAAAAATAGTGGTAGGACCTAGATATTTTATCAAGAAAATAATTACATATGCACAGAAATCTAAATGATAATCTATCGGGGTTTGATCAGTTTTAATTTCCTCCTAACTATGGCATTTTAAAACCCTGCACTAATTCTCTCTCTGTTCTCTTTTGTTTTAAATTTATCTTCTGTTACTGATCCTCTTATGTCTAATTCATGCTATTCATGTCCACATCATCATGCTCTTGGCTGACCATACCCTTTAATTAGTATCCATGTTACTATGGACAGAAAATTCTAAGTCTCCAAATACTCAAAGTTTACAATAATTACATATTTTAGTCATACTTTTTAAAAGGGGTTATTTTGCTTTAAACACCATTTTTAAAATACCGCCTTCAGTATTTTTGTGTGTGTTAATAAGGGCAATAAATAAGGGCAACTCATGGTAATTGCTCTAATAACCACAAAAGCACAGTGGCTTAAAACCATTTCTTGTTAATATCATAGTTTAATGAGGGTCAGTTGACTCTCCTGGGCATCTCGGTCATGCCAGCTTCTGAATATTGCATTCCATCTCTCTCCCTATACATAGTATGCCCTCACTTTTGCCCCAAGAATGACAACACAAAGTTCCATCATCCAGTCTCTGCAGACTAAATCCCTAATCTCCAGTTTATCCAACGCTTTCTCCATCAGGTCCAGAGAGTTCTCTTTTTCAAAAAGGTGACCTATAAATAACTGTAGACGAGTTATTGCATACACACACACACACACACACACACACACACACATATCCTAAGTATACAAGAATGCAACAGGGACAAAAATAACTGGAATAAAATCTCATACTTAGAAAAGGAAAGAATGAAAGACATACATGGTATCCGGTCCATCTGATTCTTGAAATCTGCAGAATCCAGATAATGATACAGATATCCTTGCTTCTTCCATTGTATGTCTTTGTCATATTACAATTCTTTGAATTCATCTGTGATAACTGAAGTCTATACATTATGCAAGAAAATGGAGACATTTCAAAGAACAGGTTTAAAATGTCTTATTCTTTTGGCCAAAACAAAGTCACGTCTAGAAGTATGAGGTGACTGGTAGTATAGTCTTCTTATATGACTAGTGGAAAAATGAAATGGTTTGAGGAAAATAAAATTATAATTGCCACATTAGAATGGCTTGTATTCTACTCATAAGACTCTGCAATTCTGCTCTTTTTCTAATCTGAAATCAACATATTGTTTTATCTATATTCTGCCTTCCTCACTAAAATGGGAGTTCTTTCTTTAGAATAATTCTTTGTTGATGTAATAACTTCATGACTGACTCTAAGCTGCACTCCATCCTGCCTTGGATAGTAACATGCAAACCACGATACTTTTTGCATAGTATCATCAATATCTTCTATGATCACAATGGCAAAGGGGATTTTGTAGTTTGGAGTTTATCTGCAGTTATCTAGAAAACAGCAGACTGGCTAGACATAAGTTTTTTATCTGAGTTCTATTAGCCAAAGTTCAAATTATTTAGAATAATATCTGAATATGTTAGTTTGGTCTTTTGGGCCAGATAAGCATGCTCTTTCTACTCCATATGTACATTTTCTTCATATTATGTGCATTGGTTATGAAAAGCCAGATCTACACTTTGGCCTGAACCAATTTCTCCCTCTTAATATTTATTTGTGTCACAAGATAAACTAAGGTGCATTAAGAGTTTCAAGAGTTTACTTGGTTTCATCCATTTGAATCTGGCAGTGCCTAACTGAAAGTGGGTAGGGGCAATCTTTTTATATGGCATAGCTGGAGGCAGAGCAAGGAAATTATTGATTGGCTATAGCTGATGTAGTTGCCTTGTTTGGGAAAACCTAGTATGGTGTTTGTGATTGGTTGTTCTTAAATTTCATTTTCTTGGATATAAGTGCACTTACAGAACTGACTATTGCTTAGGTTTCGGTTCGCTTATGTAGGCTACCAAGGCATTAGAGCTACCGCAGTTGATTGGGCTCTTCGTTTAATTAACATGTACAAGGATCTAGGCACAAGATTAAAAAAAATTAAGTGAGCACTAGTATTAAGTTTGTGCATGTTGATCACTTGTTTATGTATAGTTACTAAGACATTTAAATAACTATGATACTCTATAAAATGCATACTTTCCTTGTTAAAGTGTAAAAATTACTAAGTATAGTCTACTGAACCAATGATAATTTATCCCTAAACACAGACAAGGGGCCATTACTTGCTATCATTCAAGTATATGCATTGTCTAGCACCGGGTCTTCTGAATTGAGCAGGTATTCTATCTTTGCAGTAGGGAGTAAACATTAGGATTATTAGGTGCTAACAAACGAGTAAACAAAACCGAGTCATTTTTACACGTAATTTGAGGTTATAATCTTGGAGGAGGCAATGTTAAAATTAAGTTTTGTTCTGATATTCTGAACAGAGAACCACAACAGATCTTACTGCTATGCCAGAATTCTCTACAGTGCTTTGAATTGAAACACTTTTGCATTTTCAAAAATACTGAGCTAAAAATAAACTTCTAAAGGATATATTATTTAAATAGCTAAAAGACATAAAAATTAAATATATTTATCTAGATTCAATCCATCTGAGCATAATTTAAAATTCTCATCTTATGTTAAACAGACACCCTCAACCAATCCTGAGTAAATCTCACTTTGAAGAAGCATAAACTCTGGTAATGGCATGAGATAATTCTATTTTCTTAACCCACCATTTGGATGGTGTTGCCTTGAAATTACTATATGTCTGCAAAATTAGATCACTGAAGATATTTATGTGCTTTCTACTTAGGAAAGTTTACATATTTATTTGAAAGAAATAAATGCAGTAATTATAGCCTTATCTATTTTCCTACATTTTTAATCTATTTAGTCCCCCCCAAATTTCAGAATTACAAAATCTGTTATTCAAAAACCTTTATGTTTTAAGAACTAGAATCATACATTAGGCAAAAGAGAAAAATATAAGGGTGTGGTACACTTTTTTTTTTTTTAAGATTTATTTATGTGAGAGAGAGAGAGAACGAGAGGGAGGGGCAGAGGGAGAGAGAATCTTAAGCAGGCTCCCTGCTGAGCGCAGAGCCCAATGTGGGGCTCGATCCCAGGACCCTGAGATCATGACCTGAGCCGAAACTAAGATTCGGCCACCCGATGGATTGTGCCACCCAGGTGCCTCAGTACACTTTATTTTGCACACAAGCACACCCTTCCTCAGTCATGAAGGAACGCTTCCTACTTCACAGTACACATGGTATACAAAAGCAACCCAAACCCTGGGTTATGCCTCAAAGTAAATGTATGCAATTCCAGCTAACTAGAACAGCTAGGGAAGAGATTCAATAAGGTGAGGGTTTCGAATAACATTTGTACACATAAACTACAAATAAAGAAAAAGGTCACTTTAGTTTTCCATAGAAAGCTTAAAGCTCATTGTCAAAAGCATATCTGATTTTAGTCTTCAACCCTCCTTCCTCCTAATACCAATTTCGGTTAACAAGGCTGCACAGATTGATTTATAGCTACATATATATGCAGTCTTACACAGAAGTACAGATACATGTCAGTTTTACTAGTTCTACACGAGAAGAGCTCTGACGGGATTTTCCTTGAGTGAGAAATAGAAAGTTTAGTTGGAATTAAAATTGAATACAAGAAATGGATTAATCTATTCTGGGCAACTTTTAGAAGCAGTTTATGTATTTTATTGAAAAATGTCACATCAGAGCTCAACAGATTGTTTTGTGTTAATCTACCATATCATTTCAACAGAGGTACTGATTTGAAAAAAATATTGCTCCATTTAAATGCTAATGTAGATACTGCTAGGGGGTCTCTTCAAGATTATGGGTTCTGTACTCTAGTTATAGAACATTTGGCCTTTATAGGTAAAGTTCCTTGACTGCAGTTAAAAAGCTGTACCTATAAAAGGAAAATGACTTTGTCACTCCGTTAGTTCCTAATATTATTAAATATTTATTAAGATTCAACAGTACACTAAACATTTATAAAGTAAGAATAGGATCATGGTTAATTAAGCTAGTTTCTGAAGACTCTTACTGGAGATAGATGTATGGTACACACGTTTATATATTGCTTTTCTGGGTAGGGTTAGGATTCAGACTCACAATAGCTTCTCTGTTATATTTAGTTTATTTTTGTGGAATTAGAAAAAATTACTTAAAATTTCTCTGAGTCCGTGACAGTAAGTTCATGAAGACAGATGTGTTCTGGAGATTGCCCTTCCTGAGTATTCTTATGCTTCTGTTTTGCCTTTATTCTACTAAGCAGTGTTGGCATCCAGAATAATCAAAAAACAATATGTATGTTTATGGTTCATATTATGACACTGTAATTTTTCTGTAATATATGGAATCATCAACTGTTAGAGCCTCAGGAGACATCTAAGATACACTCAGTCACTTTGCTAGTAAAAAACATGTGGCCCAGAGAACTTTAGGCCCATTGACAATCCAATGCTTTTATCATCCTGTCAATCATGGAAACAGGCAAACATCCAAAACAGTTAAAAAGCTATGCATCTAGCCAGAAAAAAAAAAAAGAAAGAAAGAAAGAAAAGATAAAAGAAAAAAAAAAAAAGAAAGGAGAGAGAGACTGTGAATCTAAAATCAAAGACACTGTCTTCAGTCAGTGCAGATAAACAGGGGCCCCAATTGCAGAACAGTTCCTATGGTACCGCCACGTAAAAGACTGAGCTCACCTTCTTGAACGTGTTTCCTGGAAATGATGATTCTAAAGCACTTTCCTTAGAGTGAGCTAAACCTGCCTCAAGATGAAGTCCTTGGTAAAGGAAAAATTCAACGTATTTGTAGAAAAAACATTCTTTTTCTCTCTGGATACAGGGCAAGAAGAATAAAGCTTCTTTCTTGCCAAGTGATCCTCTTTTTCTTCTTCTTTTTTTTTTTTTTTTAAAGATTTTATTTATTTATTTGACAGAGAGAGAGACAGCGAGAGAAGGAACACAAGTAGGGGGAGTGGGAGAGGGAGAAGCAGGGTTCCCCTGAACAGGGAGCCCAATGTGGAGCGTGATCCCAGGACCCTGGGATCATGACCTGAGCTGAAGGCAGATGCTTAACGACTGAGCCACCCAGGTCCCCCCCAAGTGATTCTCTTCTATTATTAAAATATTTTTTATATTTATGTGGTAAATTGTTCCCCCCTTATAGTGAAACATTTCTCATTAAATTTTCAGGGTTAAATACTACTATTTTAAAGTTAGCATCACACAAGTACACACACAGGCCAAAGACTAGGCATAAATTCCTATGCTTCATATTTTTAATAGAATAAGGAGAGTGGGAATAACTCTTCAATACTACCATGAGCCAAGAGATGACTCAACACACTCGTAACATCTTTTGAAGTTACTGTGAAATCTTCCTTGGTGCAATGGAACGTGATATCATTTGGCCTCACATGACAGGAGAGGATTATTTGCCTATTAAGTTCACCTCTGTTCTTTTCTTATCAGGCTGTGATAGATCCAGTAAAACTACTTGATATCCAAAGCCAAGTACCAGAGACTGAAATCACCTCTTCTAGTTGTGGTGAAGATGATGATGATGATAATGCTGGAGGTGGTGGCGAATGATGATCAATAGTAACATGATTAGGGACACGATCATTATATTGAACATTAATTTAGGACCTCCTACATGCTAAGCACTGTTTTTATTTTAAATGTATTATATCATTTCTTTATGACAGTAACCCTATGAAGTAGCTAATATTGTCATCCTCTTTTTTAGGTAAGTAAACTCATACAGAGTGGTGGAAGTACCTATGTAGAACCCTGCGTATCATACTGTAACATCCTAGCTCAATCTAGTAATAGAGTGTACACTCACATTTATTAATACTCTCATTAATATATATGACATGTATTATATATATTTATATATTTTATATAGATCATGTTTATTTAAAAGATTATACAATTAATTTGAAGATCTCAAAAAATAAGCTCTTGAATTCCAGTTTGAGATTTATCTCCATTGTTATATCACTGGTAGAAAGTATCTGTAAGTACTCTCTTAAAGTGTCCACTCTGGATCACTCTTTAGATGGCTCTCCTAAGCTGTCTCTAAGGGTTATAGGTAAAAAGTATACTGTTTAATATACCACGACTGCCTTAATTTCTTTATGCAAAGTAAAAAACAAAGACCATGGTGCATTTTCAAATAATTTACACATTCAGTCATTTTCTTTATTAGAAAATTTTACATTCACACTTTAAATTGTTTTGGCTTAACTCAGTGACTCAATTATACATTCCACAATGTTAGAAAGAAATCAGTGGTCCAAAAGTCATATAAAAATATATACTGGGATGCCTGGGTGGCTCAGTTGATTAAGTGTCTGCCTTCGGCTCAGGTCATGATCCCAGGGTCCTGGGGTCGAGTCCCGCATAAGTTTACATGTTGAATCCCTAACCCCCCGTTTGGCTGTATTTGGAGATGGGGCCTCTAGAGAAGTAAGATTAAATAGTCACAAAGTTGGGTCTCTGATCTGATAAGATTAGTCTCCTTTCTAAAAGAAATACCAGAGCACTCCCACCCCTCTCTCTGTCTTTGTCTGTCTCTCTTTCATTCTCCCCGAGTGCTCAAGGAAGGGATCATATAAGGTTACAGTGAGATGGCAGATGCCTACAAGACAGGAAGAAAAATCTCAGCAGAAATGGACTGGGCTCGTGCCTTGATCTTGGACTTTCAGCCTCCAGAACTATAAGAAAATAAATTCCTGTTGTTTAAACCACCTAGTCTGTGACATGTTGTCATCTCAGACTGAGCAGACTAATATAGTTCCTAAATATGATTTTCCCTTGTTCCTTTTCATATCCCTGTACAGTAAAGAATTTTTCATACTGAAATTATTGGAGCAGTGTAATATCTTGGGCTGAATTTAAATGTTGTCTTTAGGCATTTCAATTTAGCTTGAAGAGTTATTACATCTGACCGCAGCATGGTATTCAGGGGATATCATCAGTGACTGTGGGCTCTGAGAGCTGTATGTGGGGGCATGTATCTTTCGTTTTAGATCCCTGACTTAACGTTTGTTTGTTTGTTTTAATTTTGATCAAATCTTACCTACGTGAAATGTAGGAAGTCAACTAATTATGCTTAATTGTCCCCCACAATGCCTTGTAATAGAAAAAGTACAAATGAGAGACTTTCATTTCCAGGTATAGAATGGGGTGAGGGATGCTGAAAATTGTGGAGTTATCTTTTCTAACAAATTATATATGTGAAAAAAAAATCACTATCCTAGAACTAATTTAGATAGTAAGATGTTTTTAAATACATTTATGCATTCACCTTTTTAGCCCCATTTTGAATTTTATTTTATTTTATTATTTTTTAAATATTTTATTTATTTATTTGATAGAGAGAGACACAGCGAGAGAGGGAACACAAGCAGGGGGAGTGGGAGAGGGAGAAGCAGGCTTCCCGCGGAGCAGGGAGCCCGATGCGGGGCTCGATCCCAGCACCCTGAGATCATGACCTGAGCCGAAGGCAGATGCCTAACGACTGAGCCACTGAGGCACCACCCCCCCCATTTTGAATTTTATTACTATATGTGGTCAACAAAAGACTTAAAGCAGGTCTAGAAAGCTGGTCTAGTCCAGCAAGCAGGCATGAAATTTGCCAATTATTGGTTGTGAAACTGAATGTTAGACATTTCAATTGGATAATAGTTTTATGTTGTAACCTCTTAAGAAACAGCTTCTATAAATATTTTTCATTTCTGAATAGTTTCATTTAAATAAAAAGGAAATAGGTCTTTGCTCTAAGATATTGGCAAATATTAAGGAACCTGAATGATTTTGATAATCTATATGAATACTCTTATTCACGAATAGTTATTTAGAGAGATTACAATATTGGAAAGCACCTAAAGAGGTCATTAAATTCTTAACCTGTACTGGGCAGAAAGACGAAATACAATTTCAATAATATTGATTGGAGAAATCGAGGCTGTTAATACTAACACTACGGCTGTGGCATTATGTGAGACCTTACTATCTTTATTCATGGTTATACTATAATTAGTATAGCTGTACTATTAGGAGAGTAGGGATTAATTACACAGGCTATAGGTATGCTTTGTAAATAAACAATCACTTATTTATTGGTTAGTTAATGTGATATTGATTCCCCAGCTCATTGTGGACCCAGTGTCAAATCCTGACATTAGTCAGGTAAAGACACTTTTCCTCAAGGATACAGCCTGAATTAGTGAATGGCTTTATATTTTCTGATTTTGTACAAAACTACTTTTACAAAGTTTGAAGGATAATAATTTAGATTAAGCTATTTTAATGGATTCAGGAGGTGGAATTTTTTCATCTGTAGTTGAGGTTTTCTCTGGAAGTATCTGCCTCTGGAGAAATTAGATTCCATTAACTGTCTGATTCATTTAACCTGCAATTCTCAGAAAGCAAACAACACTGGCCGTCACCAGAGGCTCAATATTTGAAGAAGAGACCACTCTGGTCTTATAAGCCTGTGGATTCTTTTTCATCTGGCTCAGTGTGCTTAGGTAAATGGTCTCTATTTACTCAGAGCCAAAGAAGGATGTAAAAAATACTTTCACTTTTTGGAACTTATCCAAATTAAATAAAGTTTCTGTAGAAGTACAGATGACTGCAGTCAGGTCTGTCCTCTACTACCTCTGTGTTTTCCAATTTGTTTTCCATTCTAGACATGCTTTTCTTCTCTGACATACCTACCTTCTTTGTGCATACCATTATTGGTCATTTATTTACTTGCCTGCCAAAATCCACAGGAGAAGGGAATGTGCTATTATTATGACTTGCATAGGCAAGTTTTTGGATTTTGCAACTACAGTTGTGCATTTATTGGATACTCCCCTACTTTCTCCTTCATTTGTATATGGGAATTATATACTTCATCCAATCCCCCCAGCCACCCACAAATGATTCAACTTTGGGATTGGAAAAAAAAAAAAAAACAGATACTGAATCAGTATAGCAACTTCAATGTATATTCACTGCCTTTTTAAGTAAAGGCATTCTTTTTTTTTTTTTTAAAGATTTTTATTTATTTATTGAGAGAGATAGTGATAGAGAACATAAGAGGGGGAGAGTCAGAGGGAGAAGCAGACTCCCCGCTGAGCAGGGAGCCCGATGCGGGACTCGATCCGGGGACTCCAGGATCATGACCTGAGCCGAAGGCAGTCGCTTAAACAACTGAGCCACCCAGGCGTCCCAAAGTAAAGGCATTCTAAGAGTCTAGAAAATACCAAGGATTTTCAGAACTGTATGTTCAGGCATGCTGAAAAAGGTTCTAGGTTTTTCCCTTGGTGTCTTTTGTTTTCTGCTCTGAGTTGAAAGTGAAGAATGTTTCAAAACCAACACACTGCTAAAAAAAACAAAAAAACAAAAAAACACAAAACTTACAGAATTGATCTGAGTGGATCTCTACGCTCATTTATATTGGCTGAATTTTCACTAGAATTATATTTTCAAATGTAGTGAAGTATATAAATTCCGAAAATAACTGGCTTTGTTATTTGGAAAGTGTATCTTCACACTAAACACATATTTCACCTGTACCCTGCATATCTTGAGAAGTAGATGGGAGAAACTTTACACCAAAAGAAAAAACACATATATTTAAAAAAACACATTATACTCACCCTGTCTTCTTCTTTCTATAAAACATCTCTAAGATTCTTGAAAATTACTACCAAATGTAAAACAAAGAGTAGGCTGAAATGTGAGAATTGCAAAGTTAGGATGATGATGCAAGAATCTCCACGTTGGTTCACTCTACATGAATTTTGGTGGTAAGAAAAAGCCAAATGGAGTTAAGGGCTCTGTGCCATGCAAGGTATTGCCTTGCTCAGGATCTTTTTTCATAAAAACCCCCGAGAGCATTGAGAAGACTGATCCTCATACGAAATTCACCAGTGGATATTATTGACCTGACTTGCTACTTACCTGGAGATTCCAACAGCTTACGTAAGATGTCTTTTTAGAGAAATTTATCTTTTCTGACAGACACATAGTATTATGACCATGAAATAATCGGGTAGAAAAGATCTGTCTTCATACATTAGGCAGTGAATTCTTTATAAACATCTGTCTATTCTGTAGTAATGGAAAGACAAAACAAAACAAAAACAGATTTGGGGGACTGGTTTTTGCTTTATTGATTACTGTTCTATGAAAACTGGCCAATCCCTTAATCTCTTTCAATTTCAGTTTTATATTCTATAAAATAGAAATTAAAACAGTCCCTGTTTTTCTTTTTATTTCACAGGAAGTTGTAAGTAATCAAATTTTTAAACAGTGTGTGTGTGTTCATGTGTGTGTGAATTAAAACATTTTGAAAAATATAAACATCTAAATATTAGGTAAGAGAAATAAAAAATAGTCTGAAAGGAATATTTGTTCCCTCTTCTTTTTATAGAGTTTCATTTCAATTTACCCCCTAAAACCTCACATTTTATATAGTACTGTACATTCATTCTTTACACCCAAGTCAGTCAAATTGAAATGTGACTTTATTGAGTGTCTGTAACATGCAGGTGTTGAACTGGGCTGGTCTTTAAAAAAAAAAAAATTGTCTACTTACTCTGAATTTGTGGTTCCTATTTTGACATAAATGAGTTGTTTTTGGTTTTGTTTTTAGCGATGACATTGGTATTTTGACCACATCAGACATCTTCTTTTCTATCACACCAATAGTTGCTGTGTAAATGTGGTTGTTTCTCACCTCCCACAGCTGTATACTCTAGTTTCTCTATCACTTCATCTCATTACAGTTTTGAACACAGGGGCCTTTATGCATCCCTCTATGAGAGATGTTTCTTATTTTTCTATTCTTCTATTCAAGTTCAGATGATAGTTTCTCTTCTCTTGAATTTGGAAGTATGGGGAATATCCTCCTTCACTCACCTCCCAGAATCTCATTAGGTTTAGAAATTATGGAGTTAGTAAAGGTATTTTCGGTAGCAGTAACATTTTGGAGACCGATAAGAGGCTTCCATTACTGTCTTTGTCCTTTTAATTCAGTTTTAGGAAGGATGGAATATTTTTCTTCTTGAGAAGGTGGATATTGGTATCAAAATTTTAAGTAAGTTGCTCTTAAAATATTTTCAAAGAGCATGCTCTAAGTAGTAGTGTCAAAAGCCACTTTATGGCTATCTTGAAGGTAGAAACTAATTGTGTATAATTAAAACTAGGACACAGCTGCCTGGGTGGTGCAGTTGGTTAGGCGTCTGAGTCTTGATTTTGGCTCAGGTCATGATCTTGGGGTTGTGAGATGGAGCCCTGGGCCAGGCTCTGCACTCAGCAGTGAGTCTGCTTGGGATTCTTTCTCATTCTCTCCCTCTGCCCCTCCCCCTGATTGTGCATGTGCTCTCTCTCTCTAAAAATAAATAAATAAAATATTTAAAAAAAAACTAGGACAGATATAAAAATAAATACTGCCTCATATAGATAAGGTCCAAAATGTATATAATTGTTGGAGAATTCATCCCCTGAAATAAAGGGTTTTAATAAGGTAATTCTGATGTATATTAGAATCAACTTTGAAAAAAATAATTTGTTCATAGATGACATGTTTTTAAGATATGCTAAGATATACATTTAGCAAATGGTTACTATGTGTATACTCTGTAAGTGTTTTATACCTGGTGTCTTATATAATCTTAGATATTATATAAAAATAGGTTTTATTTTATAGTGCCTATTAAACATCTATTTTTAAATGAGAGAATTAGAGGTATTAAGTGACTGGTTGAAGGGTCCATAGCCAAAAAGATGTAGACCCAGAGCTCAAAGTGAATAAATTCTGCTCTTACCCACTCATGTGCACCTTCCTCTATGCCTGAAGGCTATCCCATTTCCTTTATGCCCATCTTGTGGTGGACAAGATGAACAATAATTTTTAAAAATTAATTAAAAACACCTAAGTGAATTGATTTTATTTAAAGATGCTAGCTTTTCTCAGAACACCTTAATATATGTGCATGTAATGTATATGGCAGTGATGCAGAATGCAGGATCAAGGTCTGTGTATCTTCACTGAATATCTGTATGCATGTGCTCGATTTACTTCATTTGTCTCTCCATCTAGAACTGGAGTTGACATGCCTGTTAGACATATTCCATTTTTCTGTCTGATTGTTATTTGTCAGTTTCTCTGTCTAGCAATATACTTTAGTATGCATCTAATGTGTCTACATATATCATTGTTCAACCTCAGAATGCTTGCTTTGTCCTATTCCATTTTTCAATTCCTTCCCCATCTGAAAGACTTAATGATTTCTATAATAATGACAATGGATGCAATTCATAACCTAACAGGCTTAAATCTGATATACTTGAGACTATGGCATTGTATATTTTTTCCTCTTTCCTCCGATTATTTAATTGTGCTTGTATCATTCATGTAGATATGATGCTAAAATCAGGAGTGAGTAAATTAAGTATATACTTACTCTGAAATGTGTATTTTTATTGTAAACACATACCTAAAATTTATAGGCATATTAACCTTAAACGAGATGTTATGCAACTAATGTCCCATATCTAACTCATCTTCTATACCCAATTCACTGGATTATAACACAGTTATTTAAATAAAAAAACACTTTTATTTATAATAACATTTTTAATAAATAAAATATTTAAAAAACTAGGAAAAAAAACTAGGAAAAAAACCACTTTTATTTATAATAACATTTTTAATAAATATATCTCTATTTATATTTATATATGTTATATGTTATATTTATATATGTTATTATATAAGACACCAGGTATAAATAGAGATAATAATAAAATAATGTGGTTGTTAGGTTATGAATTGCATACTATTTAAATAACACAGTTATTTAAATAAAAAAATATATAATGGGCGCCTGGGTGGCTCAGTTGGTTAAGCAACTGCCTTCGGCTCAGGTCATGATCCTGGAGTCCCGGGATCGAGTCCCGGATTGGGCTCCCTGCTCGGCAGGGAGCCTGCTTCTCCCTCTGACCCTCCTCCCTCTCATGCTCTCTGTCTCTCATTCTCTCTGTCTCAAATAAATAAATAAAATCTTTAAAAATATATATATATAATAAAAGGGCACACTTTTGTCACCAGTGCTTTATAGCAAGATTCTAGCAAGATTCTACGAAGCTGAAGTAAGCACATCTAATTGAAGCAGGAGCATATTCTTGTAATGGTTAGCTTGGGCAATAGATCCACCAGAGTGCATAACACTGCAGCAATGATTACTTCTAATCCTGGATGAGATAGTTAAATTTTCTAAAATTCAGTTCTCTCAAATTGGAATTATAAAATTTGTTTCAAATTGTCACTATGGGATTTTTGCTTCTGGCTATTGGAGTAATTGGCACCAGATTACTACTAGACTACTTTTCCTACCAACATATATATACACCAAAGAACTGTTTTCAGATGTTGGACCTAAGAAGAATTATTCTATGATATCTGAATAAAAGGGTGATTAAAGTGATCCTAGCACTTGGCCTGGAGGTACTTTCCAGACTGCAGTGTAGGAAAGTGATCCTGAGGTTGAATACAGAGACCTTGAAGTATCAAGAAAGGAGAGATTAGAGCTTGTGGCTTCAAGGTGGTCTGGAATTTGTATGACAGGATACCAGAGGAGGGTGTTGAATAGGGAAGTTCCATAAATTTGTATAGGAATCTTCTTAAGTTTTTGACCACATAATATATGGTGAATATGCAGTGTGAATCTCCATGTGTCTGACAGAAAAGTTATTCTGAGGCAGCAGAAACTACATAGTATACTGGGGTATGTAAGAATTCCAAAAAGGCAGTCAGGAGACCTATTTGAATACCACAGGGATTTGATTAAATCCCTGAAAGGCCATACCTAAGGATTAAGGTGACTAGAGTCTAATAGACCTGTCCTAAGCTAAAAACAAATATCTAAAAGATAAAGTTGACCCATTATTAAATTAACTAACTGACCTCCCAAAAAGAACCTTAATAATTCTTTTTTTTTTTTTAAGATTTTATTTATTTATTTGACAGAGAGAGACACAGCAAGAGAGGGAACACAAGCAGGGGGAGTGGGAGAGGGAGAAGCAGGCTCCCCACAGAGCAGGGAGCCCGATGCGGGACTCAATCCCAGGACTCTGGGATCATGACCTGAGCTGAAGGCAGTCGCTTAACCAACTGAGCCACCCAGGCGCCCGAACCTTAATAATTCTTAAAGGAAGACAATAAAATTCATTCTCAACATTATAGTATTTACAATATCTACCTTACAATAAAAACATTACTAGGTATGCAAAACAGAATAATGGAACCCATGAACAGGGAAAAAGTAGTCAACAGACACATAGCTAGAGATGCACAGTTGTTGAAATTAGCATCAACAGATTTAAAATGACTGTATAGATATGTTAAAAGAGTAAGAAATAAATTAATGAGAGAAAAAATAGGGAGTTTTAGTAGAGAAATTAAGACTATAAAAACCAATCAAATAAAAATTTGTTTGGAAAAGTCAATACCTAAAATGAAGAATTCACTGAATGGGCTAAATAGTAAATTTGATACTGAAGATCAGTAAAGACAGATCAAGAGAAACTATCCAAATTAAAACAGAGGGAGAGAAAAGCTTAGTGATATCAAGCAATCTTGCATCTATATATTTGGATTCATGGAAGGTTAGAGCAGGAAAGAATATTTGACGAAATAATAGCTGAAAATGTTCCAAATTTTATGAAAATATCAGCCCGTGGATTCAAGAAGCTTACTGTCTAACAGAATACAAATCAAAGGACACCATAACTAGGCACATTATAGTCAAGTCACTGAATACAAAAAATAAAAATAAAATATTAAAAACATCTAGGGCGCCTGGGTGGCTCAGTTGGTTAAGCGACTGCCTTCGGCTCAGGTCATGATCCCAGGGTCCTGGGATCGAGTCCCGCATCAGGCTCCCTGCTCTGCGGGGAGCCTGCTTCTCCCTCTCCCACTCCCCCTGCTTGTGTTCCCTCTCTCGCTGTATCTCTCTCTGTCAAATAAATAAATAAAATCTTAAAAAAAAAAAAATCTAACAAAAATTATATATTAAAGAGAAGGGTGACTATGAGATATGATAAGAAATACTATTGATTTATGTCTTGAAACAATACATGCTGTAGACAATGAAATGAAGTATGGAAGTGCCAGAAGAAGTGTTTAAAAATTCAACCTAGAATTCTATATTCACTGAAAATATCCCTCAAAAATGGGGAAAAATAAATACTTGAGACAAACCTTTGCTGAGAGATTCACCACCAGTGAGACCCGTAGCACAGATATACTTAAAAGAAGTTATAATGGCTGAAAGAAATTTATAGCAAGTTGAAATTCAGTTCCATAGACAGTAGAAATGGTGAATATGCAAGTAAATATAAAAATATGTTTTTCACTTTATATTTTTATTAAAAATAAATGGTTACTTAAAGGAAAATAGTAGCAATGATTTAAGGTTTATAACAGAAGTAGGAACAAACATGTATAACAAGAGAAAAAGGTATGGGAGAGGGTTAAGATGAGGCATAATGTTGTAAGATTAACATCATACCACCTGAAGTGCAATAATATTTACCGATGGTGGATTGTGAAAAGAATAAGAAGGATATTGTAATCCCCATAGCAATTTTCAACAATAATACTAAAACCATAGAGAAGGTAAAATGTAAAATTAAAATTACTTAATCCAATAAAAACAGGAAAGGCGGAAAAAAGAAAAATGAGACAAATAGAAAACAAAAAGCAAAGAAGTAGAATAAATCACATCATTAATTCCAATTATTATAAATGGGTTAATCACCTAAAAGTAGAGATCATCATCGTGGAAAAAAGCAAGAGCCAAATGCATGCTAATAACAAGATACACTTTAATAATAAAGACAGTATAAGGGAAAAATAATATAATAATACTAATTATAAGTAAGTTAATATCAGGAAATAGACTTTAGGACAAATATTTCTAGACATAAAGAAGGATACTTTATTGTAATAAAAGAGTCAATTTAAAAAAATAATATGTCTAAATGCATATATATAGTTGACCCTTGAACAATGCAGGAATTAGGGGTGCCGACCCCCACACAGTCAAAATTCTGTGTACAATTTTGACTCCCCCAACACTAATAGCCTACTGTTGACCAGAAACCTTATCAATAACACAGTTAACTAATACATATTTTGCATGTTATATGTATTATATACTTTCTTCTTGCAATAAAGTAAGCTGCAGAAAAGAAAGTGTTATTAAGAAAATCATAAGGAAGAGAAAATACATTTTTACAGTACTGTACTATCTCTATTGAGAAGAAAATTCACATATAAGTGGACCTGGGAAGTTCAAACCTGGTTGTTCAAGGGTCAATTGTACCTAGCAATAGAGTTCAAAATATATGGGAAGCAAAAACTGACAATTAGAAATACTTCAACTTATAATTATATTTAAAATTTAATTAGTCCTTTTTCACTAACAGAACTAGTAGATTGAAAACTTAATAAGATACATGCCTATCAGAACAGCTGAAGTCTAAAAAACAGACACTACCCACTGCCAGGGAGAATGAAGAGCAATGGGACCCTCATCCATTGCTGATGGGGAAAGCAAAATGGTTTCAAGTTGGAAGGCAGTTTGACAGTTTTTTACAAAGATAAATATAGTCTTACCATGTAATCCAGCAAAACATGCTCATAGATATTTATCCAACTGATTTGAGGACTTATATCCACAAGAAAAACTCCTTTTGAACTTTTAGAGCACGTTATTCATGATCTCCAAAGTAGAGGCACTCAAGATGCTCTTCAGTAGGAGAATAGACAAACAAAACATTCAGTAGAATACTATTCGGTAACAAAAAGAAATGAGCCATCAAGCCGTGAAAAGACATGGATAAATTTAAATGCGTATTGCTAAGTGAAAGAAGCCAGTCTGAAAAGGTTACATATAATAGATTCTACTAATAGGAGATTCTGGGAAAGGCAAAACTATAACAAAGATAAAAATAATATGGTGGCGTAGGTTTGGTGTGGAAGTGAACTGTTGAATAGGTGAAGCATCTGGGATTTTCAGAGCAGTGAAACCACTCTGTGTGGTACTATAATGGTAGATACATAACATTATGCATTTGGCAAAACTACAGAACTTTACGGTACAAAGAATAAACCTTAATGTATGCAATTAAAATAAATCATTTAAAGAAGTCAGAGCACAAGGAAGAAATGTAAAAAGAGACAAACCAATCTAACTGTAGTACAAATATATGAAACAACCTCAGTGAATGGGGTGAGGAGCATAGTGCTGACCTAAGTAACTTCAGAAAGGAGTGGAGTCCTAAACCCAAAGGCAAAATGAACTGTACATGAGTCCTGTATGGTAGCTGATGAAGTTGTTTCCCTTGATGGTATGGGTTAACAATATTGATACTTCATTTATGTATGCAAGACTGAAAATTGTGTAAATCGATGGCATATGGTAGAAGCTAAATTTTTCATTGTTGGAGTGGAAATTTACAGATAAGCGTGGGCAAGAGGCTAAAACAGTCCATGGGGTAATGAATTCTAGTTGAAGATATCAGAATGAATTTACGCTTAGCTAAATATAGATACAGGTGGTTACACATAGAAGTATAGATAAGTGAAGATACATAGTAGTACACAGGCATGTATTTCATTGCACTTTGAGCTGAAAGAGCCTAAAAGCAAAGACACTCCAGTACCAACAAGTGCCCCCAGCAACCATATCTTGATTTCTGATGCCATTCTCTAAGAAAAGGAGCCAAGCCTCCTTGGAGAAATGGCTGATCTAGTATTGGTGTCCATAATATACAAAATATAAAAGATGATTCTGGAATATGTTATAAAAAATCCACTTACCCACCCACACACATTTATGGGAATATGGCAAAGATATATGGTGCAGCTGGGAGAACTCCCAACATTTTGAGCATAAAATAAAGTAATATTGCATAATAACCTCAAGTAAAAATAATATCCAGGAGTCCATACTGAAACAAATAAATTATTTAAATATATAAATAAATGGGGGAGAATAAACAAATCTCATGTGCACAAAAGTTTCAAATAATGTACATATATATACTGCCTTAAAGGAGGCTGTGCATAAGTCCCCACTTCTTAAGTGTAGATTGCCAGAGTAACCCCTTTCCAAAAAGTACAGAACAGGAAGTGAGGGGGGAGAATAATTGCCGAGTGGAGAAAATTAACAAATGCTACCTGAGCCATGTGATCGATGTCAACATGAATAATGATAATTCATGTTGCTAGTATATACCCTTGTTATGATGTGATGAAGTGGTACTTTATCTTCCTGGACTTCCTCCTCTAACCTCATAGCTCCATTTTAATCATGACAAAAATATCAAAGAAATTGCAACACTTGAATAGTCCTAAAAACTGTATGGGTCAGCAAAAATGAGGACAATCTGAGAAACGGTCACAGTTTAAAGGAAACCTAATTGATCACAATCAATTGCAATGTGGTATCTTGGATGGGATCCTGAAACAGAAAAAAAAGGCATTAGGTAAAAACTAAAGGGTTTGGAATAAACTATGTATTTTAATTAATAATAGTATAGAAATATTATGTCATTAATTGTAATAAATGGATCATACTAATTTAAAATATTAGTAATAGAAGAAACTGGGTGCTGGGTCCACAGGAACTTTCTGGACTCTTTTTACAATTTTTCTGTAAATCTAAAATTAAAAGATTTTTAATATCAACAAGAATGCAGATTTATATATATATAATGTATTTATATTATTATATATATATATATAATCAACCAACTTAATCTAATTTTCTTAGTTCAGTGCTACATCTAAAGCTGCAGTATGCATATTCATGAAGCATTCACTATGATGGACCTTAATATTCAGTACAATTAATTAAACATGGTAGTGGCATGTACACATGCATTCTCTGGCCTTGGATAACTTATATTATCAATAAAAAAAGAAATATATCTTTAAAAAATCCAAATGTTTGGAAACTAAGAAACCATTCTAATTGTATACAGGTGGCAAATATAAAATGACAAGGACAACAGAACTTATTTGGCCCTGAATGATAATAGAAATGCGACTTACCTAAATTTTGGGACACAGCTGCAGAGTCTCAGAGGAAAAAACATGTATATATCACAAAATTAATGTCTTAGAAAAAAGGAAGATTAGAATAAATGATATAGATAAGAGCAGATATCAATAAAAAACAGAGAATACCAACTAAATAAAAATTAGATCAGAAATAATAAAATTCAAAAATCCTAGTTAGACTAAACAGTCTACAACTATATATGTATATATCATTGTATATTAATGCATTAATATTAATATATCATCCTTATATATTTGGAAATACTTAATACTTAATAATTAAATGTTAGTTATTAATTAATGATTAATATATAACCTTAAAATATTTCAGCATAGCAAATAGTGAAATTTATAAAATGCATTATATACCATGGTATTTATTTTATCTGTGGAATACAGCTTGGTTTTACATTGGAAGAACAAGCAATACAATTTATCACATTTACAGATTAAAACAAAAAAAATATGATAGTCTTAATGGATAATGAAAGCCTTGCATAAAATTCAGTACCAATTCATGAGAACAGATTTCTGCAAGAGAATGAAAGGGATTTCCTCAATATAATAAATAATATCTGAAAAAAACCTACAACTACAACCCTAATAACTGGAACTGAACATTGGACCAAACATGTTTCTCCCAAGAAGAGAAGCAAGGCAACAATGATCTCTTTCATTTTTTCTAATCAGCATTATAATAGAGGCCCTACCCAATGCAAAAAGGAGAGGAATAGAACAAAAAGGTATACAGATTGGAAAAGAAGAAATAATAATATAATTTTTTGTAGATGACATGAGGAATGCTAAGGTATTGAAAAAACGTCCATAGATAAATAAATTTAACAAGGTTGCGGGTACAAGGTCAGTATATAAAATTCAGTTGTGTTCTATTAAAAAACCAAACAAAGGAAAACAGAATTTTAAAAGTATAATTTAAAATATCATAAAAATGTAAAACTTTTAAATAATCTATTTATTTCTAGTTTCAATGAAAAAAAGAGTACAATTAAAAAATGATTGAAAAAAATAAAGAAGACCTTAATCAATGGAGAGATATACAATGTCCATGCATTTGATGACTCTATATTGTTAAGATACCTATACTTACATACTGATGTATAGTTTTAAAGTAATCCCAAATACATTGTGCTTTTTCATAAAAATGAACAAGCTGATTTTAAAAACATAATTTAAAATTTAAAATAGTGCAAATCTACTTGAAAAACAACAGTGTTTCAGGGCCTACATTACCTGATTTAATCACTTGATGTAAACTATATTTGACAATATGGTGGACCTGACAAGAACAGACATATAGATTAATTCAGTGGAATAAGGAATGAAGAAACCTACTTGTATGTTCTATTAATTTCTGAAAAATGTTCCAAAGCAACTCAATGAGAGTAAAAATATTTTCAACAAACCATCCTGTAAGAAATGGATACTGTAAGGAGGAAAAAAAATATGGTATCATACCATACACAAAGAATGAATCCTACATTAAGAAGGAGGTTAACAACCATACATCTGTTGAAGGAGGTGATAAGATCCCTTTGTGTGTCAATTGGTGGCCAAAATTAAAAAATGTTTCCTGAACAAAATCGAAAGCTAGGTTTCTTAGGATTATGAAGTCTGAATATCTATTACCATCTGACCAGAACCATATAATGTGAGTGATGTCAGGCAAGAACGATCCAGTTGAGCACTGTCCATGTCCACCCACCAGATCATGAGAAATAATAATTCGTTAGTTAAACCAATATTTCCTGATATGGCTTGTTTCTCAACAACAGATAACAGAAATGGAAGAATCTCACTACAGAGAGAAAACAAGCAAAAAACAAACAAAACAGAAAAAAAACAAACAAAAAATCCCCAGCAAAACAGTTGGCAAAGAGCATACATGCAGACATTTAAACATGGCAGGAAATAATCTATAATAATGGAATTCAGATGGCACAGAGGATTTATGACCTCAAGAACTTATGACAATAGGGGCGTCTGGGTGGCTCAGTCATTGGGCATCTGCCTTCAGCTGGGGTCATGATCCCAGCGTCCTGGGATTGAGCCCTGCATCGGGCTCCCTGCTCAGTGGGAAGCCTGCTTCTCCCTCTCCCACTCCCTCTGCTTGTGTTCCCTCTCTCGCTGTCTCTCTGTCAGATAAATAAATAAAATCTTAAAAAAAAAATAACTTATGACAATAGATAATCTTAAAGAATATGTGTTATGTAACAGGGCTACACTAGATGCAATAAATGACAACTTCTCTGTATTTTACTTGGGAGATTGAATTGCATCCTAATCAAAGCTGAAACTTACGTGAATTATGAACAGTGCTGGATATACCTTACGAAGAATGCAGAGTATATGACTTGAAGTGAAATAATATTTCATAAAACCTAGTATTATTTATATTTACAGGCCAAGGGAGGAACCAAAATTCTTATAATAATTAACTTGACTATACTAAGTACTTTTTACTAGTAGTTTATTTTATAGCAATTAACTGTGCTAGCATAACTACTATATATTTATATTATCATTAACTTGCATTGTTTTAAATTATAAATTGAAGAGAGCAGAGTAGCTTGAGAATATAAACACTATTTGTTACATTGTTTCTTGAGAAATGATATTCTGAATATTAGAAAACTAGGTTATAAACAGATAATTAAATGTGAAAATTAATTTTTTTAATGGGGATCAATTACCTTATGTGAACAAGAGAAATCATTTAAGCTTTGTTGTTAAAAACAACATGCATATTCAGAAAGCCTATGATTACCCTTTATGAATAATAAATTTTTAATCAGGTTACCTACTCTATAGAGGAGAGCTAATGTCGCTTATCTCTACAGTGAACGTTCAGTTCCAGGTCAAGTTGTAGCTGAGCATCTGCTGTGGCCATATGTCATCTCAGTAGACTGCCACCAGGCGAAATTTGTAATGTGACACACCAAGTTCTAAAAATTATCACAGGAGATGCTGTAATACATAAGGCTTTCCCTTGCTTGGCCTCCCAGTCCCAACGGGGGGGGATGATTCCACATTTCAGCTAATATTATTTGGGTTCCTGCCATAATGCTGGAAAATATTTCTTCCTGTGTAGACTCTCCCACTGGCATCTAGAAAGTGAGCATAAGATTAAAAGTCAGAGAGAGAATTTATTACTCATGCTGGACTGATCCTAAGTTTCTCACTCTCAGAGACTCCCAAAGAGTGATTAGATTTTTCTGCTATTTGGAGGCACCCATGACACTTTATAGCTCCCTTCCCTAAAGCTCGAACATCCTTGATTCAGTAAGATACTTCCAATCCCTTAAATACTTAGAAGTTTGATACCATAGTTAAGCTGCTGTGTCCATTTTTCATTAGTATAGGTCAATCTACTTGCTTTTTAAACAGAAAGAATTCTCAATCTGTCAATAAATTAAATATACTAAAATAAATTAGTATAAAAAGTGTAACATTAAAATATTTATCGCACATAATTTTAAAATAAATGCAAATATTTTTTCATACTCAAGTTCTCGAACAGTTTGGCACAGAATAGAAATGGAGAAATTCAAGTATGGAAGCATCAGCACAGCTCAAAGGTACTATATTCAAATAGACAAAATACACTTTAGCTTTTACACTTACAACTCATGTACCTGGATATTAAAACTACATCTCTTACATCGCTGTTTTTAAATTTTTTTATTATTGGAGTATAGTTGACATACAATGTTATATATTAGTTTCTGCTGCACAATATGGTGATTTGACATTTCTCTACATTATGCAGTGCTCACCCTGATAAGTGTAGTTCCCATCTGTCACCATACAATGTTATTAAGTTAAACCCTTTCCAATCTGGTCACCTAGAAGAAGGGAGGCTTATAATGTTTGGATCAAATTTGGGAGAGTGCTGTGTGCTAGGAAGAATTCTAAAACACCCCAGGTTTCTGCCCCCTGATATATGTACCCTATGTAATCCCCTCCTCTTGAGTGTAGTGAACCTATGATTATGATGGGATGCCATTCCTGTAATTAGATTACTAATCTGTTCACTTAGATTTAATCAAGACAGAGGTTATCCTAAGTGGACCTGACTTACTGAGGTGACCCATTTAAAAGAAAGTGAAGCATCAGAAAGATGCTCCCATGTTGTCCTTGAGGAAACTGATCACCAGGCTATTAAGGCCATGGACAGGAAACAGTAGGAGGCCTCTTGAAGCTGAGGGCGTTCTTCCTATAAAATTACAAGGAAATGAATTCTGCCAGTAACTAATGAGTTTGGGAAGGGACTCCAAGCTTAAAATGTAATTGCAGTCCCTGCCAATGCCTTGGTTACAGCCTGGGGGAGCACAGGACCCAGCTAATACATGTCTGGACTCCTGACCCATGGAAACTGTAAAATAAGAAATGGTGCTTTACACTGCTAAGTTTATGGTAATTTGTTGCAAGGCAATAGAGAACTTTATATGGTCATATTGCACTTGTACTCTCTCCAAAGTACTAAACTGAATAAGAATGATAACAAGTATGCACGTCCAAGTCCAATTCACATAATACCAAGCCAATCTCAACTGACTTTTGTTCTTTCTCAGCTGTGAAAAGCTTATGTGCTGTACATTTGGAAGGCATGAAGTCTGTATTTTTAAGGTTGACAATGTAGTAATTGGATGAATAATGTACATATATATTGTATACCATAGATCATATTATACATAGCATAGCTTTGGGAAGATGAGAATAATGACAGACTTCCTAAAATATGTAAATCTTTTAATAATATGTGAAATGAAATCTATATATAAATATTTCATATATTTATATTTCAAATATATATATACATATATATATATATTTCTGTGGGATAACTGCTCAGAATGCAACAATTCAAACCATTAGGCACCTTATATTTAAGAGGGAAAAGATTTGCATGTGACCCAAGTTAGAAGGCAGCAGAGTACTACTTAATAGGCCAGGTTGATGAACCAGGGCATGTGAAATGTCAGCTTTATCTCTTACTGCCTAGATATTCATAAAGGTATTTTAAAATCTCTCATTGTTTCAGTTTTTAAATCTATAAAGTGGGGATAATGTCAACTTCCTTGTGTTAATTCTTTGAAGGCTGCATGAATTATAGTATGTAAAATCTTTCTCATACATAGTAATTGCTTATTATTAGCTTCACTGTTGGTCAGTAATACAGAAGACGTAAGGTGCTGCTTATTATTGCATTACTATAAATTGTTATTTCTAGCAAAGCAACACCTAAATTGAAATAATTCTCAAAAATGGAAACTCTCAAAATGAAGCATTGTGATTCAATGCAGGCTATGCTTAATTAATGTATTGCTTAGCTAGATGAATGATTTGTCAAGGTCTTTAAAGAAGATAATGTTGATTTTTATTTTTATTTTTTAATTTATTTATTGAGAGAGAGAGAGAATGATAGAGAGAGAGCATGAAAGGGAGGAGGGTCAGAAGGAGAAGCAGACTCCCTGCTGAGCAGGGAGACTGATGCGGGACTCGATCCTGGGACTCCAGGATCATGACCTGAGCTGAAGGCAGTCGCTTAACCAACTGAGCCACCCAGGCGCCCGAAGATAATGTTGATTTTTAATCTAAAATTAGCAACTGATTTGTTCTGTTTGCTCTATTCAACATTATATTTTAGTCTTCCTATTTCCCCTTCAAGTTACCTTATTTGCATGTCTTTAAATCACCCTGTTTGGTTTTATCATGTGGCCATGCTCACAGTTTGCTTGGTTCTTTATAAAATTGCCAAACTGAATTCATCAAAAGAATAATGAATACTACAGATGACATTAATTATTTTGATTTTCAGTAGAGTAAATTGCATCCAATTTGTTACTCATTTCACTTTGAAATGAAACAAATAGTTTTTCCAATAATTATTCTCTTTTTATTGACAGTAACCAGTCTCTTACGTGAATATCAAGTAATGGTTTTATTATATATGTGTAGCTTTTCATCAAATGGAGACATTTAGATATTAAATTGATGATGTGCTTTTAATGAAAATTAGCATTGAGCAATACAACCTAAACAACACAGAAACAGTGTCACTCTTGTAGGCAAAATAATGTACTTTCTTACCCCCAAAATATCTACATCCTAATCCCAGGGGCCTGTGAATATATTATGTTACATGGCAAAAGACAATTAAAGTTGCAGGTAGAATTACATTTGCTAAAGAGCTGCCCTTAACATATGGAGATTATTCTAGATTATCCGAGTGGGCTCCGAAGAGGAAGTCAGAATGATACGAGGTGAGAAGGATTCAACCTACCCTTTTGAAGTTGGAGAAAGGGGGCCTTGACCCATGGGTTGAGGGCAGCCTCTGGAAGCGGGAAAGACAAGGAAATGGATTCTCCCCTAGAGGTTCTAAAGGAGAACACAGTTCTGCCATCCCTTGATGTAAGGTGAAACCTTTGTTAAATTTCTACAGGACTATAAGATATTAAATGTGTCTGTTTTAAGCCACTATATTTATGGTAATTTGTTACGACAGCGGTGGAAACTAATATGGTCCTCATCTTCTGGAGGGAGCCATCCTTGCTGATTCATAGACTAAGCAGACTAGGTGCAAATTGAACACCTGTGACCGTAGGCTCACTTAAGTTTCAGACAGCACAGTTTACAGAAAAGGAATATTTCATGAGCCCCCATTAGAGAAATGTTACAAGTGTGACAGCAAGTCTACCAACAGGAATGCATATAGTAATTGCTGCCAATTTCACAGAACCGCAAACAACTTCCTTTAGAGAAAAAAAAAAAATGTTAGTTTAACACATCACATGAATCTATTTTATATCCTCTAATAGTTTGCCCAGTAATTTTAAATTTTGCTCAAATTGTGATAAACATCATACAGTTTCCCATTTTTTGCTTAACAGCTTAAAGATAGGGTCCCTAGATCCATTGTTCACATTGCTTATTCAGGGAAATTATATGTGTATATATGTAAATATAAATATATATATATATATTCTTTAGCCTTTTCAAAAAGAAAGAAGCACCACTTTGGTTTGGTTTTAGAACTGTATGGCTATATTCACTCATGAATTTGCTGTAATGAATTGGAATGTACTTTTTTTTCCCTCTCATCCTCTTACAAGAACGTTCTTGCTTTGCTTGTGAACATTTGAAGAGAAATGAAAGAAATAGTTTATAAGGTATGAAGGAGTAGGAAATTCCTTCCTAAAGTTGTCATGTTATCTTTCTGGCCACCTGGCCTACATTCTGACACAGAGAGACCAGTTTAGTTTATTATTTAAAGCTGAACACATCAGTCCTTTAAGAAAAGGCTAAGATCTAAAGGAGGTACTTCATTGCAGACAAGAAATTACTGTGACCTTGACTACATGTTTCATTAATAGTGAACTATTTTCATTTCAACTCTCTTTTTATATTAAAGCAGTAGGTTGTGTTGAACCATGTAAAACCATGGAGGGGAGTTGTGACATTAAGTTGTGACATATTAAAGATTTTCGACATTATAACTATTGAAAGTTATTTGGTTTATTTCCAGAATGACAATGTGGTACATATTAGAAACAGCAACCTAAAATGTGGTGTTTTTTTTTTAAAGATTTACTTTTAGACTTTTAAAAAAAATAGGTTTTTCATATATCAGATAAAGCCCTGATTTCTGAGTAATTATTTAAATGTTTTCTCTTTTATCCCACACCCCTTAAAGAAGCACTGTTAACCAGCTCCATAAAAAAAGAACTGGTACAATCAAATGGACTGTGTTGCTTCTTGCTGCATTAAAATGTAGCATATACTATGGAATTGGCAAATTTGAACTTTTTACAAAATGGGAATTATGCAAGCAAGGGTCAATACACATAAAGCTTACTATGTGTAAGCACTGTTTTAAGCATTTTATATGTGTTAATTCTCTTAATTGTCATAAAAAAGTAGGACATTTAGTGCTTGCATTTTACACAAGACAGGTTAAGTAACTTGCCCAGAGTCATGCAGTGGGTCTAGTTAAGCACAGAAATCTTGCTAGTGGAGAAATTTTCTTTTCTGTGTTTTTATCCAAAACATAGAATAAAATGAGTTTGGGCTCTTTGGTTGCAAATAACAGAATAAAGGCAAGAAAGAAAAGGCAAGATAGTAAAAATAAAAATATTTTAAGGGCATAGTAACATCTCATGGAACAGGACAGGAGATAATAAGGAAGAGATTAGAACCATGCAGTAAAAGAGCACTTAGAGTTACATTCTCACCTTTCACTTCTTATCATTTGCTTCTGTTACTTTAATCTGTATTCTCTGTAGACTAGTCTTCTCTGTGTCCCTTACCTTCATGGTTGTTAGAGTTGGCCACCACATGGCTCTCGTGGTCTATGTCTTCATTGATCATTCCATGATCAATCCATGTGAAGCTCGTGCTAATTACTCATTCTTATGCTGAGAAATTGGATTGGCCAAACTTAGCTTAGGTATCCATCCCTGTCAAAACAGTTCTGTTAATAACTTGTCTGTCAATGAATAAAAGGAGTGGAGCAAAGGTAATTGACTAGAAAATACCATAATTTTGGTAACTGGAATTTTCCAATGTAAACTAATGTATTTGTTATATATTATTAATTCAATCTCATATGATACCACCAGTGAGAGGCTGATGATCTGCTGTGTGAATTTTGTGACTAGACCAAAGAATATCAAAGCTAAAATAAGAAGCTATTATTTGAGGGGCGCCTGGGTGGTTTACTCAGTTAAGTGTCTGCCTTCAGCTCAGGTCATGATCCCAGGGTCCTGGGATTGAGTCCCGCATCAGGCTCCTTGCTCAGCAGGGAGCCTGCTTCTCCCCCTGCTTGTGCTTGATCTCTCTCTCTCGCTCGCTGACAAATAAATAAATAAAATCTTAAAAAAAAAAGAAGAAGCTGTTATTTGGCTCCCAACCCCCCCCCACACCTGAAACATGTACAAAAAGGCTGAAAGAGCACAGAGAGGACTCAATAATATGAAGAAATACTGATATGATTGCATGAAAACAGTGTACATAATTACATATGTAATTGTTGATATACACTTTTAATGCATTTTGAATTTCACCAAAAGTGAAACAATTCATTAAATCTTGTGATTCTTCTGTCTCTTTGTTACGTGAAAATTTTTGATTTCTTGGAAAAACAAATTCCATTATTATAAATACTTGGTTAAAAAAATAACCAGTTGTAATTTGAACAGGCCAGTATTTTACTTGCTTCTAGCACATTTCCTGACAAGACATATTTGGAAGCTTACTAGTAAATAACAACTTTCTGCATAAAACATAAATCCTGTGGATTTGGGGGGCTTGCAGCACACTCTAGAAAACTTAGAGTGACCAAAAATAGCACTAAGCATTTGGGGAGTGTAAGGGTTGGACAGTTGAACAGGTGTCGATACCAGCAGGAGATACGACCATGGGCCATGGAATGGTCCCATGTCAGGGGCATACCCATGATCCTAGCAGAAGGAAGTGAAAATTGCCTCCGAGAGAAAGCATCACCAATTTGGTCCCCAGGTTTCTACAAATTATGAATCACCAAATAATGAACTCACAATCAAATATCACCAAACACACACACACACACACAATCACCATGAATGAGAATTTATAGGGGCAAAAAGCAACAACAGATTTAGACTCTCAAGAGCTCCAATGTTGACATTTCAAGAAATAAATATAAATTAGTTAGCATTGAACTCTCTGAGGAGACAAAAGGTAGAACAACAGAAGTGTTCCAGCAACAAGCAACTAAGTGAAAAAAACCATGAAATACTTTCTACATTATAATACTATTTTAAAAATGAAAAATAAGTAAAACTAAACAATATAATGTTTAAAGATAAATGTGATAAAAAATATAAATAAAAAGGCAAAAAGGATGATATATTCAAAATTCGGGAAGGTGGCTGTCAGGGATTTGGAATCCAAATGAGGGAAGTATTAGATGGGGAGAGTTATGGACTTACAGCAATGTTGTGGTTCTTGAATTGTCTATCTGTCCTCAGGGGCTGTTTTATGCTTCATAACTTATATGCATATTACATATATTTTATATATAACAAGTATTTAAAAATAACAAAACTAAAAAAGGAATATAGTGATTATATAGTTTAATATAAAATTAAATGCTGTTTTATAAACTAATTTTGTGCTTTAAACTTTGTACTTCAGCATACGGAGGAAAACAAGGTCTAAAAGTGTCTTCTAGGGCGCCATAGGTTCCTAAAGATCCTGAAAATTTCTCCTCCTTCTCCTTTCCTTCCTTCACTTTCTCCTCCCTCTCCTCCTCCTTCTTGGTGGTTACCATGAGTAATTTTTAACTGTCTCCAATTTATTTCAGTTATAAGTTTAATTTTTAACTGTCTCCAATTTACTTCAATTATAAGTTTAATTTTTAACTGTCTCCAATTTACTTCAATTATAAGTTTAAACAATTAATAGTAGTATATTCTGCATCATTTCGGTGGTTACCTTAAAACTAGATAACTATTGGACATTCTTTCCTGCTTTGTCAAAGATGAGTTGACCATAGAGTTGAGGGTCCATTTCTGGGCTCTCCATTCTGTTCCATTGATCTATGTGTCTGTTTTTGTGCCAGTACCATGCTGTCTTGATGATGACAGCTTTG
>NC_138375.1:21536347-21555123 GCF_054177405.1 Leptonychotes weddellii | reverse complement strand
CGGATGTTTGACCAACCTTGCAGCCCAGGGATAAATCCCACTTGGTCGTGGTGAATAATCTCAGATCTGTACCTCTGAAACAAATAATGCAATATATGTTAAGAAAAAAAAAAAAAGAAGAAGAAGAAGGTAGCAGGAGGGGAAGAATGAAGGGGGGGAAATCGGAGGGGTAGAGGAACCATGAGAGACGATGGACTCTGAAAAACAAACTGAGGGTTCTAGAGGGGAGGAGGGTGGGAGGATGGGTTAGCCTGGTGATGGGTATTGAGGAGGGCACATTCTGCATGGAGCAGTGGGTGTTATGCACAAACAATGAATCATGGAACACTACATCTAAAACTAATGATGTAATGTATGGGGATTAACATAAGAATAAAAAAAAATTAAAAAAAAACTAGATAACTATTACAACTCTAATAGCCCATTATAGAATGAATTCAGTAAGTGGATTTACTTCTATGTTTATGATCCGTTGAGTCAACAAATCATTTTACTTTTTAATGATTTCAGGTTAATGAGAAAAGAATGGAGGTCAAGGAGAAAGTAAACAAAATATTCTTGCTAAGACAAGGCCGGGGGACCTCATGGCACACAATGTAAACTCAAATTTTGAGTAATTTGAATAATAAAACTAAAATTGATTCAAGAACAGAATCATCACATACCTGACACAGGAGTCCTGAACTCAGAAAACCCATCCTGATGTGGCACCTGGTGTTTTTACATTTTAAGTGGTGATTTAGTTTCAACAAAACATTATCTGCCATGTTTTGTTAATTAATCACCTAATTCATCAATATTGTAATGATTTCTCTTAGTATTTTTTTGGTTTTGTAGTCATACAAATTATATAATAATTTATTACTAGTTCCATGTTTATACAGTTTAATTAACTTTATGATTAAATAATTTGTCAATACCTAAATCAGCTAAATATTTTTCTTTTCTCTTAAAGGCTATCACTAGTTGAACATGTTTGAGATTACCAGATTGAGTCTTGAAAAGCTTAGGTAATTTTCGAGATTGGCATAATTCGGTTGATAAACTCTCATTTGAAAATCTGAGGGAATCATAATTAACAGAATCAAAAATTCACATCTCAAATCACAATTTTAACTTCCTAAAAGGAGATTAAACCAATAATAGTAGGTAGCAGGTAAGAAGGCAAACACGTTTACATTCCCACATTGAGCATTGTGCAATATCACTGTTTAATTTTTCTAAGAAAGCTTGAAAGATACTATATGAATTCTCATTAGAAAGGTATTATAACTACTTCTGTAAAATATGACTGGTATTTGTGCATAGCATCCCAGCTCACTGCACATAGCTTATTACATACAAGATAGCCATGTTTATTTTTATAAATCGATGAATGAATGAACAAATAAACAAATCTTGCAGGAATCTATTTCGTATCTGTAGCATTGCTCTCTTTCAATAGAAGATGTATTCCAGGATTCTACATGTCAGACACTGGTTATCTCTTCTGGTCTCTGCCTGATTCTTTCATGCTTCTTTTAATCTCCTAGTGTTTGTTTTCTTGCTCAAATGCTTCTTATAAGAGCATCTGGATATATTTAGGTATCCAAGATGGCTTCTGAAGCCAGTGTCATTTCACTATTATGTAATTAAGATATTTAAAGTATAACAGGTTGAGATTTTGCATATGACCCTAATGTACAAGATATGGAATTCCAAAGATAAATCACCATTTGAGGAATTTACAAAGGAAACTTAATAAAAATAAATTGATCTTAGTGTTTTGAATCCTCTCACCTTGAGTATAGAAGAGATAACAGGAAGAAAGGAGAGAGGTTTTGAAGGAGAAGATATTGGGAGGAAGGTATTTTTGGATAAAAATGTGATGTGATATTCTTTGCCTCCCCTACTCCCTTCCTCTACTCAAACATTCTTGTGAGTGCAAACTCTCACAGGCATCTATGGAGAGCTTAACATGCGATGCCTTCATATGGGAGGCAGAGACGACTAGTATCTGACTCCCACCCCAGAACCCTTACAAAATAAAAAGAACTTAAAAACTTCAGAGAGTAACGCTATTTTGGGGTTGACCTACAGACACTCCCCGATTGTGTGGTAACAATGGATATGGATGCCTATAGAGTTCTCTTCTAATGGGTGTTAACTGTGCAGAGCAAGTCGTCCTGACTTCTGTCCAATAGCGCCACCTGGAGTCATGGAGGGAACAGGAATACAGCCGCAAGAAGCTGAAGGTGCTTATTCAGAGCCCAGGAAAAGAATGGCAAAGGACCACCTAGAATAGAAGTCAAGACAAAGGCAGAGGAGAGGTGGCCATCAGGGAACCACAGAAAAACTCAGGAAAGAAACTCCCCAAATACGTCAGTCCCCTAGAGATGAATGACGGTAAGAGTAGGAATTGTCCTTACCTTGAGAGCAACATCTAGAAAAGAGAGCAGAGGAAAGAATTGTTTATGAGAGAAGTTTAGATGAATAAATAGAAAAGCCAACTATATCCATTTTTAATCCTGAAGGCTTCCAGCCTGAAAGAGGCTGGTGTTAACGTAAAGTGGCAAAAATATGCTATTAAATTACAGAATTGTAAAAAAAAAATTAAATTGTGATGAATATCTTGCATTGAACATTCATTCTAATTACTGAAGTGCATCTGTGATAACAATTTAAAGTTTCCCTATAACTAATTTTATCTAAGAGTGGGCAGAAAAGTCCTGAAAACTACCTCACTAAGTATATTTTAAAGGGGCAGTGGTTAACAAAAATAAATTTGCATTCTGGATTCATCAGAAGGCGTTGTTCAACCTCCAGGTTACATAAGAATGTGTAAGACTTTTCTTCAACAAGCAAATTCTGTCTTCTACTCTCCACTGTCAAAAGAGGGGCTGTGTTCTTTGACAAGGTTGTGACTGCAGGGCTAACTGCCAGGTTCCTGCTACAGACACTATAGTACATGTTGGAAATATTATTATCGAGATGCTCATTTTCAGCTAAGGTCAGGGAAGAAGCAAGATTGTTTGCCTTTTCTTTCTTCTTTATTGATGAATGTCTAAGGTTAAGTCTTATATTTGCTTTCATGTATGGATTTGGAGATATCCATGGTAAGATGCAGTTATGTTTAACCAGTCTGGCCAGTTGAAGCTTAAATGTTGCTTGAAGAAGAGTCCTTCTGAATATTTTCCCAAGCAGCTTTAAAGCTGTTGCTTTCAATTGTATTCTGTTTTTAATTTCTTTTATATTTGCTCCACTTGCTGCTTTACAAAATCACCGGAGTACCTACCCTTAGGTGTATAATTTTGGCAATGGTGCCATTTAATTGATGTTCAAGAAAACCAAATCATCTGGATTTTCATCTGCATTTCTGTTTTCATTACATGCTCATCAATTTCAACATCTCTGCAAAAGAGAGTCTTTATGATAGGTTTCATGTAAGAATCACATGTAGGGGCGCCTGGGTGGCTCAGTCGGTTAAGTGACTGCCTTCAGCTCGGGTCATGATCCTGGAGTCCCAGGATCGAGTCCCACATCGGGATCCCTGCTCAGCAGGGAGTCTGCTTCTCCCTCTGATCCTCCCCCCTCTCATGTGCTCTCTCTCTCTCTCTCATTCTCGCTCTCTCAAATAAATAAATAAGTAAAATCTTAAAAAAAAAGAATCACATGTATTTGGAAGATATATTGATATTACGTATCTGTAGGAGCTACCATCAATTGAACAACTTCTTGTACAAGTGGGTATCTGTTGTTAATGAGCTCTGCTGTTTTGAGATTGCTATTTGCGAAGTAACATATTTAAGATTTCTACTGGTCAAACCGCCTTTCAACACCGTAATGGCAGCTATTACATCTTGTTTGAACATTTTGTATAAATATGACAAGATACTTGCAAAATCTTGTCCATGTAATGAGGCTTATGAAGGGCTTAAAAAATGATGAAGATGGATTGGTTATCTGTTGGCCTATAATCATTATTTTTATTTTATATTTTGCTGTGATACAATTGTTTTATGAACACACAATTGAAGTGTGTAAATAAAACAACATAACATATGCTTTTGATGCTTGAATTTATCTCAGCCTTTATCATATTTATCTCATTGTCATGACAGCTAACTGATTTTCCATTCTATAAATATTTTTTTGATCGTATTGCCATGTTGTTAGGTAACACCCTGAAATCTCTCATCAAACAAGGAAGGCAGAAACCCAGTTAAGTTCATTATAAATCCATGATAGTGTCAGATCACAAAAAGTCTCATTTTACATTTCCTAATACCTCATGTTTAATAGATTTAAGTAGAATAATTTGTTATATAACCAATGTTATTATGCATGAATTTGTGTACTACAACAGTAATTTAAACAAACTATTGTGGTAGCATAAAACAATGAAGAACAAACAATGCTTTAATAATGGAAAACTTTTGAAGGAGGAGACATTTTAGCTTTGTTAAAAAAAATGAGTAAGAGTTTTCCATGCTAAAAGTTGTAGAGCATTTGAAATGATTTGGCCTTTCCTTTTTCCCTTCAGCCCTCCTTCCCTCCCTCCCTTCTTTCCTTCCTTCTTTCTTTTTATAAACTGTATCATTGGTTTGTGTTTTCTGAAGTCTTCCAGATATCCATGAGTAACTAAAGATTATTTTTTCATAATATGGGTATATATTATGATCATCAGGCACAATTCCTCAAATACAGAGTATTCCCATTAACCCATACGGCTTACATATATTAAAATATTCCATTGATTTCTAACTTTTATGTTTGTGCTATCTTTGATATTCAACTTCCATAACTCTTTATTTTAGGTCAAGAGTTTTACCCTTCTCCCTGTTATCTTTCTCACATACTTTTTTACAAAAGCTAATACTTTGTGCTTTTCAATACTATTTCAAGAAAGTACTTATTTCTTAATAGTCATTCAGTATGAAGAGATGCAATAGGCTCTTGCTTCCAAATCCTGTAATTTGTCTGCATTTTAAAAATACTAGAGGCTAATATATTTCCTTTCAATAAAACCAATGTCACCTTGTTTTTCTATAGAACCATTAAAAGGTCTCTATCAGCATCTTTACCAAAGGTGCTTCCCTGTCCTTGTAATTTGTGCTTCAAATACTTTGCTGATTATGCATTCACTCAGGTGATATTTTGAGTTTCATTTATAGTAGATCTTTGAGTGTCCTTTAGGCCTTTATACCAGATGTAAATCTGTTTTGCCCCTAAAAGTAAAACATTTGAAAAATGTTGAAACCAAACTCTTACTGTTCTCTTTCACATTTTCATTGCATTGTGCCTCTAGAAAAGGGAAAGGGGATGTATTTATATTTTATATTTAATATACATTTACTTATATGTATTTATAAATATATATATAAATAGTTAAGCATAAGCATGTAGATAAACTAAATCTCTAGGTTTTTAAGAAATTTATATTTCATGAGAAGAAACAGACAAAAATAATCAGACAAGCTCATACCAATGCATACCTGTAGAGTGGTACTAAGTACTATGAGGATATATGAAGCAGAGAGGACAATGAATAGTGACAGAGTGGCTATTTTTTAATAGAACTGACAAAGTAGCCCTCTCAGATGAAGTGACTTTTGAAAAAAAAATCTGACAAAAGGAGGGGAATAAGCTACATAAACGTTTGAGGGATCAGCATGCCAAGTACAAGGAATAGCAGGTACAAAGCCCTGAGTTAAGAACATGTTTACAAACGTGTTCAAGAAATACAAGGAGGATAATGTGGGTGGAACTGATAAACTAATTAAAATGATAGGAGTTTAAGTCACAGAGGTAGCTAGGACTGGAAGGTGTAGGGCAATGCTTCCTGATCTTTTTTTTTTTAATTTTTTCAAGATTTATTTATTTATTAGAGGGGGGAGGGCAGAGGGAGACAGAATCACCAGCAGACTCCCCATGAGCAAGGAGCCTGCCTGGCATGATCCCGTGACCCTGAGGTTATGACCCCAGCCAAAATCAAGAGTCCAATGCTTAACTGCACACCACTTCCTGATCTTACTGAACTGATCATGCTTATGACGTGTGTGTATGTGTGTGTATGTGTGTGTGCGTGTGCGTGCATGTATACATATATTATAGGGCATCAAAATATGACAAACCAAAATATGTCACTTATTTTGAGCTGAAAGCATATGAAGTTCAACAGTTGAAGAAAGAAGCCTTCCCAGAGCTTCCCTTATCTGACTGAAAGCAGAAATTTTGGGGATATGAGGACTGCCATAAATCCCCTCTTCTGGGACAGTTTTATGGTCATGATGAAGATGGAAAGTTGACCCCAAGATGGACCTCACAAAGAAACCTTACTCTATTAGTTTCCCCCATATATTTAGCTTTCCATACTTTGCTACCTTAAAGCCTAAAACCTTTTCTTTTGTCTTGTCACTTCTCTATACATAGATTGTTCTTCCTGTAGTTGCTGTATTAGCCAAATTTCTAACCACCCCATTGACTTCCTGCTTGTGCATACACCACACATGTTAATGAACTCCCTTTGTTTTTTCCCTTGTTAAGCGGTCTTTTGTCAGTCTAATTTGCAGGGCACCAGCCAGAGAAATTAGAAGTGTAGAGGAAAAAGGTATTTTTCTCCTTTACAATATATTTTTAATTTTGCCATCTTTAAATAGAAATCATAGGTTATTTAACCTATGTATTCATAGTGTTTTTCAAAGGCAATATACTGTCCTAACAGTTATATGAAAGAAAAATAAAAATAATATAATTTATAAAAATATGTATTTCAGTGTAAAGACACAACTCTATGGCACATCAAAGTTGCTGGACGCTTGTCTTCATGTGTAGAGTTACTGTGACTCTTGCAGCCATACGACTGTGGCCTGAATTGGCAACCCAACACCATAGACACTTTTGTTACAGTAACGTGGTTGTTAAAAGAGGGAATGATGCTTGGCAAAACTCTGATGACAATGCAGCTCTAACTTCATTTGATTTACTTAACTTTTATCTTGTCAGGAATGGGATAATACATGTAAATACATTTCCATTTAAATTTAAAGTGGTCTTAGAGTCTAGACCAGTCCATGCCAAATGCGGAGACATGCAGGGCAATTTCTTGTTGTGTAGTATTGTCTTTGGATTTCAGAATGTCCTACTTTCTGTTCTTTTTGAATAGGGTGAGTCCACCATCAGTGGCATAACCAAAAAACTTGGAAAACTTTCCAAAATTCTTCCTTGGATTTTGGTAAATATCTTAATTTTATTCTAAGTGTAATGGGAAACCATGCTAGTGTTTTGATGGAAAGTGACCTGATCAGATTAATATTTTAAAAGGATTGTTCTGTTGATAAAACGTTAAGCTTCAGGGTGTGAAAATTAAAAACCACAATCAAATCAAATAATTTTATTTATATATTTTTATTATTTTTTTATTATTTTACCCTCTGTTTCAAAATAACGTATTTTAAGACAAATATTAAATGTATTAAAACAAAACACTTTATTCCTAGTTCTGTTAACAATAACCCTGTTATCAGGCTTGAAGTTTATGGTGGGGAACTTTAGTTTGAAAAAGTTCAAGGATGAGGACAGTTGGGAAAATAGTACAAAACTGAATATTTGGTGTTGATATTCATGAGTTCTAAATAGAGTTTGTATTATTAACCACTATGTAAAATTGGGCAGCTACTCCTCCACATTCATAAATGAGAATCTAAAATTGTATTCTACCTCTGAATGACCTCACATTAAACTTAACACTGTATTCTGGGGATAACAGTTTCCTTTCTCATTTCAAAAAAATACATAATCCAGCAATGAACCAGAAGAATAGGCATCATTTTGGCTTAAAAGTGAATTTCTGTTTATCCTCTCCCTGTCTACTCGTATCTTCTGATACAAGTTTTTCCACCCCATAATTCATCCTGAGAGTTAGCTGACCAGGGTAGCCAGGAAGACTACTCAAATCAAAGAGATATGTGGTCCCGATGGAGACAATACTTCTCTCTGAACCTTATATCATACTCAGTTGATTCAAAAAATGGTAGTTTAAGGGAGATGTTTTTTCCTAGGCCCAATTCATCAAATATATTAGAAAACTTTTCACACTAAAAAACTGTGTGTAGCAATAAATCACTCAATAGTATCTGTAAGAGAGGAAAAGAAAAGCTGCTTTAATTGTTTCAGCAGTTAAATCAGTCAAGAAGGACATACCAATTCAGGAATTTTGACAGTCAAATCTTATTTATGAACCATCTGCTAAGTTCGCCATCAAGTTTATCATTAATGCTATATATGAAAGCACTTGATTGGATGTTAACAGCAAATGTTAACATACACTAAAATTAGTAAAAATGTGGGCCCAGGATCAAACAGTATTATGTGTCTAATGTTGAAGGAAGTATGGTATTTCATTTAAAAGAAGGGATTTGAGTCTGGTTATCTGCGTTTAAATGTTAGCTCTGTAACTAACCAGGTATGTTACCTCATGCAAGTCATTTTCCTTTTCTACATCTAAATTTTTCTATCTGTAAAGGGATTTCTAACTATATATTTGTTGTGAGAAGTAAGTAAGATCATCCATGTGCTGAAAATACTTAAAGTATGTTTGCTGCACAGGAATCCACAAATAAAGACTTGACATTCTTGCTATAATTTAGAGGATGAGGTGTATTTATGTTTTGATTTAAGAAAAAGGAAAAACATTTTGATACATATAACTGTGTATCTATGACTATGAGTGAGGACATGTAACTATGTACTATACTGTGATTACCAGATATTTTGTTCCTATTGTATCATGAACTGTGATACTTAAATTTGAGTTTCTCTCTTTCAAAGTGGAAAAGTTCACATATGAGGTTTAATCTCTTCTTTCTGCAGAATAGGCAGCTCTATTGTCACAACAGCAATTAAAGGCCAGATGTATGTGTTGACAGCTTGGATTCTTAAATAAACTTGCACACATGGCTTGAGTTCATGCCCTTTCATGAATTTCCTAATATTTAAAGACAAAAAACAATGGCTATTGTCAAGTTGGTAGTAATAATTAATTTCCTAATATTTAAAGACAAAAAACAATGGCTATTGTCAAGTTGGTAGTAACAATTAATTCTATAAAGTCCTAGAGTAGACTTGAAGAAGAAAAATTATAGTCGAGAAGCAGACGAATTAAAGAAGTTATGGAGATTATTTCAAAAAAAGAACACCTCTGCCTTCACTCAAGCCATTCAAACAAATTTACCCATAGGATATTTGACTAGTAATCCAAATAATTGCTTCTATTTTTGATTTCAATTTTAATAGAGACATCTTTGGTGAAACATTAACATTTCCAGAGAAGGTAGAATAAATGGAGACATTATAGACATTTCCAGGTACATGAGATAAATTGTTATTCTAAATTTAGGTATTAACAAGTATGCATTAAAGATTTCCTTTAAAAAAGAGTGGTAAAAAAAAAATAATTCAAGATACTTTATTAAAGTTGACAACCTGTGGAGAAACTCCCCCAAAAACAAGAACATTGCAAAATATTTATCATATCTTCAAAAACTTTAGTAATACAATTGTCCTGACTCTCAAACAAAGGCAAAGAAGATATGGCTCTTGGATTCAAGTTGCTTCTAATGTGTTGGGAAGAAATAAAGAATTATAAGAACATGGGTGAGTGTTGAAAGAGAGGTGTATATAGAGAGGTATAGATACAGGGGAACATTGATGAAGGAAGAGTTTGATGGGGAATAAGAATTAATGAAGAGATGAGGTGAGGGAAAGAAGCATTTAAATTGAATTTTGAAGATGCACAGGTATTCCTCAGAACTCTTGGGAGACATGTGTTATAAGCAGAGAACAGCAGAAAAAAATATTTGGAAGTCTGCAATGATACTTGGGGGATTATATTAGTCTGAAATGAATAGATGGTACACTCTATGGAGTGGAATGGCAGAGGTTGATAGAAAAAGAAAACATAATATACCTTGCTTAACATTTCTTACAAAGAGACATTAGTAATCTAGTGCCACAATTTTAAACTTTTTTTCAGGGCAATGTTTTCCTCCTTCCTGATGATAAAGCCTCCCTTTAATCTCTCTAATAACTGCCCCCCACCCTCCAACTGCCTAACTGGAGCTCCGTTAATAAGACAACTTATTTAATTTTTTGAAGATAAGACTCAAAATGCAATTCTTGGGAGGCATACATATTGCTTTCAATCATTTGAAATTGTAAAGGGCTGATAGATAGTTCTTTACTGAAATAGATTTTCATAGACAAAGATATATAAAAGATGCTAGAGATGAGGACATTTCCAGCAAGGGAATGAAACAAACACTGTGAGTAAGGAAAATTAGTTAGCCTTGCTTCTTCCATTTGGTCTCTGGACCTTATTGTATTGCATAGTAAAGCTTAGGAGAGAATCTGGCATTTGTTTATTTTAGTTCATTCACACAAATGCTTTTTCTGGACAATTTAAGCTAAGCCTCATTTATAAAGTTAAATGCCATCCAAAATCATGGCAGCCACTGTGGAAAACAGTCTGGAGGTTCCTCAAAAAGTTAAAAATAGAACTACCTTAAGATCCAGAAATCACACTACTGGGTATTTATCCATTTTTATTAGTTTATCAGTTCCATCCACATTAAGAACAGTAATTCGAAGGGATACATACACCCCCTATGTTTATAGCAGCATGATTTATAGTCAAGATATGGAAGCAGCCCAAGTGTCCATTAACTGATGAATGGATAAAGAAGGTGTGAGATAGATGATGGATGGATGGATGGATGGATAGATGATAGATAGATAGATAGATAATCTAATGGAATATTATTTAGCCGTAAAAAAGAATGGAATTTTACCATTTGCAACAACATGGATGGAGCTAGAGAGTATAACCCTTAGCAAAGTAAGTCAGTCAGACAAAGACAAATGCCATATGATTTCACTCATATGTGGAATTTAAGAAACAAAACAAATAAGCAAAGGGAAAAAAGTAAGAGAGAGAGTGAGATATCAAGAAACAGACTCAAGTATAGAGAACAAACTGATGGTAACCAGAGGGGAAATGAGTGGGGTGATGGGGATTAAGGAGTACAGTTGTGGGTGCCTGGGTGGCTCAGTTGGTTAAGCGACTGCCTTCGGCTCAGGTCATGATCCTGGAGTCCCAGGATCGAGTCCTGCATCGGGCTCCCCGCTCAGCGGGGAATCTGCTTCTCCCTCTGACCCTCCCCCCTCTCATGCTCTCTCTCTCTCTCATTCTCTCTTTCTCAAATAAATACATAAATAAATCTTTAAAAAAAAAAAAGGAGTACAGTTGTGATGAGCACAGGGTAATGTATGGAAGTGTTGAATTAACCACCCTGTATACCTGAAACTAATATAACAGTGTATGTGTTAACTAACTGAAATTAAAATGAAAACTTAAAAAACGACATGGCAGAAAGACAAATAAAATAATTTAAATTGGTGATGAACCATGAGAGACTATGGACTCTGAAAAACAAACTGAGGGTTCTAGAGGGGAGGGGGGTGGGGGGAATGGGTTAGCCTGGTGATGGGTACTAAAGAGGGCACGTACTGAACAGAGCACTGTGTCTTATATGCAAACAATGAATCATGGAACACTACATCAAAAACTAATGATGTAATGTATGGTGATTAACATAACATAATAATAATAAAAATAGTGTTTTCTTTTCAGACTCAAGTTAGCCCATGAATGCAGGAAAAATCCAAACCCACTATTACATTATTAGAACCATGAAAACACTAACTATTCATCAAAGCTGTGGATTTTTTTATGGGGGAGGATGTGAAGACTACCCTATTATTTTTTCATGATTGTTAACACCCATTTTATGTTATTTGTCTATCAAATGTTTAAGAAGTTTGTGCTTCCTACTCATTTGTGTAGCACTGTCCAGTATCTACAATGTAAGTTACTATTTTTTTTTCTCTGAGTAGTGTTCTAATGTGTTAGTGCTGATAGTTGTCAGCAGCAACAATAGCAGCAGGAGTTGCCATGATGTTCTAGAAACTCTTACATAGATAGAAGTGTCTGAAAGTCTCAGGAAAAGGGCTGAAGCTTCCCTCTTCAGTTACCATTTACCCAGATACATATTTGGCAATATTTATTGGGCATTTACTATATGTCTGGTGACTTCTCTGGGTAATGGGAATGCAAACCTGAATGAACCAGAGTTACTGTTTCAGAGACACTCACCAAAGCCCCAGCAGCAGCCCCTCCACGGAGTAAAAACACACATAGACTTGAGGTTGCTAAGGCCACTGTTCTCGATGCCTCTTTCTTGTTATTAGGGTGAGCCATTAGTTTGGGCAAGCCCTTTCACCCCCATTTCAGAGTTGATGCCTTAAAGTCAAACCCATACATATACATAACGTATTTTATATAATATATAATATAAAAGTATCTTATACTTCAGAAGCCAAATATGTATGCCATAGTGGCTGATTCTCAAATGTCTTTGTCCTGTGCAGAATTGCTCCACACTTGCCAGGGGCCAGGCTGAGTCATCTGCCCCTGTTTGCTCTCTGTGGCTTTTGTTCTCTGAAGACTTTCCATGCAGGTTTAGAGGATGAGAATGAAAATGGTGGCCTCCCAATCTCTGGCCCTGGAGCCAAAAGTTCAGGGCCCCACTCCTCTGTGAGCCCTCAGAGAAAAGCAGTCAATCACTCCTGTCTCCCTGCTCTCTGGCCACACTCTGTGCTCACCTGGCCTGTGACCGAGCATTTCTATCTCAGGAACATGACCCCGTTTAGAGTCTCCAAACCCTGCAGTCTCCTGCGGCATGCTCTCACACTGCTCCTCCCGGTGGAGGAAGGGGGCTCTCCCAAGTTCTGCCATTTGTTGGGCCCCTGCTTGAAGAGAAGTGGCCCGAATATGCCTCAGATCACAGTTTATGGCAACCCCAAGTTGAGAGCCCACTGCTGGGCGCACTCTTTATGGCCGGCTTCCCTGCTCCAATACCTAGAAGATGTGGTTCATATATACAATGGAATATCACTCAGCCATCAGAAAGGATGAATACCCACCATTTGCATCGACATGAATGGAACTGGAGGGTTTTATGCTAAGTGAAATAAGTCAAGCAGAGAAAGACAATTATCATATGGTCTCACTCATATGTGGAATATAAGAAATAGCACAGAGGACCATAGGTGAAGGGAGGGAAAAGGGAATGGGAAGAAATCAGAGAGGGAGACAAACCATAAGAGACTCTGGACTCCAGGAACCAAACTGAGGGTTACAGAAGGAAAGGGGGTGGGGGCACAGAGTAACTGGGTGATAGGTATTAAGGAGGGCATGTGTGGTGATGAGCACTGGATGTTATATGCAACTAATGAATCGTTGAACACTACATCAAAAACTAATTATGTACTATATGCTGGCTAATTGAACATAATAATAAAAAATATTTAAAAAATGTGTATGTCATATATATAAATGTATTCAAAGGCTATGTATATGTTATACTACATGAAATAAATGGCTCCAAAAATCCATAAATATAAGAATATAGGGGTGCCTGGGTGGCTCAGTCGGTTAAGTGTCTACCTTTGGCTCGGGTCATGATCCCAGGGTCCTGGAATCGAGGCCCACATCGGGCTCCTTGCTCAGTGGGGAGCCTGCTTCTCCCTCTCCCTCTGTCTGCTGCTCCCCCTGCTTGTACTTGCTCTCTGCCTCTCTCTCTCTCTGTCAAATAAATAAATAAAATCTTTAACAAAAAAAAGTAAGAATATAATTGTTATAGTCTTTAATATAACATCTGATGTTTCTTTCAAATTTTTGAGATTTTAATTGCCACATGAAAATAATTTACAAAAATTATTCTATATGTTACTAAATGTCAAATATTTAAAAGAAAGTGTCTGTTTAGTTTATTAGAAGTCAGTTAAGCAAGCTCATGCTTAACCTTCTCTCAATGCTTTAATAAACTGCATTGCATAAGGGACAGAAGATTTTATCACCCAGGTAAAAGTGGAAACCTGAAAGCTATTGAGCCCTGTAGATTTCCCAATGTATCATAATTATAGAAACACCTGTGTTAAATAACTCTGAGTTGATCCACTCTAAAAATATAGAGTGCTTAATAATCCCGTGAAGCAAACACATTGCCAACAAGCCACAGGTGTTCACCACAGGAAGCCATAAAAAATGTGATGATGAAGGATGTGATGACATTTCCCAACCCATAATATATATATCCCAAAATGAACTTATGCATGTATAATTGAGTTGGTTTTTAAAAATTGTTAATGTGGCATTTAAATTATTTTTTTAAAATGAGCAATACAATCTCCAAAATGTGCATAATATATTAGTTTATAAAATTGGATGCAAAGGGATAAAATCAAGCTAAGAATCAGAGGCTTAATTAAAAAAAACAAAAAACAAAAAACTTTTACCCATGATAACACTTGAATTGCCAATGTCCTACATTGAATCTACAGTTGTATGCAGATAAGTAATTACATGAATGAATCTTCATTATAATAAAGCACAGCTTTTGAATTTTCTTAATTCAAGTAACAGCTTTCAGATAGACTATTTACTGCAATAAAAATTTATAATGTTTCACCTAAGGTTTTATTTGTTATGTTCACATAAAAAGTTATATCTATAGGGGGCCATAATCAAATTGCCCCATATTTTTTAACATGTACACTAATCTTTCAATTTAATTCCATTCAACATAAAATAATACTTAGTAAGGCATTTTGCAACCTTTATTAATACCTCCCAGACATTGATGTTTAGCTGAACTCAACACTTGATTATCCATGGTGATGGAAGGCTACAGAAGCATGGATAATTGGAAGTAGTAGGTAATTCAGAAAACTGCTATGCAGTCAAATGCACATACACAGAAACAAACTCTTACATGTTTATTCAAATATATCCCCCCTTGCCAGTCCTATAAGTAAATGATCCAAAGTGGTTGAGGAAGGAGAAGTGTCTGCCAAAGTGCATGCAGATAATAAAATATACGTGCTACCATCTGACCAAACACAAAAAGAAGAATGTCTCTGTTTCTCCTTCTAGAACCTAACTGATAACTTTGTTTCTATGTAGGTAATTCAAACCTTTCCCTTTAGGTCAGTTCTATCTGAGATTGTCCAGTTGTAATACCAGATCATTACCAGTCTAAAGAAAAAAACGTTTGGATTAAGGTTACATTACCAGTTTGACTGGTAGATCTGACTAGTAGACAAGGGTCAGTAAATCAGAAATGGAAATAACTCCTAAATCAGACATTTTTGACATAAAATGCATTATTAAGGATATTTGTTTAACTACTTCAGAAGAAACCAAATGCCAGTGCTGCAAATAAGATAGAAATTTATTTCTCATTTGTGTTAAACATGACCTGCTAGGAGTGGCAACATGTCAGGTTTCTTTGCTCCATAAATTCAGGTAGGCATATAGGCTTTTGTATTTTGTTGTTCCAGCATCCACTGCCAGTCTCCTTATAAATCCATATCCACTGCTCAGCCCCCAGAGGGACAGGGAAGAGGAAATAGAAGACAAACAGTTTTCATTCAGTAAGGGAGCTCTAGAAGAAGCCAGTGTTGTATTTTCTGAAACTTAAGCCCGTGTTTTGGGCTGGATGCAAGGCAAGCTGTGAATATAATCACCAACTTGGGGCTCATTTATTCAACCAAAACTCGGGAATTCAAAGACTGAAAGAATGAAAAGAAAAATGAATATTTGAAGATAATTATTGTCTTTTCCAGAAGAGATAACAAGGAAGAAAGATTACCATAAATTATAATGAAAATAGCCAGGATTGTTTTCTTTTTCTTCTTTTTTTGTCTCAGAAATGGTTAAAATCAGGTAAGATTCTGAGAAAAGAAAATGAGACTAGCCCCATTGATTGTAAGAAGCTCCCCACACAAAGATTCTAAGAATATTAAAAGTTCTCATCTTCCCTGTTGAGACAATGACCATCATTATTTCTTTTAAGCTAGGCACTATATTCTGAAAAAAAATTTTTTTTGAATTCCATATTAAGTGGGAAGTCAGAACTTACAGGGTAGTATTCATAGTGATGTTCAGATTTTCCAGTGTTCTTCAAAATATGTCCTCTTAATTACTAGTCCCGTAAGACAGTTTATGGGAAAATTATTAATTATTTTTTGTCAAGTAGGTTTGGGTGGGAGACATTGTGTAGTGTAGCTCCACTTGAGTAATTATAAGAAAAATTAGAATACTAATAGATATTGCTACACATAGTAAAGAAAACTTTAAAGTTCTTTATTCCAAATAAATTTCAGAAAATTGAATTAATTCAAGCTCCTTATTTTACAAGGGAGTATAACAAACAAGAACCAAGCATTTATATACCTTAATGAGAACTAGATAAGTCAATTAACCTGCTATTGACAATTGTATTGATTTAATCCAGGGGTCAGCAAACTGGTTCATGGGCCAAACCAGGCCCATGCGTGTTTTTACAAATAAAATGTGATGGGAAAACAGTTGCACTCATTCATTTACATATTGTCTAAGAGAGAGGTATGCCACATTATTTAAGTGTAGTCTGTCTTTTTTTTCTTTTTTCTCCAACAGTTCCCTGTCACATATATGTCAGATACTATTCCACTTACTTTATATATGTTAATTCATATAATCATCACGACAACTGTAAATAGAGTACTTCCCAGTCTGAGAAGACATAGATTAAAGGGAGGAGAAAAAAAGGATTTTACTCAGAACAGAAGGTGCCAGGGAACAGTACAAGAGTGGTGTTGAAACAGAGAAAGTGTTTTGCATATTAAGTATTTCATGTAGGTGAACAAATGCAGTATCAAGAAGGATGGGACACAGGAGTATATGGACCAACTCAGAAGGGCATGGACTCTGAGAAACAGACTGAGGGTTGCTGGAGTGGTGGGGGGTGGGAGGGATGGGGTGGCTGGGTGACAGACGTTGGGGAGGGTGTGTGCTATGGTGAGCACTGTGAATTGTGTAAGACTGTCGAATCACAGACCTGTACCTCTGAAACAAATAATACATTATATGTTAAAAAAAAAATAGGTGAAGAAGATAGCAGGAAGGGAAGAATGAAGGGGGGGAAATCGGAGGGGGAGACGAACCATGAGAGACTATGGACTCTGAGAAACAGAGGGTTCTAGAGAGGAGGAGGGCGAGGGGATGCGTTAGCCTGGTGATGGGTATTAAGGAAGGCACGTACTGCATGGAGCACTGGGTGTTATACGCAAACAGTGAATCACGGAACACTACATCAAAAACTAATGATGGAATGTGTGGTGATTAACATAAAAAAAAGAATAAAAAAAAAGAAGGGCATCTTATCTAGGAGATTGTATCACAATCAGAAGAAGGATAAAAAAAAGAAAATCAAGTGCCAGATGGCAGATATTGAAGTAAGGTAAATTCAGAGACAATGCATAATATTGTTATTTTGGTTTAGTCCAGTTCAGTTTTTTGGCATGGGATGTGGTGAGATCATACTGTGAAATTTCTGAGTGGCTCCATGATGATTTGAATTACTTTGCAAAACTCCTTTTCATGTCGGATTCACTCAAACTATACAGTTTGTGTACAAGCTGGCATTCTTAAAAATAGTTTACATAAAATAATGGTTTAAGAACTTATGTTTTATACATGTACACAGACATTATATGGAGAGAGTGGCGTTGATAAAATAACATTATCTAAGAGGTTATCTATCTAGTCCAGTATCTTAACGGGCGCAGGGAGGTTTGGCAAGTTTTATAATGCCACCCAGCTAATTCCATTTTTATAACTTCCAAAATATTAGAAAAGCCTTGTACTGCAGTGTACTGACTTATATTAATTACAATTCAAAACTATTTTTTACTGAAAGAGTATTTGTATATTTAAAATATGTCTTTGGGGCGCTTGGGTGGCTGGCTCAGTTGGTTAAGTGTCTGACTCTTAGTTTTGGCCTGGGTCATGATCTCAGGACTGTGAGATCAAACCCCATGTTGGGCTCTGCACTCAGCATGGAGTCTGCTTGACATCCCCTCCCTCTTCCTCTCCTCTGCCCCTTCCCGACTTGTGCACGTGGATTCATGTGCTCTGTCACTCTTTCAAATAAAATCTTTAAAAAAATAAAATGTGACTTCTATCTTAATAAACTATATGTAGTTTTGTAGCTAGTATTTTTGAATAGCATTCAAAGACACTTCTTTCTTTCTTTTTTTTTTTTAAATTTTACTTATTTCTTTGAGTGAGAGAGAGAGGGAGAGTGAGAGAGAGCATAAGTGGGAGAGAGCCTGCCCGATGTGGGGCTTGGTCCCAGGACCCCGGGATCATGACCTGAGCTGAAGGCAGACGCTTAGCCGATTGAGCCACCCCAGCACCCCTCAAAAGACACTTCTAATACTGCCAATAAAGCATATTTTCAGGACATTATAATGTATTTGTTGAAAGTTTCACTGTACATTTTTTGGGATAAGACTTAATTAAAAAATGCCATTGGAAAAGAATCCAGCTTGTTAAAAATCCTAAGATAGAGTCAACAGACATAGAGATAATTGTTTAATTTTGGAAAGCAATCTCTCAAATGTATAAATATGGAAATAAGAATCAGTACCAGTTAGGGGCGCCTGGGTGGCTCAGTTGGTTAAGCGACTGCCTTCGGCTCAGGTCATGATCCTGGAGTCCCTGGATCGAGTCCCGCATCGGGCTCCCTGCTCAGCAAGGAGCCTGCTTCTCCCTCTAACCCTCCCCCCTCTCATGTACTCTCTCTCTCTCATTCTCGCTCTCTCAAATAAATAAATAAATCTTTAAAAAAAAA
>NC_138375.1:21519118-21536247 GCF_054177405.1 Leptonychotes weddellii | reverse complement strand
AAAAGAATCAGTACCAGTTATAAGCATAGGCAAACACATCTAGTTACCATAGTAAAAACAAGTCTGGCAAAAAATTTTGTTGTTAGGAAAGTAATCAAATACTGGAATCGATAAATATTTGCATGGTATGTGGAAAACCAGACACAATCTTTCTTTTACTTTGGATTAAGTACCACTGGACTGAAGAATTATGTCCAATTCTGAACTCCAAAGTTAATGAAAGAAAAGATTCATGAGATAGGTTGGAATGGATATGTAGCTTACCCAATAAGATATGTGGGAATATATTTGCAAGCAAGCCAGGTTAAATAGCAGTGTATTATAATATTTATTTTAATGCTTATACACTACAAACCTTGAGAGCAAATGGGAGAGTTAACCTACAGCCTAAGGAACACAAATTCAATGAAGGAAATAGTAAACACTGGATTACTTAGTGGCATTAGTAAAAAGAAACATGGGATTAGTAAGAAGATTCACTTTCCCAACTTCTGTGTTGAAAAACTAGGATTGGTCATATCTGTCTGGGATAACATTTAGCCTGGAGAGTCTGTGATTCTAGGATGGATAGAAACATGATGAATAGTAATGTAGCAAACATAGTGATAAACGAAGAGATCTGTCATTAGAAAGATCATCTCAGACCTAAACTTTGTCAATAGGTTGTAATTTTTCTGAGGGGAGAAATTGTAATACTCATTTTCCATTGTTCAGTGGCCAAAACAAGTATTCTAGAACCAGATTGTCTGAGTTTAAGTCCCAACTCTTCATTTTATGAATTCTGTTACCTTGGGAGAGTCAACTAATCTCTCTGTACCTCATTTTTAACAATTTTTAAAATGGGAATAATGATGAAACCTGTTTTATAATATATTCTAACATCAACTTTTAGATTTCAAAGAAGACGGACATAGAATAAGCCTTACAAGTAAAATTTATCATTTTAAAACTAATAATGAAATTGAAAAAAAATAAATCTAAAAACAGAAGAAATAACATACCTTTGCTTAGTGCTACCTAAATTTTCTTCTCTTCTTTCTCAGAAAGTCAGTTGCCAAGACTGATGACCCTGTTGTTTACTCTTGGTTATGAAACTGGACTTACCTGATTTAAAAAGCCCAATAGCTTCTCATTGAGGGAAATCCTGCCTCCAGGAATAAAATTTGGGCAGTCTGGATGCCCAAGCCTCTTAAAGGAATGGTGTAACTGAAAAATTGGTGAACGATTCACTTAAATTCATAGTAATCCTTCAAAAAAATTCTAAAATTATTTGAAACTGGTTGACAAACATGCAGGTAGCTAGGGTCCCCAGAGATGTTACAAGAAATCAAAATGGCTTAAACACCCTGCCTCCAAGTGAGAGTGATAGTTTACCCCTTGAAAGATATGGAATTATGATTTAGAGCTGGGTGCCTTCTTGCCGTTTCAGCACGAGTGAGGCTTGTCCACAGTCAGTACTGCTCTCTCAAAAAATATTTTACCGTTCCATAAACTCAAAAATTATTATGCTTTTACCTACGTTAAGACAACTCATATACCAACTTTTTGCCTGCTGGTGTGTTTCTTTCAGTTACATCACCATAATTGTTTTTGCAAAACCACCGTCTTTCTAAGATAGAGGGAAGAGAGGGGAAAAAAAAAAAAATAAAGCCACCAAAATTGGTCATTTGGACTCTAGGTGGAATATTTATGTCATAAGACCCAAAGCATGCATGCCCTTTTAAGAAAGTTCTTGCTGCTAATAATGTGCTCTCATTCCATCTTAGCTTCCAAATTCCCTGAATCAGTGGAACCAACCTATCTGGGGTCAACTAGGAGGCTCCTGTGGATTGTTCCTCTCTTCCTCTTTCCTCCCTGGCAAACCCTTTTACCTAGAACTAAGACACACATTAACACATTCACTCTTCTGCAAGGTCAGGTTCATTATTGCGTTCAAAGTTGCCGCAATTAACATGAAATACGTGCTAAAGGAGTGTGGAATTTCTTTGATTGTGACTTACCCATGCTATTTATTACTAAATATCTTGGAAAACAGTCAAGAAGCTTTTGCTATGTTAAAATGTTGCCCAAAAAGTTAGTAAATATAAGGAATAAAAGCCAGTTAAAGTGTTGTATTTGTCCAAGTAACTGACTGATGAAGCATATCTTATTTTTATTTCTTAACCAAATAAATGATGTGATACAAAGTAACTGTTGGCCAAGAACAAATCACTTCCTCCTACTAAGTTTGGTCGTCTCACTTTGCTATGAACTGGTAATTTTTCATATATTTTTGGGCTAGGTACTTTTGTTGTATGAAAATGTGAATTAGTTTTTACAATTTCCCTTCATTTTCTATTTTGCTAAGAATGTCCATTTAACTGTATCTGAGTCCCAGTTCCTATACAGACAGCAGTATGAGAATTCTGTATTTCTCCATTCATCGTGGATTTCTACAAAAACCTCCAAGGAAGTTCAGTTCATCTATATCACATCCATGACTCATTCAGCTCTGATCTTTCAGGATTGTTCTTTCTATTGCAGACTTTCTGACTAAGAGATAATTCAGTTTATGGTGTTGATTCTGACAGGAGAAAATATGTTATTTCTTTAGTTTCATAAAAACAACACCTCTGGAGAATGGGATAAAACACATAAATATATTACACTCAGGACACTTTAAAACCTTAAAAATTAGAGCAGGTTTTATGACTATGTCAGGTAAAAATGGTATTAAAATATTTTTCAGCCCTTTATAGTATTCTTAGTTTAAAATAAAAAGTGCCTTTGCAAACAGCAATACAAAATGAAATGTTAACCATTTAGGATAGAAATTTGTCAGTAACACCAAGAGAATTAGGAGAGAACCTACCCTCATAATTAAATAATTTCACTTCTGGAGATATAGCCTAAGAAAATACCCACATCCCCCAACACACACACACACACACACACACACCCCTCTTGCATTCTAATAAAGATAGTATTATTAGCACATATAGTTTCTGGAGCTACAAATAACCTGTAGCAATGATGAGTAAATATTAAAGTGTAATAAAATTCATGACCATGCTCAAAGGATGACAAATTTCTCTATAGTCCAACAGTGGAAAAGAATCTTCACAAAATTACGTGATGGGTAATCTCATGAGGCTTAGGATTTTCCGCAGGAACTTTGGGGCAGTTTAATTCCAGTATGGTAACTTGAACCAAATTTCCCATTACTTCATTGATGATTAAGTGAGGCCCATCATTTTATATCAGGATCTGGAGCAGTTTCCTGTACTTCCTTAAAATCCAGAGACAAACTCTGACAGCTTCCTAGAGTTGCCACTTTTATAAGAGATGTCACTAAGATAGAAAGAAATAAGAAAAGACCACAAATTAGGACTTGCACCAAGGTATTCACTGGTTCAGGGAAAAGATCTGACATTAATCATATGACCTGAGAGCAGAAAACTTCACTGTCATTAAGGAATGTACAACACTGGGGTGAAGTGGCAGTTGGCCGTAGTGGCCATAACTAGGGACACAGAGAGAGAGAGAGAGAGAGAATGAAAGGAAAAGGGAGAGGAAGGGATGGAGGAAGGAAGGGAGGGAAGGAAAAAGACAGAGAACCTCACATTCAAGATGAATATACAACAGAGCCTTTTTTTTAAAAGATTTACTTATTTATTTTAGGGAGAGAGAAAGCATGAGAGAGAGTGAGTTGGGGAGGGGCAGAGGGAGAGAATCTTCAAGCAGACTCCCCGCTAAGCATGGAGTCTGATGTGGGGCTCCATCCCACAACCCCTGAGATCATGACCTGAGCTGAAGCCAAGAGTCCACACTTAACTGACTGAGCCACCCAGGTATCCCAGAGCCTTTTTTTGTTTTTCCAAAGAACTTGAAGAAACTACCAACTAAGATCCAGTTATTGTCAATTTATCTCAAAATAAGTGTTAAGTGATAGATCACACTAAAAATAATTTTTTAAAATATTTTGTTTATTTATTTGAGATAGAGTGAGAGAGAGAGAGAAAGCATGAGCGGGGGGACAGGGGAAAGGGGCAGAGGGAGAGGAAGAAGCAGGCTCTCCACCAAGCAGGGAGACCCACGTGGGGCTTGATCCCAGGACCCCAGGATCATGACCTGAGCCAAAGGCAGCTGCTTAACTGGCTGAGCTACCCAGGCGCCCCTCTAAAAATAATTTAAAGTAAGTATGTTTAATTTCCTCAGAGTGATAAAGGAATAAATAGCATACATTAAAATGATAAACTATAATATGGAAATAGCAGATACTAATAAAAACCAGTTATTTATTAAAAAGAAGCCATTAAAGGGGCACCTGGGTGGCTCAGTTTGTTAGGGGTCTGCCTTTGGCTCAGGTCATGATCTTGGAGTCCTGGGATTGAGCCCTGCATTGGGCTCTCTACTCAGTGGGAGTTTGCTTCTCCCTCTCTCTGTCCCTCCTCATGCTTGTGTGCTCTCTCTCTCTCAAATAAATAAATAAAAACTTAGAAAAAAACCATGAAAAATGTTAGGAGTATAAATTATATCACTGAATATTAAAAGATAATATCACAATATTTGGGACAAATTCTAGAAATGACTCAGTCAGAGAAAGAATTAGAAATATTAGTATTTCTAATTAGAATTAGAAATAGTAGTAATTAATTTACCCAGAAATCTGCACAAAAGGAGATAAAAGAATAAATGATACATTTAGAACCTCCAAAAATAGCTCCAGAAGACAGGATTAGATGACATATTAGAATTGTAGTATTTGAAGAGATAATAACAGGTTTTCCATAATTGAAGAAAAACTGGCTGAAAACTCAATGAAGACTAAATAGGATAAATAAAAATAAGCTAACAGAAATAAACTATATCAGTAATCACAATATATCAAAGGGATTGCAGTCACCTTAAATTGGTATTTTTAGACTCAGCTTTTTTTTTTTTTTTGCTGTTTACTTGATTTACATATAAAATAAGCCAATAGTAAATAAAGCTAAAAAATCCTAAGTCAAATAAAAGCTGATGAAAAGAAAGTACCAGTAGTACTATAGGATAGTGCATTTGTTACCAAAAACATTGCAGTTGTAACAAATTACCACAAATAGGGGCTTAAAACAACACAAATAGATCACTTCACAGTTCTGGAAGTCAGAAGTCTGAAATCACTTAAATTCTTTCTGGAGACTGGAAAGAATCTGTTTCCTTGCCTTTTTCAACTTCTAGTGGCTACCTGTATTCCATGGTATGTGGTCCTTTACTACACAAAGCATATTGCTCCAACCTCTGCTTCCATTATCACAGGGCCTTTTCCTGTGTGATTCCTTCTTCATGCCTGAATAGTCCAGAATAGTCTCTCCATCAAGATTAGACTTTATCATATCTGTAAAGTCTCTTTTGCTATTATATAAAGTGACATTCACTCCTTCTGAAGATTAGGATGTGGGCAATATTTGGTGGCCACTATTCAGCTAACACAGGCAGAAAATGAATAAGGGCACTTATTATTTGGAGCAATAGAATCCCTGTATAAATAAACCTATAAATTCTATTTGCATCATAATCTGAATATAATTTTTCAAGTACCTGACAATTTGGAAGAGTAAATTCTAAAAAAACAGTAAAGATAATGGGGATTGTATGGTATGAAGACTTAACAAATTTATAGTAATTAAGAAACAAGCAAAGAAATATTGTTTACTAATCGGTATAGGGAAATGTGGCTTTATGTGGAAAACACATGTTAGATATTTACCTTAGACCATAAAAATAAACTTGAGTTAAAGGAGAATACAGTTGCTTTAGTTTTCTTTTTTATTAGTGTTAGTATGGTATATATTTCTGTATTCTCTTTTAACCTGAGTTTTTATATTTAAATTGAGTTACTTGTAGATAGCGTATATTTATTCTTCTGGTTTTTTTTTTTAATCCACTATGATAATTACTCTTATTTTGTGTATTTAGGATATATACACTTAAAGTGATTAATATAATTGGATTATTATCTATCAGGTCTGAAACTTGCATTCATTCTGTTTCTTTTTCTCCCCAACCCCCACTCTTTTTTAACCTTTTTTGACCTGAATGGAGCATTTCATATAATTACATTTTCTCTCTTCTCTGAGCTCATCAATTATACTTAAAAAATAAAAAAGTGGTTTCCCTAGAATTACAATATACATTTTTAAACTAATCTTAGTTTTTTAACTCCTCTGTCTGATCATCCTAAAATCTGTCTTATCTGATTCTATTTTTTATTTGTCTTCTCAGACTTTTTTTTTTCTTGTCCTTTTTCACACTTCATAAGTTTTTTAAAAATCTGTATGTGTTGTGTGGGACAATAAAAAGTAAGGTAAATGGCCCTTTAATGTGATGATGTTTGTTAATCTGGCTAGGGGTTTCACTGTTTAATGTTTATTGGAGCTTGTTGCTGGAGATTAGGTACCAGGCTTCTAATCCTTCTACTGTCTTTATTTTTTTCTCTTCTCTTGACTTTGAGATTCCATATATACTCCTCCAAGAGATCATTTCTTTCTCCTTTTCTTTTTTCCAGATGTAATCCACTGTTGTTATACTGAAACCTTGTTGGTTTGGTTATAAAATGTGGGGTGAGAGGAGCTTTCTGTGGTTTTCTGATTAATTCCCAATCTTTTAGTGGCCCCGTGTTTTAGTTCCGTTAACCTTCACAAGTATTTCTCTAGTGATATAGCTTTTTTTCCTGCTATCTCATACTCCCTTCCCTAGAGAGAGCATTCCTACCTATTTTCTTGAAGTTTGTTCCCTGTTATTGTTTCTACCCTTTAGTGAGATAGAATGCCAGGTGAAGCATTGTGTGGGGAGAGGTTCCCTTCTCCCAGTTGGGATAAGATTTCTGAATTGCATCCTGGCCAAGCCCTTTTCCTAGAGAGAACACCCATGTTTTGGAGAAAACACTAGAGATGTTTCACAATGATTCATCATCTTTCCATGCCAGAGACAAGAAAAATCTTTCTTGGATCCTCACCATAGAATCTCCTGGCTTTCTAGAAAGAACCCATGAAACTGGATGTTCAGCTAAGAACCCAGGAGTTTCTTGCTCAAGCTAGTCCACACTTAGCCTCCAGTATTAATCAAAATTACCATGTAAGTGGTCTCACCAGTTTATGGATTCAGGAACACCTGCTCTAGAAAAGCAGATCTCAGTTGTGGTAACACTCAGATTTCCCTGTCTCTCCAGATTTCAGAGTGGCGTTTTGCCCTGTGGCCTCTGTTCTGTGATGGGTATAAGAAAAGTGATTGATTTTTTAGTAGCCGTATTTTAGTACCAGGTACATCTCATATTGGACATGCTAGGTGCCTCAAATTCCTGAGCCTCTCTCAATTTCTCAACAAGGAAAAATTTATGTCTTGGTTTTTCCCATTTAGTTTTCTAGTTTGGTTTCCAATCATCCATCTGCTTTGCATCTGAAAAACATTGGTATCCTTATTTCTTTTCTCTTAGTACTTGTGGATTTATATTTTTTTCTGTCTCTCTTCTTTATAATTTAGTGAGATTTCAGTGATAAGGATTAGCCAACATGTGTCTACTCTTCCATATCTTGTGAACTTGTCTTTTTTCCAAATTTTTTAATTGTTGAAGGTATATTAACTAAGCAAATACTATATGTAGGTTTGGACATGAATGGTAACAAAATTTAATTCCTGGCCTTAGAGTGTTTATAGTAATTGTGAGGACAAATGGATGAGAAAAAGTGTAAATATTATATTGAATTAAACAGACTTGACCCTTGAAACTTTATGCTTCTTCTTAATCTTAGTTTAAAAACCCTGGATGGGCTATTTCTCTCCTTATCCCCATAAAAAGTCTTAATCAGGTTGTATAGGTTTTCAATCATGCAGACATTCATTTCATAGATTCATAGACTTGAATCATATAGTCAACTTTGTTTCCACTGATGAGGACGATATATCTCTTCTAGCTGCCACTGCATTTCTAACTTCCATCAGTCAAGAGATTATAGAAACTGAATAGAAAGTTATTAAATCTTAGAAAATGTTGATTTGAAACCTCTGTGAACCTTTAGTATCTGCCTCAGTTGCAGAAAACTACCTCATTAAAGGTCACACCCTTCCTGGGGCAGTCTGATTCTGATAACTGAGCGAGACTGGAGTATTGAGATCCAGACACCTTGACCAGGTATAGGACAATTACGATGAGAAATAGAAACTCCAGAACTCTCTGTGGGGTTATCTGTTATGGAATGAATGTTTGTGCCTCCCCAAAATTCAGATGTTGACATCCTAACCTCCAATATGATAGAATTAGGAAGTGGGGCCTTTGGTAGGTTATGAGGTCATAGGGGTGGAATCTTCATGAATAGGATTAGCGCCCTTGTAAAAGAGACCCTAGAGACTTCTCTCGCCCTGTCTTCCATGTCAACATACAATGAGAAAACAGCCTTTGCACCCTGGAAGGACCTGAGCATGCTGGCACTCTGATTTTGGAGTTTTAGAACTCTGGAATTGTGAGAAATAAATTTCTGTTGTTTATAATTCGTCCATCTATGATATTCTGTTATAGCAGCCCATGCTGACTAACATATTGGATAAGGCATTGTGGAGCCTGAGTCAGTTTGACTTCTCTCTCTGTCCAATCCTGCTTCACCTATTTCCTTTCTTTTTTTTTTTTTAAAGATTTATTTATTTATTTAAGACAGAGAGAATGAGAGACAGAGAGCATGAGAGGGAGGAGGGTCAGAGGGAGAAGTAGACTCCCTGCCGAGCAGGGAGCCCGATGCAGGACTCGATCCCAGGACTCCAGGATCATGACCTGAGCCGAAGGCAGTCGCTTAACCAACTGAGCCACCCAGGCACCCTCACCTATTTCCTTTCAAAAGTGTTGTTCCCTTAGTAGACACCTTATACCCCAAACTCAGTATCTCAGCATCTGCCAAGAAGTCAACTTGTGACAATAACAAGAATCAGTTAAAATCAGGAAAGTTTCTAAATATTTGTTTTCACGGCATTCTCTTAGCACAAGTTGGCTTTGGAGAAGCAGTTCCTTGCACACTATGTAACAGCATCACATATACACATAAAAGTTCTAACATTTATTCCAATACCATATTTAAATATGTTGCATATCCCCTGGAATGTATTCATCCCCAGTTGAATACCACTAACTAGATTAAAGGTCCACAAAGAGGGAAATTGTATGTATCTTGTTTGCTGCTATTTTCAGTTCCTTGCATAGTATGTGACACAAAATGCATACATATATGTACATATATGTGTACATGCATGTATGTATGTATATATACACGTGTACATATTTGGAAGAGACTTGTAAAAATGTAATGATTCATAAAAGTTTTTAAAAATTTATAACTTATGGGACGCCTGGGTGGCTCAGTTGGTTAGCGTCTGCCTTCAGCTCGCATTATGATCCCTGGGATCGAGTCCCACATTGGGCTCCTTGCTTGGCGGGGAGCCTGCTTCTCCCTCTCCCCCTGCCTGCTGCTCCCCCTACTTGTGCTCTCTCTCTCTGACACATAAATAAATCTTAAAAACAACAGAACAAAATTTATAACTTATTCTGAGAAAAAAGGTAAGTTCTCATCAGCTTTCCTGTGATCCTTTAAAAAAATTAATTCAGCTATAATTAACTGCACCTTCCTCCAAAGCTCCTTCTACCTTGCTTTTCATCCATATTAATAAACCTATTAGAGTTGATGCCATCCATTCTTTATATGCTTAGCTCCCCACTCTTCTGTGAACACATTGAAAACAATGCCTTTATATTAATTTCTAAGCCCTAGTGCCTAGCAAAGAGCCTGTAAATGTAATAACATTTCATAAGTCTGTTGAATATAATTTAGTCTACATTAACTTATTTTTTCCAAGAAAGGTAAATTATTAGACTAAGGTATTAAAAGTATTAAAGATTTTGACTAAAATGAAAACTACAAAACCAAACACATATAATGCTTGTAAAGCAGATGGATTTAACTGATTATTTTTTTCTCAGCCATTGTCAACAAAAGCAAATTAAGAAAATACAAAGGAATATTAATAAGTCTTTGCTGTATTTGTGCAATATGAGGTTTTTCCTCCACAGCTGAATGATTTGTGACAAAGAGAATCCACAGTAAGGTTTTTAAAGCAGCATTACTTCTTTGAATTATCTCAAACTGTTAGCATTATGTTTCCTTTTTCTTCATTTTACTTCCAAATTCAAGCTAAGGTCTGGAAAAGAAAGTTAAATAGATAGTAAATAAATTAAGGAAAGATTTTTTAAAAAGATTTACAGGGAAGAAAAGCAGCTGGATGCACTAATGCCTTTGTATCCCCCTTACCATACTGGAAAACTCCATGTTAGTTTGCCTTTCCCTTATTTTTGTTCCCTTCCTTCAAGGTTCATTATTTCCTTAACCATCCTCTATAGCATCTGTTTGTTGTTTACTTATGTATAGGGAACTTTGCTATTTCTCTTTCTCTCTTTTAATGGCCACTATCTTTAAGTGATCCGAAATACAGATTTTTGAAAATAAGCCCTATTCTCTCACCAGCTGATAAGCTCCTTATGAATAATTTAGACCCCAGAACTACCTTAGATGTGGAGAGACTATAACTTACTATGGACACTCTCATATTACCCATGTGTAAATTGAAATGCATTGAATGTGGAAGCAATCATCATCATAATATGATTGTTATAAAAAATCATTACCTTTCATGCTGGAAATATCATTTAAATGTCAGTTTGGAAAATATAGAAATCCACCATGGGCCCTAACTACATGCTGCTTAATTCACCTATTTTGGATGAAGTTTCATTATACTAACCAGCCATCATCTTGTCACTAAATATTTTCTTGATTGAGTAAAATGGTTGGAATATGCACAATTTATCAACTAAACTATTTCAATTACTCCTTTTTATTCTCAACTTGTAAGACCAGCTGTGCAAACTGCAATAATAACAACAAGAGAAGTAAAATACCGGAGGAAATACTCATTTTCATGGGTCCTATTGTTATGCAGAATAGTAAGGTTTAGCTATTTTAGAACTTTGCCTACATGAAGTTTAACTTTATAACTTTTCTTCCCTAGTAAAATGTAGGATGGAAAAGTCTCCAAAATAGGTGAATCAAATGTCAGGAGAAAATGAAGAATCTTTGCTATTGGAACTCTCCTGTTAAATCTCTAGAAATAATTTGATTTTTAAAGGCAAGTTGAATCTAGTGACCCATTAAATAAGGAAGCGTGCAAATAACTCCAGAGGGAAGAAAGTATTGTCCACTTCTTAATAGACAGTCCCCTAAAATACTGTATGAGGCTTCCAAAAGTTTTATCCTCATAGTCTTTCAGGCAGGAAATAAACATATCTCCCGGAAGAAGTCCAGCTTGCATGGTATTTAATGAAGTAAATAAGACTCTATTACATGCAATTTCAGTGGAGACACATTAATGGCTCTGGAGGGGAGAGATAACACGGGGCCATTAACAATGAGTCCTTGCAGCTACAAGCAATTTAACTAAAGGAAACCACATGCTTTACGCTGGTCTGTCTTACAACTAAAATCTAAATCCCATGTGATCTCACTACTCATATAAATTAGCCCATATCATGAAACAGAAGATTACAAAGGAATTGTCATTTTTAAAAACAATATTAGGATTTAGAAGATTGTGAAGAAAAGGTACAATTATTAGTGGAATATCAGTGTCTGCATTTCTTTGGCACATTTCCCAAGATAAGGCCTCCACTTTGCTCTCTTACCAGAAGTCACTGAAAACTGCAGTAGAAAATGAATATAACTGTGAAGAAGGATGCCATTATGAAGTCACTACAGGGCATGCAGGGACTCTCAGTGATCTTTCTTCATGTCCTAGCCACAACCACTTTTATATTCCATTGCAGGGAGTGGATACTGCAGAATTTTACCACTTCTCCCGAAGTGTTTATATCTCCTCTATCCTTGTCCTCATCTTCAAATTCACAGAGGTAATTGAAGCTAGCAAGCACGAGTTCTTCAAGTTTATTATACCTGTTGTCCTCCATCCATATTGTAACCTCTACAGTCACAAATTTTGTCTTTCCTCTTTCTCTAATCCAGTGGTTCTCAAACTTTATCGTGCAACAAAGACATCTGAAGGGTTTTTTAAACACAGAATGTTGGGCTCTAAGCCCAGACTTTCTTTTTCAGTAGGTCTGGGGTTGGGCTTAAAATTTTTCGTTTCTAAAAATTTCCAAGAAGATAGTGAGGCTGCTGGTTTGGGGAACACTTTGAGAATCACATGTCTAAGGAAAAGATGTGAACTTCATCTTATCCAAGTTTAATTTTACCACTGCTCTGCATTACAACCTGTTTTATCTTATTTCAATCAATTATTTCCTCTTGTTTTTATTCAATTTATCCTTCATAATATAATTATATTTAAATACCTCCCATTTGGGAGGCCTTCTGATGGCCGTGTGTTTATTGAGCTAGTGGCCACATATTTGTAATATGTCCACTTTATTACCTAACACTCACCTCTCAGTGCAGTGCATTCTTGTTTTTAATTCATGCTATTTTTCTAAATCTTTTTTTTATAGATTCAGCAATGATTTCCTAATTACCATATTAAAAAAATATTAACTTCTTCAACCTTGGCCATTCTGACTGCCCTCTCATCAGGAAACTTTACCATGTCTTCTGGGCTACCTCTTATGTCTTGCCATAGTTCTCTGTGCTTCTGTTTTCTCTCACTTTTCTCAAATCCACTCCTTCATCCCTCTGGGCTGCTATAAAAGAATACTATAGACTGGGTGACTTATAAATAACAGAAATTATTTCTAACACTTCTGGAGCCTGGGAAGTCCAAGATTAAAGTGCCAACAGTTTTTGTGTCTGGTGAGAGCCTGCTTCCTAGTTCATAGACACTGTCTTTTCTCTCCACCCTCACATGGTGGAACAGGGAGCACCCTGGGGTTTTAAAAAGACACAAATCCCATTCATGAGGCTCCATCCTAATGATCTAATCATCTTCCAAAGGTGCTACCTCTTAATACCATATTAGGGGTTAGGATTTCAATATATGAATTTTGGAGGGATATAAATACTAAGTCCATTCCAACTCCCCTGCCTCCTTTTTGCTGGTGTTTACCAGAATTGTCTGATTATCATTTTTATCATCACTCCATGTACACACTAGGTAGATTAACTCATTCACACCGAGAGGTTTAGCAGACATTTACATCCTTGTGAATCTAAAATTTGCCTTTGAAGCTTAGAGCCCTCTCCTGAGGTTCAGATTTATACAACCGAATTCCTATTGGACATAACTACCCAGATGTACTTTAAACTCCATGAGAATAGCAGAAGATGGTAATTTTATCTTTATATACCAATCATTTGGTATTTATTAATCTTCATTAAAAGTATCTCCATTTAATGAGTTACGCAGTAAGAAATTTAGGAGTTCTGCACTCTCTTACATGTTATCAGTCAACAAACCCTCCCAATGCTGCTTTAATTCTTGCTATAGTTTGACTCCTACTTCAACTTCCTCCAAATCACACTGCTTTATTGCTGCCAGTGCAAAATTTCTGAAACAAAACTCTGATTTTTTTACTCCCCTGTGCAAAATCTTTCCTAGGATCCTCCCTCTAAGTAAGATTCAAAAGGTCTGCTTACATGTCTAAACTTAATACCTGTCTCCTCTTTAAGAGTTTACATCCTCATCTCCCAATTTAATTGCAGTTAACCAAAGATAATGTGTTACTTTTTATTCTTCTTGATATTAGCACCAAATGGATTTTTTTACATTCTTTTTTAAGCTACATTGACATTTTCCTGTGAAGTTTACTCTCCTCCTCAAATAATATACTTTAAATGTTCTTTAGAATGTATCATGCCATTTGGTAATTTTTAAAAGTTGGATTATTCTCCTGGATTTGTTTCTTGATGTCAAGAATTTTGAGTTATATATTTCAGGTACTTAGAGTCTACTAGAGTGTCTGGTACATAATAATTGCTCAATAGATGTTTATTGAAATGAACTCAGATTTAATAAGATAAAATATGAAACCATTTGAAAATGAAAAGGTAAATAAGGCTCTTGCTTCTAAAATCCATGAGAAATTAATACAAATATAAAGATTTAATGCAAATAATCATAGCAGTTTATTTCACAATAATTAAAAATTGGAAATAAAGTGTCTGTCAACTGGTGAAACAATAAATAAAAAGCTGAATATCTGTTCAATGTAGTTGTTACTCAGCAATAGAGAGGAATGAACTATTGATAGACACAACATGAATGCATCTCAAAAGCAAAAAAAAAGTATGGTGTTCTAAAGAAGCTAGTCACAAAATAATATATATTCTACAATTCCATTTATATTGAATTCTAGAACAAAGGGGCCCAGAGTGATTGAAATGTTCTGTATCTTGATTGTGGTGGTAATTTATGCATTTATCTGTCAAACTTGAGGATCTGTGCACAAAAAATGGCTGCATTTTATTGTATGTAAATTATAACTGGATTTTGCTTATGGTTCATATATAAACCGGGCTTTAGATCAGATTTTTCAAGTTCAAATTCCATTAAAGATAAGGCAAGAAACATGAATGCACAGAGATATAGATGAAAGGACATATAAAATGTTAAGAATTGTGTTAAATTGGAGATTGCATGCTGTACCTAAAACTTTTCAAATTTAAATATTATTAAATATTGCTCTAGCCAAAAAAACCATAACTCCTTGATAGAGGAAATTGGTTGGTAACTCCTGCATTAGATAAAATAATAGTTTTTGCAAGATCAGGCTGAAAGAGAAATCAGATAATTAAGTTAATTTATTACAATAAAGATGGAAAGTAAATTTTACCTTTTGTTATTTCTTACAGTAAAATAGTTCTGCTATAAGTTGACCTGGTGAGATTAACGGTGAGTCCAAAAGTATAAACTATTTTCTGGAAAAATATAGCCAGTCCAGGTGAGGTGAATTAATTATTTCCATATATAGAGGTATGTATGTGTGTGTCTATAAGAGAAAGAGAGAGAGAGAATGAGAAAGAGAAATGGAAAGAATAAGAGAAACAGAGAGTATATATATATACTTTCACACCAAGAGCACATACATATATAAATGCTGTTTTGCATAAATCATTAGGCTGCAAAAATTCAATTTAGCTGGTGAAACCCTTGGTAAATAAGCTAAAGAGACTTGGCGCTTTCTTGAATTAACTGCAGTTGAGGTGGTCTTCGGGGTCAGTTCTATCAAAACATTTTTAAAGATGTCAGCCTCAGGTTACTAAATCTGAGATTTTTGATAAGAGAGAGAGGAATCCTGGATTAAATAGGCATTTTTCCATGAAGCCAATGTTATCAGTTCAGAGGTTCAGAATGAGGTTATCAAGATGTACACAGAAACCCGAGGTTCAAGCTGTCAAACGGGAGTGATAATTGGGAGCAGCAGAATAAACATTATGGAACAGAATCACATATAGGAACAGAGCAAACCTGTAGAGACAGGTCATCATCTGAGAAGCAGATTGCCAGAAAGGCTTGATTTCTGTGTGTATCCCCCGGGGAGTCTTCCTCGTTAGCAGATCTTCATTTGCAGATTAGTGAGGTCTTGACTGTGCATCAGAATCATATGCAGATCTTTTACAAATATGAATATGTCATGGCACCACTTTAGAATTCCTAAATCTACATTTCTGGGGTGAGATTCAGCTAGCTTTGTTTTTATTTTTCAAAATTCCAAATAATTCCGACATCCCTACACATTTGAGAAGCTCTTGGCAGCTCTCTTTGCACACAGTCTGCATGCTTCTCTGACACATGTATTCTGCCATGTTCATTTCTGCCATATCTTGACCTTGGTGAGCATCTTAGCTATGTATTTCTTATCCCCATGTTAAATTTAAATGAAGTCATCTTGGTAAATATAGTAAGCAGATGGACGTAGAGCACCACTCCCGGCATTTAGAGGTCAGGGCCTAACAATTGCATCTATCTGTACACAGTCCAGAGGCCAGAAATCAGTGCCAACCCTCCATCCTTTCCACTTCTTCTGCAGTTATTTTAGTTGAAGCCTCATTACCTCTCACCAGGACTATTGTTTTAGTTACCTAATTGGTGCCCCTGTCTCCATTCTCTTACTTTTCTAATCCATTCTACACATTCTTGTCAAATTAATTTCCCTAAATAACAATTCTATTCTGGGCACAGTCCTGTTCAAAATCTTTGCCTACTTCCTAAAATACAAATGTTATTCAAAGCCTCTAAGACCAAGTCGACATCTATACTCTCTACTCCTTCTTATAATGCTCCCCAGCCACGTTAATTGTCTCCAAAATGGCCTTGTGGTTTTCTGATTTTGTGCTCTGAAAAAAAAAAAAAGCTTTTCCCTTGAAAAAAAATAATCTTATTCCCCCGAAGAGGGGGTTATGACCCTTGTCTGAATACACTGCTTTTTTTCTTCTTTAAGTGGTTAGTCTTTCTTAAACGTAATTCTTCCAAACAGGAAGCTAATCTTGTCTTTATGTCGCGTGTCTCATTGACACCATACCAACAACTAGAATCAAATTTTACCATGCCCCTTCAATCAAATACAGATTGGAATAAAATTCAAGAAGAGAAAACATTCATGATAAAAAGGCCACATTATATTTACAAAAATGTGGGGATTTTAAGTTTGTGTGAGGAAAATCAACCAGCCAACCACAAAATCCTGGGAAATATTTTAAAATGGTCTGAATCTGGTAATACGATTTCACATATGAAAACATCTGCATTTGGGGCGCCTGGGTGGCTCAGTTGGTTAAGCATCTGCCTTCAGCTCAGGTCACGATCCCAGGGTCCTGGGATCGAGCCCCGCATCGGGCTCCCTGCTCCGCGGGGAAGCCTGCTTCTTCCTCTCCCACTCCCCCTGCTTGTGTTCCCTCTCTCGCTGTCTCTCTCTCTGTCAAATAAATAAATAAAATCTTAAAAAAAAAAAAAAAGAAAGAAAGAAAACATCTGCATTTGGAATGCTTATTTGAAAACTGAGTATTGCGCTTCCATTTTGTCTGGCTGCTTCATAAAAAAAACCCTTAACTAATCATTGACCCTATTTAAAACAAATTGAGTGGGTGGATAGCCTCTGCTAAGATGCAGAGAAAATAATCTAAATAACT
>NC_138375.1:21483464-21518618 GCF_054177405.1 Leptonychotes weddellii | reverse complement strand
GTACCTCTTAGAACAGTGATTCTTACCTGGGGAGCAAATTTTGCCCCAGGGGACATTTGGCAGTGTCTGGAGACATTTTTGGTTTTCACATATTGAGGGAGAAGAGTGATGCTATGGGTATCTATTGGTAAGAAGCAGAGGATCCTGCAAAACACTCTGTAATGCACAGGACAGTTCCCCACAAAAGGAATTGCCCAGTCCAAAATGTCAGTAGTGCCAAGTTGAGCAAACCTATTATAGACAGCAGTGTTAGGATAGGTGGGGAAAGAATAGAAGGCAAACTTTCATTTTCATCTATTTGTAATGTTAGAATTTTCATTATTTTTTATTACTTCTATATTCATCTTGTGGTTAAAGATGCATTATGTTCCAGAAAAAATTTATGAAAACACATCCACATCTACATATGTAGATGAAATTTTTATTTGAAAAAAAAATTCCAGAAGAATCAAAGATTATAATTAAATAGATGCATACATGAAGAGATAAAACCCAAGTTGGTCTCAGAATTATCCTCAAATGATCTTCCAGTTATCCTCCACAGTACTAAGGCCTGGACGATAAGCTCCCCAGGCCAGCTGCATTTTAAGGAGGAAAGTTTGAATCCCAAGAATTCACTTTCTATCCTAGTAGTTGTTTATATGTAAGCAGAACAGAATTGGATACGTAGGTTTCACTGGCTGTTTTGTTTTTCAGAATTGTGCAAAGGTAACAAAATTTGGCCTGTGCCACTCAGTCTCATTATATTCTTCCAGAAGGTTCCTTAGTAGACACACTGTGTAGTTTGAGGAGAATCCGGGGAAGTAGAGTGGGCTGTGCCTTTTCATCTCCCCTCCCTGAGGTGCTTCTTCCACTCTGTGGCCTCAAAGGGAGGTGTAAAGAAAATCTTTCCACATATTGGGAAAACTAGTTTCTTTTCCTGGCTGACACTTGCTGAGGCCAAAGATGTCATATACTTACCAAACATTTCTATCAGGAGTCAAACTAGTTCTTAAAAAAGCATGATTGGGGCACCTGGGTGGCTCAGTCAATTAAGCGTCTGACTCTTGTTTTCAGCTCAGGTCATGATCTCACAGTTGTGAGATCGAGCCCAGTGTCAGGCTCCATGCTGAGTGTGGAGTCTGCTTAAGATTCTCTCTCTCCCTCTCCCTCTGCCCCTCCACCCCCATCCTATGAATGCATGTGCACTCTCTCTCCTTCTCTCTCTCTGTAAAAATAAATAAATAAATAAATAAATAAATAAATAGCATTTTAAGAAAACATGATACATAAATTTGGGGTTGACCTACACTGATAGAATGGGTGCTTGCTTCTTGTCAAACAAACCAGAATGTGGGGGCACCTGGGTAGCTCAGTTAAGCGACTGATGCTTGATTTTGCCTCAGGTCATGATCTCAAGCCCCAGGTGGGTCTCTGTGCTCAGTGGAGAGTCTGCTTGAGGATTCTTTCTCTCTCTCTCCCTCTGCCTGCCCCCCCTCCCCCACTCACACTCCCTCTCTCAAAATAAAAACAAATAAATCTTAAAAAACCCAAAAAACAAAATATGAGTTGTCATCTCAAACAACCTAAAATATTAGGACCAAGAGAGAGGTTTGGCAGTAGGAGCCGCTTGCATTTAGAGTTTGACATAGCTAACGTATTTGAGTTTCTCTTAGGCTAACAAGATAGCCTATAACACAATTGGGGCAGATATCTGCCTGCTGAGCTAAGGAGGCCCTGGGAGAGAACAGTTGAAGTCAGGAGGTATAGAGCCCTTACCAGGAAATGATGTGTGGGGACGGTGGGGCTCAAAACTTCACTAAAATAGTTAGTAAAACATATATAGCATTTGGGTGTCTGTCCTAACAGTGGGTGGTCATAGACAAAAGTGAACTGTAAATAATACCAACTAACTACAATCATGTTACACTGGTTCTTCTTATTCCTTCTCCTTCAGATCTGGCCCTGGAGAGTCAGAAGTCAGAATGTGAGGAGAAATATGCAAAACAGAAACATTTCCTGTTTTCCCATCAACATATTTAGACTGTGGAAAATGTTTACATGAGGTATATGAGATTAGAGTACAGACCAAATCAAATTTCTTCAATCCAAATAAAAAAAAGGACATGATTCAAAACTCAAAAATGTCCCCCCCAAAAAAAGCTAGGACAAGAGAAGCTTAAGCTGTTAATCAGGTGTGTGTGTGTGTGTATGTGTGCATGTGTGCAATGGGAAGTTGAGCTGGAAATTTCAAATGATACACCAGATGCAATAGGAAAAAAAGATTCTAAAATGAAGCTTTACATACAGCTATGTCCCTTAAAAAGCAATGTTAGCAAGTCATGTCATGACTCATATGCCATTTTCCTATGAATCCTCACCAGTCGGAAGTTGTGTGTTCACCAACAATGTGGCAGAAGCTGAGGGGGAGTCAGGCACGGCTGCTTTTTGCTTGTGGGAGTTGTCAGAACGGCACACACAGTGGAAAATCCTCTGAAGAACACCACTGAAGTACTTGCAGGGGAAGGGGTCAGCTTTAACCCCATCAGGCCTGGAGAGTCCAATGTTCCCTTGCAATAGGTCTAGTTAAGTAATCTTAATTTCCAGTTTTCTTCTTCCTGCTGTATCTTTATGCATTATCCTCAGAGGGATGGAAAACTACAGCCAGTTGCAAGGGGGAGAGGCGCTCTATTTTGAAAGCAGGTGCCCATTCTATATCCTCAGACTAAAGTTTCTCACCTGCTGAATGAAAATTCAATTATGAAATTGGGTCTGTTTTCAATCTGAGTAAAGAAAGAACCTCAACATAAAGGAAAAGTGAGATGGAAATAATATTATATGCTGATTACAGGTCATGAGTTGGTTGGTTGCAAGTACCAACATTGTGGGGTAGTGTGTGTGTGTGTGTGTGTGTGTGTGTGTGTATGTGTGTAGAGAGGGGTGGGGAGGAGAAAGGGAAATTGGTTAGAGACCCTGCATTCATACAATTTAAGAATCTATTGAAGAAGAGAGATACGGGGAAAAAATAGCCATCAGTTCTTTAAGCTATAAAACAGAGGTTGTTAATCTATGGCTCACTGGCCAAATCCCACCCACCACCTGTTTTTATAAATAAGGTTTTGTTGGACACAACTGTGCTTATTCATTTATATATTGTCTGTGGCTGCCTTTATAGCTCAAAGGCAGAACTGAGTAGTTGTGGGAGTCTAACTGGCTGAAAAAGCCTGCATTATATACTATCTGTTCAATTGTAGGAAAATTTTCCAGTCCTCTGGGTATTAGAGATTCAAAGCAATGAGAGATTCTGGGTTGAAATTATAAGTTGACTGTAAGTATTTAGTTTTGCTCTCTCTGAAACTTTACTGAAGTGATTAAGGAAAACAGGGGCTCCTGGGTGCCTCAGTCGTTAAGCGGCTGCCTTCGGCTCAGGTCATGATCCCAGGGTCCTGGGATTGAGCCCCGCGTCGGGCTCCCTGCTCAGCGGGCAGTCTGCTTCTCCCTCTCCCTCTGCATGCTGCTCTGCCTACTTGTGCTGAAAAAACATATGGTTTAGTGTTAACAGAGTTAACAGAACTAATAATACTGAATTCAAAGCAGGCAATGGGGAAAGCTGAGGAACAAATATTTTATAGTGCAGAATCCTTAAAAATTTCATAAACGGTAACAACAGAAACAGGGATGAGAGAAATGACAATACTGATAATGTTTGGCTGAACTGAATGTCAAGACAATAAAGATGTGTGATCCTTCTATGTATATTAACATTAAGGTCTGGTCCCTCCATTAGTCAAGATTCTGGCAAGACCATACTGATCTCTGTAAAAAAAAGTCTTTGCTGATAATACTCGTGTATCTCCAGAAAGCTATCCAAGTCATTGTTATTACTAGGGTTGCCTCTGGGGAGAACATATAGGTATCTGGGTGAAGATTATGAAGATTTATTTATATCGATTTGACTTTTTGTACCTTTTGCATTTTTTCTGTGAACATTTACATATTATGAATCAAAAAGCAATGATATAGAAAGCACCTCCAAAAAAAGTTTTTTCTTTTAAATAACACTTTTACTACCTTTTCCAAGACGTAACAAAACTTGATATACTTTTTTTTTCTGGATTCTTTGTTGAAAGGAGTTATAAAACAATAGGTTTTATTTTACAATACTGAAATCAGAAGTTGTGAGACTCCCAGAAGTCCACTGATGTATTTGTCCTCCCCACCATCCTCAGACACCCATAGTCCACAATAAGCTCTGTGTGTTTCAAAATGGCTCAGTGAGGGAGAAGTGAGCAAGGCCTGTTTGGGGAAATGAGAGGAGACTCAACTGGGGATGAGAAGATGAGTTTTTTTCTAAGCAAATTTCCTTAAAGAAATTCATCTGCTCTGCTCCCAGTTGAGGGTTCTATCTCTCATCCTCCAGAACCAGCCTTACACCTGAATATTATGAGGCAAATCTGACATTAGTCAAATAAGTGTATGTGTGTGTATATATATATGTATGTGTATATATACAAATAGAAGTATATGTACAAAATAGAAGTATACATATAAGTAAAATATATACACATCTAATAAAGGCTGTTCTATAAAGGAAATCACAATATGCTTGAGGAGCTAACATACTGGCATTTGATGAAAGTTAGTTTCTTTGAACACATTACCTTAGAGCTGATATTTTAAGAGTGAGTTCGAATTAAATAATGGAGAGTTAGAGCAGGTTGAATCATTTATGATGGAGGAAACCACACATGTAAATTATTTATGGCAGAAGACAACATGGAAGGTTGGGGGATCTCAAAGAAGGGGCAGAACAAGGAAGGAAATGATGACATAAGGCTGGATAGGAGGCCAGAAGCCATAGGTAAACCCTGTGGGTAACAGGAAGAATTTTCTATTTATCCTGAAAGCAGTAGAAACCTCGAAGATTTTGTACAAACTACATGATTAGAATAATCTTTTTAAAAGATCATGTGACAAAATTGAGAATGGGTTACAAAAGGCAGATACCCTTCAAGAGAGTGCTTTAGTACATCAAGTAAGATATTGTGATAATGGGGATTTATTGGAAAAGAAGGTAACAGACTTCCAAGATCCAAGGATTCAGTTTTGGAAACTGGAAATATGATGGTGAAATGTCCAAGATAGGGACTACTGGGGAACATTTGTCGAGCATATATGTTATGTGTGATGGGGAATGCTGGGTAGACAAAGTCACAGACCCTGCACTTATGGTATTAAAAACAAAACAAATAAAAAATAAAATGGGAAATACTTGTGTTATGGATTTTATTACAGTATAGGGAACCAAAACACCATTTTGCTAGGAGTCAGGAAAGGCCTGTCTACAGAGTGATATTTCAACAGGGCCTAAAGGATTAGATAGAGGTAGCCCTATGAAATGTTCAGGAACATGCGTTCCAGGCAAAGGGGCTGGACGGCATGCACAAAATGCTGCATAGAAATGACGGCATGAAACTGAAAGAAGTTTATTATCTTAGATATCAGAGATGGAGAATAAAAGCCATGAGAGATGTGATAAAAGGAAATGATATAAAACGTGGATAAAGATTTTAGGTGCAATTTACTGCAAAATTGTTTAAAGTGGGATATATTTGGAAAGAAGATGAACAATCATTAATTCTAAAATGTTTAAATATATGACCTTACAGCTAGTGGTTGCATATTGTGGATACAGCTCGCAGATTAGATATTGTGCAGCCATAAAGCATATAATTGTATAAGCAGAATAAAAATATTTATGCTTTCATATAAATATAAAATATTACACTTGCAATTAGTAAATCTCTATGGATGAATGTAACCTTCTTTATTATAATTTTATGTATTTTTAAAAATTTCCATGATAAATCGATTTTACTAGTTGTTGAAACAAATAAAAAAGAAGGCTTGGAAGTTCCTAATAGGTTTTAAAAGACTTTCTAATATGACAACAGAAAAGGGAATAGCTTTGTTTGTTTAAGAAGTCACTTCAAAAATTAAAAAAAAAAAAGTAACTTATGTTTACTGTTATGGGTTGAATTTTATCCCCTAAAGAGATATGTTGAAGTCCTGACCCCCAGAACCCCAGAATATGACCTTATTTAAAAATAGAGCTGTTGCAGATGTAATTACTTAAGATTATATCATACTGCAGTATGGTGGGACCTTACGCCAATATCGCTAGCTTCTTGTGAGAAGAAAGACATGCACAGAAGGAAGATGATGTAGACATATGGGGGAGACTTATGGGAGGAGAGTGCCGTGTAATGACAGAGGTAGACAATAGAGTAATGCAGCTGCAAGCTAAGAGGTGGCAAGAATTGACTTTTACTCCCAGAAGCTAAGGAGAAAAAAAGAGGATTTTACCTAAAGTCCGAAAGAAGCATGATTCTGCTGATACCTTCATTTTTGACATGTGTCAAGAACTGTGAGAAATAAATTTCTGTTGTTGTAAGGCATATCCTGTTTGTGTTATGGCCTTAAGAAAAGAACAGTTTTCTAGAATATTAGAGACAGGGGAGGTGTCTCTTTCTGTTTTCCTGTTTGGACTCCATTGGAGTTTTCTATAGCTTGTGTTTATGTGGAAAGGGTAGACTAGCACATTTCAGATATTTTTAAATCAAACTGACAGTGCTAACGTGAGGACCACACTCTACATATCTGATTTACAGTCACCCAAAGTCCGGCTTTACAGTTCTTTGAAACATGGATTGGTTTCAAGATTTACTGATCAAAACATAAAGAAATGCAATCATATTCAAGATGAGAACTGTCTCTGTGACAAAGCAAATAGTCCCTATTTTATAGGCATTCAAAGACTTCCCACAAACTCAGATTATTTTCCTTACAAGTTTGAAGATAACTTAGCCAAGGAAAATGAATGCTTCCAAGCTTCAGTGCTTTGCTACAATTAAATTTTTGCTGACAGTAGAGTGTGATCACTTTCTTTCCTCTTTAATAAACACCAAGTGGAGCAAACAGAATTACTTTCCTAAACCTCTTTGGTGAAATGATGATAATGGATCCAATCCCTTGATCAGAGTACTGTAATAAAATGCAGCTAATTTTTTATCTTACTATGTATAGTCCTTTTCCCTCCCTCCCTCTCCTTGTTTCTAGTTTCTTCTCCTCTTCTCTTCCTCCTTTCTCTCCTTCCCCTTCTCTCTCCTTCCCATTCTCTTTCTCTCTTTCTCTCAACGTAAGACTTCTCTCTCTCCTACTTTTGCCTATTGTCACTTTATCCTTTCTAATGTATTCTTAGTAACATTTTAACATGTGATACCATTTAGGTCCTCAAAATATTGTGCCAGTCTGTAGAACGAAATGAACAAAAGTCTCCAGGTGTCTTTCCTATTATTGTAGAAATATATTCATTAACCTAATGCCAGCTAAATTATGGATATGTACAGTGATTTAATAATTTCAAGATTTCTTAATGAAATGGTTTTATTGCTTTAAAACATAAACATTATGCATTAGAAATGCATTTGGAAAGCTCGATGAGCAGTAGAATTTGTACGTTTTTGTTACTTTCTAAAAATGAATGTGTCTGCTTTTTATACTGACAACTTGCCGAGAAATACAATTGCTTTTTCAAACAACTGGATGTCATAGATTTACAGCCTCATGAAGTCATTTCTAGTTTTTAAAAATATTTCTATACTAATGTTATGCTTAGGAAGATATACTGAGTTTCTTTTTAAAAATTATTTTATTTTATTTTAATTCCAGTGTGGTTAACATTTGGTGTTATCTTAGTTTCAGGTATTTGACAATTCCATATATTACTCAGTGCTCATCAAGATAAGTGTCCTGTTAATCCCCTTTTCCTTTTTCACCCAACCCCCATGTATCAGCAAGAGAAACTACTCTTACTCTTTTGGATTTTAGTAACCCCAGCAGACAACTAAGCAGATCGGTACAAGAATTCATGTGAGAGATCTCAAAGGTACAAACAAAAATGCCAAATTCCTCATGATTTATCCGAGGTGGTCACAACTATCATAAAGGGCTGTTCTGGAAGAGAGAAGGACTTGTTTTGATAAGGGAGTGTGTCAAGCAGCGTGATTGCTGACAAAGAGAAAAAGACACGTCCTTTTGTAGTTTCCTGAGCCTTAAGATCCAAAGATACGTAGAACTGCTAGAATATAGAAGAGAGGACACAAACTATGGCAGAGGGGCACGGCAAGTAGATAGAAGGCAAATATCAAGATGCTTCACCATCTCCACCACTATTACCACTACAGAGAGTAGGAAGTTCCCACAGTGAAATAAAACAAAATAAAAAGGGCTTTATGGAGTCCTAGCATTCCCTTCTCCCAGGTTACTGACACACAAAATTAAGTATTCAGTCAGGGATACAGGCAGGAACCTGCTGGCCATGCCAAGAAGGTTTCTAGTTTCGCAGACTCCAGATTCAGGGGGCTCAGAGACTGCTAATTACTTGCCACCATCTAGATACTGACTGACACCAAGGTGCTCCCATGGAACTGAATGCCCTGGCTGGTCTCAGCGAGTACCATAGCCTGAGCTGATGGGTGTCTCCAGCAGTAGATAAGAGCGTAGAAGACATTACCTCATCTTTTTTTTTTTTTTAAGATTTTATTTATTTGCGAGAGAGAGAATGAGAGACAGAGAGCATGAGAGGGAGGAGGGTCAGAGGGAGAAGCAGACTCCCTGCTCAGCAGGGAGCCTGATGTGGGACTCGATCCCGGGACTCCAGGATCATGACCTGAGCCGAAGGCAGTCGCTTAACCAACTGAGCCACCCAGGCGCCCCGACATTACCTCATCTTGTTGCAGACTCCCCTCTTGGCAGTCAGTGGCTACTAAATACTTTGAAAATGTAGCAAAATTTATAGGATGCAGGTGGGTAAAGTTCTTTTAAGGAAGGAAGAGCCTAAGAATGATATTATAAATTTTTCCCCACCACTTTGAAATTGGGTGTGACCATGTGACTACTCTGGCTAATAAAATGGAATTGCAAATGATCTGTGTTACTTTAAAGCCAATCATGGCACTGCTGGTGCTTGGCTTTCAAGCTGTCACTTGCCCTGCCATAGTGATTGAAGAGACTTTGATATCCAGATGCTGCAATTACATGATCGTGGAGCCGTAGTCATCATGAGTCCTAAATTACCAGAAGAGCTGATACTCTTTGCCAACTTGCACTGAATATATAGCTTGAGTTGTGTGTGTATGTGTTTGTTCTTAATTTACCATGATTAGTATAATACCCAAGTTCTGAAATAAATGCGAATGTGGCAAAAAAAAAATGAGATGGAAGTCAAAAGATGAAGTATTGCTGATAAAGGTTAAATTATAGACCCCCAAAAATGTGATAATAGATTTTTTAAACTCCATCTACAAACTAGGTAGATTAGCCACCAGTCAGACAATGCTGTCCCTAAGCAAGTCTCCCTACCAGATTAGCATTCATGGGGAAAAGGCAGCCCACAGCATCCCACTCTCAACATTGTTCCTTTGGGTTGGTTTTGGAATCCAGATTTAGTCCCCAAAAGGCCCCGAAATATATTGGAATAGTACATTAATTGTATTGACTCCAAAGCCACTCTATAACTAAGTCTGAGAATTTATTCCTTATTCAATTTCCCTTTCTTAATTATATCCAAAATAACATACCAGTAATTTGTAAGGAGATTCACAAGGTACTCCAATGGATAGACACTTGAAGATTGTCAAAGTACAATCACCAAATTTAAAAAGCATGCTAATTTCTCATCTTTCAAATGGTTTCCCAGTCAGTTTGTACCCCAGAGAATTAGAGTTGCCAAAAAGCCTAAGGCTCATTTGAATTAGAGTGAAGGTAGGGAGAGGAAAAAGTCCTTATGCTTTTAAATAACTCACCACAATGCCAGTTAGTTGCCATCAGTTGAGACCTGCACTATCAAATGTGGTAGTTACTTGCCATATGTGACTATTTACATTTGAAATCAAATTATAAAAATTAAGTTAAATTAGATTAAAGATTTAGTTCCTCGGTCACACTTTTTAATGTTTCGTAACCATACAAAGCTAGTGGCTACCATATTGGGAAGTGTAGAATAGAATAATTCCATTATTACAGAAAGTTCAACTGGACAGAACTGGTCCAGACATTGTGAACTGTGAACATAAAATCAAATGATAACAATACTTTTCAATCAAAGGATTTTCTCAATACCACACTCTTAATTGTGGTTGATTTTTGTTTGTTTGGTTGGTTGGTTGATTTTCTTTGGAGGAACCACAGTCCATTCAGAGGTTATAAAAATCGATGTCGTAGAAATAAAGAATTTCTGCCCTGTCTGGAAAGTGACTCTTATGATATCTGGACACAGTCATTGGCCTGAATTAGTCACATGACTTCAAGGCGATCAGAAGTACACTGTTATTACGTGCCCAGGTAGAGGAAAAGCAGAAAAATTTGTAATTTACCACATCTCGTAAAGTTTTGCACATTTCTTGTTAAGTTTATGCACAAGTATTTAACATTTTGTTGATGAGGCATATATGGTCTTTTATTATATATTTAATTGGTTATTTTTATTTAGGTAAACTGTTGATGTCTATTCATTAATTTCAAACTGTGCAATTGTTTTCATACTTCTTTCTATTGATTTACTAGTTTCTCCAGGTATATAATACCATTACTTGCAAATAAAGGTAGCTTTACCTTCATTTCCAATTTTTGCCTCAAATTGCATTCTCTTGTTAATTATTACCTCTAGTACTCTTACAGCCTCAATCAGGAGTGTTTCTGCAATAAAGCAGCCATGGAAAATGTTCTCAGTGGCAAAACATCAAGTAATACAATTGTTTGTCTACATTCCCTTGGGTGAAATATGGCCAGACATTTGGATTTATTTTAATTCCAGCAGCCAACAATTTTGCTGGAGGACCAAGGATATGAGAAGAACAAGACCAGAACATATATGACAGAAAACTCTAGGGAAGAATTATGTAGGTGGACTTCTCAAAATGAGCAAACCTGATGGCAATATTCATTTCTTGTGTCGATACTTAGCAAAGAGATTTGCTGCAAAGAAGTATCAGGTAGTGATTTGACTTTATCTGTGGATACTTACCAGCCTTCTACCGTAGCCACTCTGTACTTGTTCAAGGGGTCCAAATACCACACAGATATGGGATATGGATAGCAGCTATGCTTGAACTCAAGAATCTGAATTATCCCTATGAATGATCTGGTCATCCACACTGCTAAGGGGCTCTTTCCAATAGCAGAAACCAATGCTGAGTCCCTTATATTATTCTCTTGGGTGAAGTAGTCATCCATCTTTTCTCAGATTGATTACACTGGAATCTTTCAGGGATAGAGAGACAGTTTATCTGGAACAGACAAATATTCAAGGGATGAATTTAATTTTCCTCTCCAAAGTGTCACTGGTAACATTACCATCTTCAGACTTAAGGAATTCCTTGTTCACTCTATTACTACCCAACACAACGTTGTTTTTGAAAAAGGAATGCATTTCACACGGGAGGAAAATCAGCATTGCACACATGCCTATGGACTCAACTTTCCTGATGGAACAATGTAATGGCCTACTGTAGATTTAGTTGTAGTATACAGAGACAACAGAGAAATATTGGAGTCATATCTTACAGGAGCTAGTATGTTTTGAACTTACAGCCAATATGTGTTGCTCTTTCCCTCCTAGCTAGAATATACAAGTCTGGAAATCAAAGGATAGAAGAGTGACTCTTTTTGCATTTTATTTATTTCTATCAACTTTAATGACATATAATTATTGTGCAATAAAATGTGTCCTTTTATATCATATGATTTGATGAGTTTCAACAGATACATAACCCATACACTCACTGCAACAATCAAGACAGAAATTTTCCATGAACTCTAAAAGTTTTTTTTATACACCTTTGCAGTCATGCCTCAATCCATTCCTGTCATTTAGGGTCAAGTATAGACAATTTGAGGTATTGAATGAAGAGCTTGAGCTGGGAATTTGAAGCCATAAGTTCATCCTTTTCTTTATCCACTTTCTCCAGAGCAGTTAGGAACACCAGCCAATCCCTGTATACTCTTTAGTTAAGCTAAAATATTCTAAGATATCAAATACATGGTCACCCAAAGCCTTGCCTCCTATCGACATTTGATTAGGACTAACCAACGGTGACATTTCACATATCTCTCTTGTCACATCACACCATGGCCTACCAGTTCTAGTACTGCCTTTGCCACAAGAAATAGAGCCATTAGTGACTACAAATCTGAGTAGATTAGGGAGCCAGTTCCAGAAAACCCAGAACTAATTCAGGAAACTCATCCTGAAGATTCTGTTCTTTGAGAACCCCTTCTAGTATCAAAATCTGAATCAGTCAGGTTTTAGCAGAGAAACACAACCAGTACCAGAAAAATATTAAGAAATTTATCACAAGGAATAGATTTTTTTTTAAAGATTTTATTTATTTATATATCGGGGAGAGAGAGAGAGCACAAGCAGGGGGAACAGCAGGCAGAGGGAGAAGCAGGCTCCCCACTGAGCAGGGAGCCTGATGTGGGACTCGATCCCAGGACCCTGGGATTGTGACCTGAGCCAAAGGCAGACGTTTAACCGACTGAGCCACCCAGGTGTCCCCACAAGGAATAGATTTACATGATTGTGGAGACTGGCTAGGGAAATCGAAAACTGTAGGACAGCCTGTCAGGAAGGGCAGCCTGAAACTTGGGCACCGATTGAGGCTGCTACCCACAGGCAGAATGTCTTCAAGAGAGCCTCAACTCTGCTCTTCAGGAATTTCAAAGGATTGGGTTAGGGCACGCAGAATATACAGGACAATCTCCTTTATTTAAAATCACCTGGTTATGGATGTTGATGACTTCAACAAAATACTTTCACAGCAATATCTATCCAGTGTTTGAATAACCAGGGACTGTAACCTAGTTGACACATTAAAAAATGCATGTATACTATCCATGAAATATATCTTTTTCATTGTGTTATGTTTTCTATATTATTGGATTTTTCCCTTGATCTATCTTCAGTTGAGGAAAAGTATTTCATTAATTAATGATCACTGTGTAACATAACCACAAGCTTGCTGGCTTAAAATAATACAGATTTATTTTATCACAGTGTGTGGGTTAGGGATCCAGCTACTGCTTAACTGGATCCTCTGCTTCATTGTGTAACATGAGGCTGCAATCAAAGTGTCATCAGTGACTCAGCAGCATACGAGCCTACTTCCAAGTTCATTTATGTAGTTTTTTGACAGGTTTCAGTTCCTTTTAGGTTCTTGGAATGTAGACATTGGTTGTCGTGGACTTGCCTAACGTGGCAACTTGTTTCATGAAAGTCAGCAAGGGAAAGTGTATAGTGCAAGATGGAAGTAAAACTCTTGTAAACTAATCATGGAAGTGACATTCCCCTAAATATTGAAATATTCTACTGGATAGAAGAAAGTAATTTAAGGAGAGAGAATCATACAAGGCTATGAATACCAGGGTGTGGTCATCACTGGTGGTCATCTTAGGCACTACCTACCACAATTGTATAGTTATTTTTTATTTTTCATGTCTGTCTGTCTAAAACTATTGCCTATAGTTTCTTTTGTGAAGGTCTTTTCTTGCGTATTTTTGTATTTTTTTTTTTTAAATCTCTACATGTACAGTACCAGCAGCCCATTTCTCCTTATATCGCAGAAGAAAAGCTATGTTCTCCTGAACAGAATTTTACCTGTGGTAAGTAATTATTGAAACACGCAGGTTAACCTGAATATTTAGGTATTCCAAAAATGAAAAAAACAAACAAAAAAACCTTAATTTTTCCAAATTCTGAAGGTGCGCATAACTAAAACAGTTACACTGAGAGCTTTGTATCTACTCAGCCACATGACACTCACTTGTCTTTCGAGAATAGAAATAGCCTTTTACACATTTTTCTAATGATGAATGTTTTATTTCTCAAATATTTTTTACTGTCTTATTCAAGAGTCTCTTGTATATCTGAACCTTATGCTATGTACATCATTAAACATATTAATAGACTGCACAAATCACAGTGTAGAATTGATAATGACCAGAATGGGGGGGGAGCTAAAAACACAAATATTCAGACTTTAATTTTGAGCAGATTCCTCCTTTACTACATTATTTTAAGGAAGAAAAAAAACACAGCTTTTCAAAAAAACTTTATTATGATCATTATTACTCCCTCCCACATCTATAGTCTTTGCTATCTCTGTATTTTCCATCTTTTATAGTTCCTGTATTTCTAAACACTTCTATAAGAAAATTTGGTGCAGTAAGACTTAAAACACACTTCAGTTACACTCCCAACCCATCTTAAATTTAAAACCTTGGCATCTCTTCTTTTCCTGGAAAGTTGCTACCTGTTAGTCTACCAGAAACTCCAAGCAGTTGTGAACCATCCACCATTTGCAACACTCCCAGCTCATGTGTGTCTTCTGCAAATATATCGGTCCACAGTTTTCATGTCTTTGTTTTTCATTGGTTGATAATCTTGTTCATCCCTTCTGTGGGAGTATATGGTTGTCACTTCAGCCTGTGCCCTCTTTCCATTACCAAACTCAAAGGCTTGTGCTATGAATGAAATTGCTTCCCTCCTACCCCCATATTCAAAGATTGGAGCCCTGACCCCCAATGTGACTGTGTTTGGAGATAGAACTTTTAGGAAGTGATTAAGGTGAAATGAGGTTTAAAGAGTATGGTTTTCATCTAATAGGATGGGTGCCCTTATAAGAAGGGGAGGGGGCAGAGAATCCTCTCTCTGCATGTGCACATGTGCCAAGGGAAGACACTGAGTGCATAGTGAGAAGACCATCTCTCACCGAGAATGGAATAGGTTGGCACCTTGATCACAGACCTCCAGCCTCCAGACTGAGAAATGAATTTCTGTTGTTGAAGCCACTCAGTCTGGTATTTTGTTAGGACAGCCCAAGCTGACTAAGATAGCTTGTATTGTGGAACAAGTGTGATATGTCTGCAATCCTAGCAACCTTCTGTTCCAAACATCTACACCCATTCACTTTTACCCCTAGGTCCTGAAAATAGTACAACAACCCTAGTTTAGCCACCACTCTGCATGATGGATAATGTATGATGTGATTTACATAAAGACAAAAATAAAACAGACAAAGAATACAGTTCCATACACAGTTGAATATACAGAGCAGGAAATGCAACATGGTTCTCCCTATCAGAGGACTCCGTATCAGACACCCAGGCTTTCAGCCTGCCAGCTTCCAATAATGTCATCTGCCTGGAGTGGTGATTTCATCAGACACTTTAATAAACTGGCTTAGCTTCCCTCACAGTTTTCAGGCCACTTTTGGCCTCTTCTAGCACTTCTGAAAAGTAGTAGATATGTGCCTATCTGCCCAGCAGGCATAAGTAATTGGTACCAATCTAGGAAAATTCTATGTACTTAGTAGTAGGTGGTGATATCACAGGAATATCTTCTCTTTATCAAGTACTTATCAGGCCTAAAGTCTATCCTTCCTGGAAATTACATACAGCATTAACACACCTGTATTTAGGACCCATTAAATATAATGAAGCCAAAATATATGTGGCTTAATCTGATTCTCCTCATAGCGTTTTATATATTTTAAATCTCATTAAATTGCTTTTTAATGATTCACGGAGATATATAAAAATAGATTTTAGCATTCCCAATTTTTTTTTCTATTTAAAAACCTTAAAAAACACTATGGATGATTTGGGAACTGTTTTCAGTTTCTTTTCCTTAAATCTTCTTAAAACACTAATACAAATTCAGAATTTGTCAGCAATTTCACATAAAACATTTAAAAATATTAATCATTCCAAGGAACAAAAACTAGGATCTCTATATAATACAACCAATTTCCTTCCTGTATATTTCCATTTGTCCTATGTACTCACTGAGTCATTTATTCCTAATCTTGATGCTAAAATTAAAGGATATTTCTAATGGAGATGAACCATGCTAATTACATTATCACCCTTAGATAATGTAATTATAGTAACTTAGTATTTTTAAACTTGTTTCAATATTCTGAGATACTAAGTGGAAGTTAGCTCATTGATTATTCAAAAAAATTACAGAACTATGTATCTATTGAACATTCAATAAAAGCAAAAAAAGAGGTTATATATTTTATCTAATAGATAATGCGATCTGAAGAGAAACCAGATAATGCAATAAAAATGGTATTTTTTAAAACTTCTGACATTGTCAACATGGCTAGCAATAATTTTTTACACACAAAGGTGTAATATTTAGTGTATTAGGATTTATCTCCTTAATTTTTAAAAGATGAATTGTTATTATCATTACTGTTTATTTAAAATACTTTATTTTTTAGAGTAGTTATAGGTTCACAGCAAAATTGAGAGAAAGGTATGTGTGTGTGTTGGGGGTTGGGTGTGTATTTCCCATCTACTCCTGCCCCACACACCCATAGCTTCCCCCATTATCTCCCACCAAAGTAGTACATTTGTTACAATGGATGAATCTACATTGACAAATCATAATTACCAAAATCCATGGTTTACCTTACTTGATGCTGTACCTTCACAATGTATAATGGCATGTATCCATCATTATGGAATCCTGTAAAGTATTTTCAATGCCCTAAAAATCTGCTGTGCTCTGGCTATTCATCCCTCCCCATCAACCCCTGGCACCCACTGATCTTGTTACTGTCTCCAGAGTTTTGCCTTTTCCAGGATGTCATATAGTTGGAATCACATAGTAGGTAGCTTTTCAGATTGGCTTCTTTCACTTAGTAATAATACATTTAAGATTCCACCATGTATTCTCATGGCTTGATCACTTATTTGTTTTTAACGCTGAATAATATTCCATTGTCTGGATGTACCACTGCTTATTTCTCCATTCTCTTGCCAAAGGGCATCTTGGTTACTTGCAAATTTTGGCAATTATAAGTAAAGCTGCTACAAATATCAATGTGCAGGATTTTGTGTGGACATAGTTTTCAGTTCCTTTGAATAAATACCAAAGAACACAAATTGCTGAATTGTATGGTAAGAGTATGTTTAGTATTATAAGGAACTGCCAAACTCTCTTCCAAAGCAGCTGTACCATTTTGCACACCCACCAACAATGAATAGGGGTTCCTATTGCTCCACATCGTTGTCAACATTTGCTATTGTTTGTGTTCCAGATTTTGTCCATTGTAATAGGTGTATAATGATATCTCATTATTTTAATTTGCATTTCTCTGATGACATATGATATGGGACATCTCTTCATATGCTTATTTGCTATGTGTATATCTTTTTTGATGAGGTGTCCCTTAAGGTCTTTAGCCTATTTTATAATCGTGTGTTTTTTTTTCTTCTTGTTGATATTTAGGTGGTCTTTGTATATTTTGGGTAACAGTCCTTAACAGTCCTTTATTGGATGTGTCTTCTACAAATATTTTCTCCCATTATGTGGCTTGTCTTCTAATTCTTTTGACATTATTTTTCATAGTTCAAAAGTTTATAATTTTAATGAAGTCCTACCTATCATTTATTTCTTTCATGGATTGAGCCTTTAATATTGTATCTAAAAAGTCATTGCCATTTCCAAGGTCATTTATGTTCTCTTCTATGTTATCTTCCAGGAATCTTATTTATTTTTTTTTAAAGTTTTGCATTTTACATTTAGGTCTATGATCCTTTTTGAGTTAATTTTTGTGAAGGATGTAAGGTCTGTGTCTAGATTTTTCTTTTCATGTAGATGTCCAGCTGTTGCAGCATTATTTGTTGAAGAGACTATGTTGCTCCATTTTAAGTGTTATTATTTTTCAAATTGAATTATATATTTTTGCTAGATTAAAAAATGTAAGCAATTAAACTATTAAAGAATAGTAAAAAGCTTTTAAGTTGAAAATTCTTTTATCCAATCAATTTTAATTTTTGAATTCTTTCTAGAGGAAAATATTTCGGTGTTTTTAGTCACATTCTCATATTTGTCTCCATGTGTATAGATATTTATTTATACTTTGCTGTTATTTGGTATTTTAATTTAAATGATCATTTCTTGGTACACCTGGGTGGCTCAGTCATTAAGCCTCTGCCTTCGGCTCAGGTCATGATCCCAGAGTCCTGGGATCGAGCCCCACATTGGGTTCCCTGCTCCGCAGGAAGTCTTACTTCTCCCTCTCCCACTCCCCCCTGCTTGTGTTCCCTCTCTCGCTGTGTCTCTGTCTGTCAAATGAATAAATAAAATCTTTAAAAAAAAATAAATGATCATTTCTTGACTTCTTATACTGTGATTGAAAATTTTGCTCTAAACCTCAGTTCTCTCCTAGCTACTTCCCAGTATCCCTCCAATACAATAATTTCATGCTTTTTCAGATTAAATCATTATCAATATTTACATGATTATACCTATGTAACTATTTTTAACTTCTGAGTCAAAGTACTTCTGAGTTTAGTTTCTTTTCTCATAAAATATCTTCAAATTTTCCCTACAGTGAAAAGGCACATGATTTATCATTTACTTAGTTTGCAAAAATATGTATGTATGTAGGTATGTATGTATGTGTGTGTACATACACATACTTTCTCAAATGTTTCAAATACTTATCAATATATTTTCTAAAATTCCAACCAAGTGAAACAAATAACAAATTTTTCCTGATAAACATTTCTCTCCCATCTCTCCGGCTTCCTTTTCCAGTCTGGAATGTTCTCATAGTCTGCCCCACAGCAACTGTGCTGGGATTTGTTTTTTTCCTTCTCTCCTAGTTCAGATTTCAGATTTCCTGAATCCTGTGTTTTATGATTTCTCAGATTATTCTGGTTTTACATATGTTGTTTAAGCTAATTCTCCAATCCTAAGAATGATCAACAAAGTTAGCATTTTGAGCTCTTCCATATCGCACTTATTTTTCCTTCAGAATTCTAAAGGCGTTGCTTCACTGTCTTTAAATACATTTAGTGTTCTTATTAAGTGATTTGATGCTCTTCAGATTTCTATTTCTTGGTATGTAATTTGTGTTCTCTCACACTTTTAAGATATTTATCGCCATCACTTATGTTCTCATATTTTATTCGAATATCCTTTGAAGGAGGTCATCTTTTAAAGTTATGCTGAGTACTAGATTAATTTTTTCATACTTGTGGAAAATTTTCTTCCATGGTGTATTTTTGTAATTCCTCATCTGAATTTCACCTTTTATTCATTTCTCTTTCTCAGATGTTGCATATTCTGGTCACATCTTCCAGGTTTCTGTCTTTCCTTTCATTTTCTATCTCTGTTACTTGAGGGGATTTTTAAAATCATTCTTCTGTGAACTTGCTTTAGTTTAAAATAGTGTATTTGAATATGTAAGAAACTTTTATTGAACATTTATTTATTTTACATAGGCTTGTACACTTGATTTTTAAATATAATACCTTCTCTTAGTGATCTTAAAATATAAATCATTTTTTCTTGCATTTTCTTATCCTCTCTGTTTATCCTATGTTCCTTTTATTATTTTTATTATTTTGACATTTGTCTCTCTTAATGGAGTCTTTTTTCAAGTATCTGGATATTTTTGAATGTCCATTTATATTTAAGAATTAGTCCTGAAGAGTCATAAAAAAAGTTCAATGTTCTTGTTTATGAATGGATGAGAGCTCATGAGAAGTGTCACTCCCCAACAGGAGGTGTGTACGCTTTATATTTTTACTTCTCCTTTACCTATCTTCTTTTTGAAATATATCCTTCCTGATCCTTTTACTTCTTCATTTCATTTCATTTCATTACCGTGGTTATTTTTCTGATCTTTCTTTATTGTTCCTACTAAGTTGTCAGTTGAATACCTTCTCCTTTGAGTAGAAAATAATAATAGGAGACAAGGTCAGAGGGTAGCAGGGCCAAATTGTGTAGAGATTTTAGGCCATTCCTGGAAATCTGGCTTTTATTCTGAGTAAAACGGAGAGGATTGAAAGGTTTGGAGTGGAGGAGTGACATGATCTAATTCTTTTTTTTTTTAAGAAACTAATGGCAAACTTGCCATGCATAGATTTGGGGTAGGAGAAATGGGAGAGGTAAGAAGCAGGGGGGGACAAGTTAGTGGCTATTAAAGTAAACCTGGTAATAGTCCAGCGTATTTGTTTTAAATGTATTAAGAACTAGTTAGAGCCTAGATTTTGTGTTCATAGCTACCTGTGTAGGGCTTTATTATGTTCTTCGTTAAAATTATACAAAATGATGGATATTTTAGATTACCAGAAAGATTTCCTGCTGCTCTTTTATTGGCTATTCAAAATAATATTACAAGTTTTGTTTTGTTTTCCTTCTCCCTCCCTTCCTTCCTTCTCTTTCTTTCTTTCTTTTTTCTTTTCTTTTCTTTTCTTCTTTTCTTTTCTTTTCTTTTCTTTCACATTACTTTCAATATCAGTTGAAGAAATCTTTCAAACATACCTTTAACTCCTTTACAGAGCCTTTTGTCTGGCTGATTAGTGCTTGGAGGCCACACTTTTTATACTTCTGAGGTTAAAGATTTTATAGTCAACATTTCGGCTGCATCTTTAGACCATGCTTTCCTGTGAGTGCCCTGGATATTGGATGGGGAAAACATTTCTAAATTTTAGCATTGTTTGCCCTTGGAGAGACTAAGAATCTTCAAAACCAGCAAGTTCTAGCTCCTTTTAAGTTTAATTTCTTCAGCTTATCACTCTTCTCTTATATTTTACAATAAGCAGCAAGAAGAAACAAAGGTAGGCTTTCATCCCTTTGCTTGGAAATCTCAGCTAGATTGCCTAGTCTTTTAGGTACATCTTTCATCTTCCACATCACTATAGAAAATAAGATTGCTAAAAGTTCTGCCACTTGCTAATATGGATCTGCTTTTCTATAGTTTCTGACAAGATTTTTCTCGTTTTCTTTTAAACCCTCCCCAGTCCCTCATCAAAGGCCCAAATTCTGTGAATAGTGTGGTCAAGACTAAAGCTTTCACTACATCTTTCCTCAGAATCCTTACATCCTTTTTTAACTTCTGCCCACTGCCATTTTGAAAGTCATTCTCACAATTTATGGTTTTGTTATGAGGGCATTCCACTTGTGGTACAAAAATTCTGTATTAACTACATATTAGCCATGTACTAGTTATCTATTACTCCATAACAAATTACTCCCCACTTTGACATTCTACAGCTATAAACATATATTATATAATACTCCCTGTGAGTCATGAACCTGGGGGCAGCTAGTTGGATGGTTCTGGCTCTAGGTCCCTTATGAAATTGCATTCAAGAGGTCAACCTTGCCTTGAAAAAGCTTCCTCCAAGCTTGCTCATGTGGTTGTTGGCAGGCTTCAGTTTCTCACTGGTTGTTGGCTGAAGATTTCAGTTTCTTGCCATATTAGCCTCTCCATAGGCTCCCTGAATGTCTTCATGATAGTCACCTGGCTTCCCCAAGAGTGATTGCTGACATAGAGAGAGAAAGAGCCCAAGCAGAAATTTCAGTCTCTCTTTCCTGGTCTAATCTCTTCAGTGACATGTGACACACCATCACTTTTGCTTTAGCTCAATCACAGACAACCTTGGTAGAATGTGGGAAGATAATAAGCATTAGGACAAGGGGACCATTGGGGACAAGCTTTTCGATTGCTTTAGAGTAATACTTGAGCTTCTCTCAGATCTTGAGCAGCAAACCCAGACCTTTTCTTGGTAAACAAATGACTACTTTAAAGCAGAAACTACTTCTGACACTTACTGAAATTTTTCTTGTGGCAGAAGTGTCTGGCACTAAAGTATACAATGAACTGCAGTAACTCATTTTATGGGTCATTGGATTTAATGGACAATCTTTTTTTTTTTATTAATGGTAGTTCATTTTCAGAACATTATTATTTTTTAGGAATAAAATACATGTCAACTATCAGAAAAAGCCAAGACATTTTAGAATGAGAATTTCTGCATCAGTTTTCACCAGAGTCAATGATAATGTGAACTGGCATCCAATATAAATATTAAATACAGGCAGATTTCCCTCCTGGTCATATGCATTTAGATGGTCCCCAGGGGTTTACTTTAGACATCACAAAGCATAGCTTTTTAAAAGCAGTTGCCATTTTTATGAGAACTGATTTCGGTCTCCAACAAAGTAAGCACTTTAAAAGAAAATTGACATAAATCATGCTATGTGTACAGGTCTAGATATGAACCAAATATTTCGGTTTAAGAACATATTCAGTGTTGGGCGCCTGGGTGGCTCAGTCATTAAGCGTCTGCCTTCGGCTCAGGTCATGATCCCAGGGTCCTGGGATTGAGTCCCACATCGGGCTCCCTGCTCGGCAAGAAGCCTGCTTCTCCCTCTCCCATTCCCCCTGCTTGTGTTCCTGCTCTCGCTATCTCTCTGTCAAATAAATAAATAAAATATTTAAAAAAAAAAGAACATATTCAGTGTTATTCTGGATATTTTAAAGAAAAGATATATATTTCATAATTTCTAAAATAGCTAATAAAGTTTAAAAATAAAACAGCTTTCCATTCAATAGCCACCCAGGATTTGAATTACATCATGGTTTCAAATTCTTTTTATGATTAAGACAGCAGGTCTCTCATAGAAGGAAGAAATTATTGATATACTAAAAAACTTGGTTGGATAAATCTCCTGGGCATTATGCTAAATAAAAAAAATAAATATATATTTTTTAAATCTCAAAAGTTTACATACTCCATGCCATTTATATAACATTCTTAGAATGACAAAACTGTCGAAATCAAGAACAGATTAATGGTTGCCAGGAACTAAGGTGGTGGGCAGAGTAGGTATTAAAAGGATAGCACTAGGGAATTCCTTTGTAATGTCGGAAGATTTTTGTATCTTGATTGTGGTGGTGGCTACATTAATCTATAAGTGTGGTAAAATTGAATAGAACTACACACATGCACACACACACAAATGAGTGCATGTAAAAATTGGCCTCTAGATTGTTCCAGTTGACTAATGTAAACTTCCTGGTTTTGATATTGTACTCACATTAATGCAATATTTTATTACTGTGGAAGGCTGGATGAAGAGTACACAAGGTGGGTCTGGACTATATTCTCACTCCTGACCCTATAATTATTTCAAGATAGAAAGTTAAAAAACAACAACAACAAAAAATAAATGAATAAATTATTAAGTGGATTGCAATCAGAGTAGGCATTTTTTTTTAGATTTTATTTACTTTGTGAGGCGGGGGGAGACCACGAGTCAGGGGGAAGTGCAGGGGGAGAAGCAGGCTCCCCGCTAAGCAGGGAGCCCTATGTGGGACTCCATCCCAGGACCTTGGGATCATGACCTGAGCCGAAGGCAGACGCTTAACCAACTGAGCCACCCAGGTGCCCCAGAGAGTAGGCATGTTTAATGCCACATTTTACATTCTTTCATTTACATTTTTCGTTCTTTCATAGGAATATATGGGGCCCACACTTATCAAAATTCAAGGAGAATTAAACTAACAATAAAATAATAATTTAAATCATAAATATATAATTTAATAAACATTTGAAATACTAACAATTATACTTTGAGGTTGATATATTATAAATGAGAACACTGCATTTAATAGCATTAACTTATTTATGACACTTTTATATTACTTTAATGAAATGATGGAAGTCTGTCCTTAAATTTCAAATTATATTAACTATTAAAGTCTTATGTAAATGAACTATAGGTGTTATTCTTCAAGGTTATACAAATTTAATGTTACTGTATTTTTTCTGTTATTGTAAAATCAAAACCAAAGACATCTAAACCTCATATCAATATTAAAGAATTTATTTAACAGCCACACATCACATTATAGAACAGAATTATTTAAAAATGGAACTATGAGGATGTATCTAGAATTTTATATATATATTTGTCCATGATTTTATTTGTTTTTTTTTTAAGTCAGCATGGTTATATTATTCTTGGGAATTATCCTAACATATAATTATTAAAAAAACTTGGTAATTAATCGACATTGCATTTATTTTTTTAAAATTATTTTTTAATTCAATTAGCCAACATATAGTACATCATTAGTTTCAGATGTAGAGTTCAATAATTTATCAGTTGCGTATAATACCCAGGGCTCATCACATCACATGCCCTCTTTAATGCCCATCACCCATTTACCCCATCTCCCACCCACCTCCCCTCCAGCAACCCTCAGTTTTTTTCCTATAGTTTAGAGTCTCTCCTCGTTTTTCTCCCTCTCTGAAGACTTCCCATTCAGTTTTCCCTCCCTTCCCCTATGATCCTCTGTGGTGTTTCTTATATTCCCCATATGAATGAAACCATATGATAATTGTCTTTCTCTGACTCACTTATTTTGCTCAGCATAATTCTATCCACGTCTATGTAAATGGTAAGTATTCATCCTTTCTGATGATTGAGTAATATTCCATTGTGTATATATATATACCACATCTTCTTTATCCATTTATCTGTTGATGAGCATCTCAGCTCTTTCCCCAGTTTGGCTATTGTGGACATTGCTCCTATAAACATTGGGGTGCAGGTGCCCCTTTTGATCAGTACATCTGTATCTTTGGGGTGAATACCTAGTAGTGCAATTGCTGGGTCATTGGGTAGCTCTATTTTTACCTTCTTGAGGAACCTTCATACTGGAGTGGCTGTTCCAGCTTGCATTCCCACCAACACTGGAAGAGGGTTCCCCTTTCTCCCTATCCTCACCAACATTTGTTGTTTCCTGACTTGTTAATTTAGCAGCTCTGACTGGCATGAGGGCGTATCTCATTGTAGCTTTGATTTATATTTCCCTGATGCCAAGTGATTGACAGTACATTTAAAATGGATAGTTTTTATATTGCATCCTTAATTTCGCTACTGAGAGAATTTTTTGATAATTTAAATTGAAATGTATATTTAACTATCAGTTATAAAATATTGGTGAAAATAGAAAAACAATTTCTATTGGACAGTGGTACACATTTTATTTTTCCTTACTACTGACAGAAGTAAAATAAAGTGTTTTAAGCGTTTTTAAATAAAATATTTGTTGTTCTAATGTAAATTATGCTCCTTGATCATTTTTACTTTTAGATTGAATATAGAAATAGTTTTTTTAAGTTCTGGAAAATGCAATAAGGTGTTAAACTGATATGTGACATTTGTGAAAGAAGATACAGAATGTTCATTCCATATACAGAAATAGAAACAACTGAGAAGCTACAAAAATTAGTAAACATCTATTATAGTTCAAACAAGTCCTTAAAAAATGTGTCTCCAAGAAAAAAAAAAACAGGAGAAATAAGGATGTAACAACATTTTAAAAACTTTCCTTGAGATTTATAAAATATTATGAACTAAAATAATTTTAATGCTGTATTATTTGTGTATCAATTGACAGCACACTTAATAATGGAAACAAAAAAACTCAAAAATATATCCAATTACACAATTTAAAAAACAAATTAGTATATCAAAATGAATGAATCATAAATATTTGGGAGGCAACCCATTATTAAGTAAATTATGTGTAGAAAATTTGCTATTGTTTGGCAGAGGAAATATCAAAGTAGAACCATATAGCTTAGCATTTATCAACAAATTCACAGGTGAATTAAACATTTTTTTAAGAAAGAATAAAAGTATGGTTGCCTACTTAATATTAAGTTCAGAGTGTGTCTGAGTTATATTATGCAAAAATGACATTTGAAACGTGCAAGGAAAGCAGGAGCCCTAATATTGCACTTTTTGTGTGTTGGGATTCAGCAGACATAAAAATTTGGGGAGCTGTCTGGGTGTTTTACCTAAAACTCTTGCTCAGTGTATAGGGAGCTATGATCATCACTAGTCGTATCATGGGTTTTATGCTCCCTACTGACCCCTAGAGACCTAGTAAAAGCCATTCTTTACCCTCATTCCTCTAGTACTTCCAACAGCTTTATTTTCCTCTAAGTCTGTGTATTAAAACTTTTTTGCTTGGTATATATAGATTGGTTTCTATTTTCCTGACTAAGTAAAATTGGCTAATAACAATGATCATTATTGGTATGTGAGGTTTAAACTGAGGTAGAGGAGCACGTTCAACAACTCGAAATAAAATGTCATTTTCAAGGAAATTGTAAAAATATATTTTTGTTCAACATAAGGTCTAAATGATTACTTTATGAAACATGATTTACTCACTTGATTTTAATTAATTGCTGTCATAAGTCTATTTGCTCAATGGTCTCTAATTTAATCTTGAATATTAGAATACCTGAAAGTGTTCCATTATACAACTGTCTGAGCAAATTATGGGCCAGGGCAATTCCAAATGTGTGTTGAATGTGTCTCACTGTATAGGATCCGGATTATCCTGTCAAAACTGGCCTACCAGATCTAATGTCCTCTTGAAACCTGAGTAATACGTTCTCACAAAGCAAATCTAATAATAAAATACAGGGAAGCAAAATAGCCCTAGTGGTTTTTGTCCTGAAATGTATTATCTAATGATTACAGAACTTCTATTTGTTCCAAAATGAATGTTTATTTTTAGAGATTTTGTGAATTTTTCAGAGGAATTTTGTTTTAGCTGCTAAATCCTATATATTTTTAATCTTTAAAGAAATATTTTTCCTGGGGTGCCTGGGTGGCTCAGTTGGTTAAGCGTCTTCCCTCGACTCAGGTCATGATCCCAGGGTCCTGGGATGGAGCCCCACATCGGGCTCCTTGCTCAGTGGGAAGCCTGCTTCTCCCCCTGCTTGTGCTCTCTCTCTCAAAAAAATAAATAAATATTTTAAAAAAGAAATATTTTTCCATATTTTATTATAGTATAAATTTTTATTAGTGATCATTTTTCATGGTTTTTTAAAATGATTGCATTAGATAATACTATATTTTAGGATAACCATTGGGCAATGACTTACTATTGTGATTTAGAGAATGTACTTTGGTCAAGTCTACCAAATTCTTGTACTAGTAAGCCAAATTCTCATTGGCTTGAGCTGTATCATATGTGACTAGTTCTGAGTTATCCATGTGGAGAAAGTTCTTTGTAAATATAAAACATCCAAGTAGCCAACAAGAGGATGTAATTCTCTGGGGCCAAAATAAATGGGTCTGAATACTTAAGATCCTTATAAAGATAAACTTAAAGGCACGCACAGCACCTGCTTCTCCTGAAATTTGGAAGAATGAGTTCATTCTGCCCACAAACACCTCCTACCATGTTATCCTCAGTAAGATCTAGTGTAGAAACTAACTAAACAGAGCCCCAATGTATATGCCTTTTCCCAAAGCACTTCTATTGTAAGATAATTAGGAACATGCTCAGAAAACAATCTAAGGATTATGCATAATTAAAACCACATTTTTGCAAGCATTTCTGCCATTTTTGTTAGAAGAAATGTTTGTACTGATTATAAGCCAGGATTTGCAGCTTCTATAATATAGAGGTGGAGAGAAAATTGGGTGCAGCCTTCAAAATATGGTGCTTCATCATTTGTGTATTTGAGGACACACCAATGGAAAAAAAAAAAACTACAACTGGCCCCTACAAAATATCAAACTCTTAGGTAGATTAACTGAGTTTAATGCTCACAACATTCCCATGGGGAATTTGTTTCTCAAATTTATGTGTGAGAAAAATGAGCCTGGGTAGTATGGCAGAGACTAACAGCAGTTTACTCAAATTTAGGCTTTGTTTGTCTGCCTTGTTTTGTTTGGTTTTATTACTATTTTTTTCCTAATGTTAAAAAACAAAATTAAACCAAGTACATTTGAAGAGCTAATTGACTGTATTAAACAATTTATAAGTTGGGCAGAATCCCATCTAGCAAGGGGTAGGATTCAGTTGAGCAGCAGTTAGTCTCCAACTAATAAAGTTAAATTGTCTAAATTCTCAAACTTGGTAAATGGAAGAAAGAATTCTTGAATGCAAGTTATAGAATTTAAAAATCCCAGTTGCTCTACCACAAAGAAAGTTCTGTGTGTGTGAGTGTATGTGATGATAAATAGGCATGAGTACAGCAGGATTCTTCTGACTGTGATCACTCACCAGGTACATAGGTGTTTCTGAAGAAGTTCATTTATAACCAACAGGCCTTTGTAATGTGCACACATGTTTTAAAAGCTGTTCTTTCACTTGCTGCAACTGCCGTGCGTCACTGTTTATAACTTTTAGAACTAGTTGGCTTTGTAAAAAGAAAAAAAAAATAATATTACTGTGGTTTTAAGCATTGCATGCTAAGGGTCTTTGTCCTTATCCTCTCTCTTACCTGGGAAATTGTCCATGATTCCATTTTGTTTTATTAAAGCCATTGGGTGTAAATCTCCTGAGAGCATGAGTTTGGGTGGCATAGGTTATCAAGCAAGGATAACTTACTTGACTAGATAGCTACTGGTAGTGTTTCTTGCATCCTATGTATCTTTTATTTTAATGGATCGCTGTTAACTAGGAGGTGATACCATCTATTGTTTGTGTAGTAAGAGTAAGCAGAGAATTTTCCTAAATAGAAGAAATGAGTAGGTTCTCTATCCTTAATACAAAAACAAAAGGGAAACAATAGGCCTCTGTTCCTCAGCGATTCCATCCAACAGGGTGATTTTCTCTACACCCAGAGATCACCAATCCATTTAACCTTTTCTAGGACTGTCTTATTCCTGCCAACACAGATTCCTTCTATCTACCTGTACAACTCAGGGAGAGTGATTGTATTTAAATACAGGTCTGTTCATGTGTTGAATAACTTCTTTTCAAAGACCTTTAATTGCCACTTTATCCTAAGATTATTAGGATGAAGTCTAACTTTCTATATTCAAAGCTGCTATATTCCAAACTTCTAGAAGAATAATTCCTGACCTATTTTAGACTCTTCATAATTTTTGAATAAATCTTGAATTTCTTCAATTTTTAAATAATTAAATTTGAATAAAAAAATGAAATCATGTAAGATGATTGTGGCTTGGGAAGGTTGGGTAGTGGGGAAGTCACGAGCCATGCATTAAAGTCTTCTGTGAATGGATGTTGGTGGGATAACAGGACTCCAGAGCTCCCAGGAGAATGGTAAAAAAATGTTTTTAAAGTGACAGTGAGGAGTCAAGGTAATAACTTTACATCTAGATTCCATAGGGCCAGGTTTCAGTCAAGGCCAGGAAGTTCAGGGAATATTCAATTATAAGATAAAAAGATATAGTAAAATGTTTCTATTTTAGTTTTGTTTTGCTTTCCTTTAGTGGGGCATGCCTTTCGTGTTCTATAGCCTACTGCATATATTAATATTATGTATATATAACATATCCTTGATGCTATGATAAGCTTCAAAAATATTATGGCATGACTCAGCACTCCCACTGTAAACACCCCCCGCAACCAACTACGCCTCTCTTCAGTTCATTTCCATTAATGTCATTACTTAACATTTCCCAGCTATTTAGCTCAGTACCCAGAATTATCCCCAGAATTTTCCCATTCTCACTAAGATTTTAATTCCTCAGTATTTCTTCAGCTGTGTCCTTGTTTCCATCCATGGTATCTATGCCCCTATTCAGATTATCATTTCTCTTGGGTATTGCAATAATTTCCCACATATTTCCTGACTTTATGGGAAGAGTCTGGCAGAGGATTTGTAGCAAAGTCTTCGTGTGAAGGCAAAATAAACTTGGATATGAATTTCGCCCATGCTAATGACCTAGGACAGGCTGATTGCCTACATTTTCTTATATGTAAATGCAGTTTTACAAATATAATGATGGGATTCAGGGCAGGCCACCCTAGAATGTGTTACTTTGGCATGTGGATTATTTCAAGCTGAAAATAATCTAGGCCAAACAGACTCAACAAGAGGTTCTTTCCTCCCCCTTTAATTGCCTAAAAGAATTTGGATAGGGAGTCTGCACCAGGAAAAGAACTATTACCAAAGATCATTTGTTTTGTTTTGTTTTAATCAGAAAGACTTCTCTGCATGGCATGGTAAGGCAATAATTTGTTCACCAAGCATTTGCTCTTCCCATCTTCTTGTGAATTGTCCTCCTCTCCTTTAGAGTCCCACCTATCCCCCCTTAATCATTATTCATGTGACTTAGACAATTGTCTCTTCTCTTTATTCAGGATGTGTGTTGTACAGCACTGTAGCAAGCTTCTAATATATGTTAACTGTATTTTTTCTTCCCACTTGAGATGCAGAATTTCAATGACTTAAAAGTATTTTATGACATCTAAACTGTTATAGAAATATAACTTACTATTATATACTAGTATGTTCAGTTACATAATTATCAAGTATCCATGTATCAAATAATTTTTATAAGTTTATTGGAAATCAATCAATTCAGAAATTTGGCTGTGTATATCAGATAAATGCTAGCATGCATTCATGAAATATTGCTAAACTAAAGATTATATTGATGAAAATACCAAAGCATTAGATTCTTAACATATTGTGATTTTAAAAGTAGATGGTAATGAGATATTAAGCATTATTAAATAAAGATAAGACATTTATTATAACTTAGAAATTCAGATTTCTTATTTTGGAAATCACTAGAATGAGAAGGAAGCAAAAAAAATGCTAAAGCATATATAATGTAAACTGAATGGCTATATATATTTAGATTCATATGTACTCAAGGGTACCACTTCTGAGAAAGCTCACTAAAATGTCAAGCTTAATTATAAAACTGAAGAAAATTTTAATTATCAATTAATATAATTTTAGAGGCTTTTGAGAATTTGAGAATCTCTCAAATCTTACTTAAATCAACTTCATTCCAATTGTTAATGCACCCAGCTCTCCTAGAGTCAAGAAAATATATTTATTACTAACATTTTCAATAATCTTTTTAAAGTCAACAAATGGCTCTAAAAAAGGTATCAGAAAGAATACTTCACTAGAATATCCTACAGAGGAGAGATTTTTGTGTTCTCTGAATTTTATAGTAAAATGTTTTACAGAAACTTTTTTTTTCAATTTAGCATCTGCTCAATAATGCATGCATAGAAAAAAAAACAACTAAGAAACTACAGGTATTAGTTATCTTTTGCTGTGTAACAAATTACCATAAACTTAGTGTCTTAAAAAAACACAGTAATTATCTCACAGTTTCTATAATCCGAGAGTCTTGTCATGGCTTATCTAGGTCCTCTGAAGGCTATGCTCAAAGTCTTGTCAGGATGGGGCTCTCGTGTGAGGATTTGAATGGTGATGAATCTGCTCTCTCCTCACTCAGGTTGTTGGCAGAATTCATTCCCTTGTTGCTCTAGGACTGAGGCTTGGGCTTCCTGTGGCTGCTGCCACTCTTGACTCCAAGTGGTTGCCTTTGATTCCTTGAGGCTACTCAAATTTCTTATGGGCCAGTTTTTTTGCCATTTGAACTCCCCATCATCACTGTTGACTTCATCAAGCCAGCAAGGAGAGTCTCTAGAGCAAGGCTGATGGCAAGACACTTTTATATAAAGTACACAATCACGGGACTGATATCTCATGCCCTTTCCATGTTATATTAGTGAAAAGCAAGTCACAGGTCCTGCCTATAGTCAGGGAAGAGGATTACATGAAGAAGTGAATAACTGGGGGGGGGGTAGATTATGGGGACCAACTTAGGATCTTTCCAACAGACTATAGAAACAATAAACATATAAGATTTTCAGTTGAATTTCAGGCCAGTAACAATGAATTGTAATAGATATTCAATTCTCTGAGTAACATATCCTTCTTAACACTTTCCTAATGAAGGTTTTGGAATGCCATAGTTTATCCATAGTTATTGAGAATATTGCATGTTTAGTCTTGTCTTACATATTCACAAAAATAAATGATCTTTCTATACAAACAAATGAAAAGTAGATGAGTAAGGGAGAATATAAACCTAATAGTTTTCCTTTGTGTGTGTGTGTGTGTGTGTGTGTGACAAAATGAGTCCTTTTCCTTTTTAAAAAAATAACGTGTCAAAAAAAAAGAAAATAAAAATAAAGGGTCACTGAGTGCACTTTCTGAGAATGTACACCTGTAATGCACTTATCCCCATATATGATACATTTGGTCCCATATATTCACCAACACTATATATGTAAATATTTTTCCATGTTTCCAATAGAATAGATTCCAATGAGTTATTTATAAAAGGCAGATACATTTGGATAATTAGGAACCCAGTTTCCATTAAACTATTACAAATAATGGTCTAATGACAAATAATTACAAATTACAAATAATACAAATGATATCAATAGTATATATGTCAGTGGTTAGAGCAATACATTTTAAAATGTAAAAGTATTACTTAACAGCCAAAGGATCAAGTGTTATAGTGCAGATGTAATTAATAAGACATTTTTATCTTCCAACTGTGACAGCTTTTTATCTTCAAGTGTGTTAGACTTATGCACAACAATTGCATAGCCCTTGGTGACAGGTCAATAACTGCCTCGTCACATGTTGCTGTGAGAATTCATTGCAAAGGACCAAAAATAGAAGATTTTTTTTTATTGCTATTTGTGGTCTCTGGTCAAGGCAAAGCTGTATTTAGTAGCTCTGAGGTACAAGAAACAATACTGGAAAGAACATGTTAAGAAAAAATGCAGGAGAGGGGCGCCTGGGTGGCTCAGTTGGTTGGGCGGCTGCCTTCGGCTCAGGTCATGATCCCAGGGTCCTGGGATCGAGCCCCGCATCGGGCTCCCTGCTCAGCGGAGAGCCTGCTTTTCCCTTTCCCTCTGCCTGCCGCTCTGCCTACTTGTGCTCTCTAACTCTCTGTCAAATAAATAAATTTAAGAAAAAAATAAATAAATATTTAAAAAAAAAAAAAAGAAAAAATGCAGGAGAGTTTTTTTTTCACGGCATAATTTATACGAAGGTAGAGTTTGACTTGCTTATGTAAAATTGGAAGCTCTGAGAATATATTGATTTCAAGTCTGTGTCATTCTTGCAAATAGATAACTCTTGCTTAATTTAGTGAGTTATTCTATTTAAAGGCTGTGAATATTTTTGCTGCAACACTTTATAAAAGCATAAATTTAAATATAATTTACTATTTTCAAATTTTAGAAATCAATATTTATATGATGCTGTTATTTTGGGAAATGTTAGGAAAATATGCACTATTGGAATTATTAGGTTGTTAAGAACTTCTGTAACCTCTTCCTGGCTCCTATTTTTCTCCCTTTTGCAAAAGACTTTTCAACTTTCAACATTTATGATATTCTGGAATGTAACAAAATAGTTATTTAATTATTTTTAGTTTTAGATATTAATCAAGATTTTGAAACTTTCTGAATATGAATAATTTAATACATTTATATATAATTGCAAATAAAATTATTTAAAATATCACTTTAAATTCAAAACAGATTATCAGCTAACCACTGACATAAATGTTTGTAAACTTACTCAATGGAACTTTAAATGTTTCACTGCTCTCCAGAAGTTCTTCACTCCTAGCTGATACTGTTGAGTCTGTCTTGATAGACTACATAAATTTTACATGAATTTCCAGCTTGTTAAGCTTTTTTTCCCATTAAGAACTTTTGAAAATTTGTCAATCTATTATTGTTGCATATGCATGAGTAATATCATGCAAACAAATGAAAGACTCAAAAGTGTCTGGAAAGCTTTCAATTTTTTCACATTTCATCTCCTCTCAGCCAAAGATATTCTTTTAAATATGCGTATAAAGTTCTTGTCACTTCCTCATTAAATATTTCTGCAATTCCATTAAAGCTTTCACACATGACATCAATGCTATCATAGGCCTGGCAACACATTTTCTTCAAATAATGATGACTATACTTTTTTTTTTTTAACTGTTTAAATTATACTCATCGTCTTCATTATCAGTTGAAAACCAAGAAACATTTTGGATCGTCTCTCTGGGTATCATATCCTATTGACAGACATTACTTCAATTTACGGACACAGTTATTGATGTCACAAACTGAATGTTTGTATCCCACCAAAACTCCTATGTTGAAACCTTAACCCCAAAAGTGGTGGTATAAGGAGGTGGGGCCTTTGGGAGGAGATTAGTCATGAGGGCAGAGCTCCCATGAATGGAAAGACACCCCAGAGATCTCTCTCACTCTTTCTACCATGTGAGGAAAAGAGGAGAAGTAGGCCGTCTGCAACCCGGAAAGGGGTTCCCACCAAAACCTAATCCTAGTGGCACCCTGATCTTGGACTTGAAGCCTCCAGAACTGTGAGAAATAAATGTTTGTTGTTTAAGCTACCCAGTCTATGGTAATTTGTTATAGCAGTCTGAATTGACCAACATACTGGATAATCTGTGTAATTGTTAATCCCAGTTATGATATCTTTTTTTAAGATTTATTTATTTATTTGAGAGAGAGAGCAAGAGCACGTGTGAGTGGTGGGGAGGGGCAAAGGGAGAGTGACAAGCAGACTCTGCACTGAGTGAGGAGCCTGAAGCAGGGCTTGATCCCATAACCCTGAGATCATGAACTGAGCCGAAATCAGTCAGACGATTAACCAACTGAGCCATCTAGGCGCCCCCCAGTTATGATATTTTTTGATATATGGATCTTTTTTTGCAAAAGATTTTCTTTTAAAAATAGACATCTTATATTGTGAATGATTCATTGCCACCTTCAACTCCTATTTTCAAAACCATACCATATTATATTCTAATCATCAAATATTTGAGAACTAGCACATCCTTTGAAATTTGTCGTGAAATTTTTGTACCTTTAAAGTAACTTTATAGAATGTCTTTCATTATATTTGCCCCAAATTCACATGTATGTATGACTTTGAATTGAAATTTTAGCTGTTTTTGCCATTGTACTGAGGCCAGACTTGACCTGGTAACTTACTATTGGTGACACAATTCATTCTTTTGCATTACTATCACCAATATTATACTTGTTTCTCAAGCATGCACTCCAAACTGAGGATCTTTGCACTGGTTGCCCTTTTGCTTGAAATGTTTTTCTCCACATATCTATTTGGCAAAATCCTTTACCCCCTTAAGTCTTTCCTCATTCTCACAATTACTAACCAAGGGAAAGAGAGCAAAACACACTTTCTCTTAGCCAGAGGAAACTTAATCATGGTACATCTCCAAACATCTTGATTAATTTAACCCCGGGAAGACTTCAAGGCAGGGAGAAGAACATTTTGAATAAGATTCTTGTTAATATTTAGATTGCAATTAGGGGCACCTGGGTGGCTCAGTCGTTAAGCATCTGCCTTTGGCTCAGGTCATGATCCCAGGGTCCTGGGATCGAGCCCCGCATCGGGCTCCCT
>NC_138375.1:21452909-21482964 GCF_054177405.1 Leptonychotes weddellii | reverse complement strand
GTCTCCTTTTCATCTTTGATGTCAGTTCCGATTATTTGGCATCAAAGCCTTCGTGGTAGGAAGAGTTTGAGGTAAGTGGATCCAAGACCACTTTGCTTCTCATTTCCACTTCCCTACATAATTGAACTGAGAGACATACTCTGTTCCTATGTCCCCGGGTTCATTTGTGTCTGATCTTCCAGTGCCCTGCCTTCTGCTAGCTGATCTGAAATACAGAATGTGAAGAGTGAACATTTACTCATCTACTCCTTTGGCTGCTGGAACTCATCGGCAGTCCTTTATTACTCGTACTGATTTCTGATTCCACTTCTGCTTTCCCTAAATAGGTCAGAGCATCCTATTTGCCTATTGCTGAGTTGTAGAACTTTCTCTCCTGGAGGTGTAAAACAGAGTGTTTGGGATATTCAGGGAACCCACCCAAAAGTTATATTGCTATTTACTGGGAAGGGTTGGGATCATAAGTATTTCTGTGTTCTGTAAAGGATTTCACTTACTGGTTCTCAATAAAATTTTATTAGGAAAAAAAAAATTTTAAATTTTTTATTTATTTATTTAAAATTGCTCTCTGGACCTTTTCCATCTTTTCCCAAGCCAAGCACCCCCAGTTTACCTTACTTGGAAATAATTCAATTAATTTTTACCATGGAATTCTCATTATTTATCATAATATGTAAGTTGCTTATTTTGTACCTGTATTATTTATTGTCTCTATACTCCAGAAGACACAAATAATTTGTTTATTGTTGTGTCCCACATGCTTAGAAGAGGTCCCAGCATACAGTAGGGAATGAATATGTATAAGTTATATGAGTAAACCAATTTAGGAATGAATGAAGAATCAATGAAATCCTGGATTCCCTTAAGTGACATATTGGACGTTTTTATTAAAAATGAAAGTGCAGGTGTGCCTAGGTGACTCAGTCAGTGAAGTGTCTGGATCTTAGTTTCAGCTCAGGTTATGACTTCATGGGTTGTAGGATCAAGCCCTGCATTGGGCTCCCTGCTCAGTGGGGAGTCTGCTTGGGGTTCTCTCCCTCTGCCTCTCCCTCCACTCATGTTCATGCTTTCTCTCTCAAATAAATAAATAAATCTTTTAAAAAATGAAAATACAGTTACTGTTTTGATAACACTTTTGGAATAATCAAAGTTAACAAAAAAGATCAAATGTTAACCATATTGGACGACAGAACAATTTTGGGGAGCTGAAAGAAAAATATCTACAAGAGTAATTTCTTTCTGTGAACAGGTGGAAAGAATACACAAATTTAGAGAGCACGTGAGTGAAGTATTCATTCTATTGCTTTATGCCAATGTATGTAATGTAGTTTCTAACTTTAAAAAAAATCAGACCACCTTGTTGCTATTTTATCCTTACCAAACAGAACTATGGGTTATATTTCAGAATTTATATGCCTGATTTTTAAAATTTCGTTTTAGCAGTTCTGCAAAGCTTTCAAAGTTATAATTCTCACTTTTTTTTCTTCTTTTTCCTCTGTGATGTTCAGTAGAAAATACATAACCTTCTTTTACCTTGTCTAGAGTTTGTATTCAGGCAAAAGGGCCAACTTCCTAATTAAGATATTTCCAAGGTGAAAACACCTAAGGCATCTAAAGTCTTTCCAAAAATCAATAATCAAGTCAAAATTAGTCTAAAAACCATTAATTTAGCATTATATTCAAGAAATACTGGGGTGCCTGGGTGGCCGACTCTTGGTTTCGGCTCAGGTCTAATCTTAGGGTCTTGGGATCAAGCCCCATGTCAGGCCCCCTGCTCAGTGCTGAGTCTGCTTGAGTTTCTCTCTCCCTCTTCTTCTGCCCCTCCCTCCTTCACTCTCTCTCTCACTGAAATAAATAAATCTAAAAAAAAAATAACAACAAATACTTACCCTTACCCCCATTCTAAGTCCAGCCCAGCCTATTGGTTCATGAGTGAAGAAAGAGATCATTATTTCCTCTGCTGAATACCAAATAAAGTATTTGACTGGAATTTAGAAGTCTAGTTTTAGAAAAAGAAGAAAAATATCTTTATACACTACAGCTACATTCAGATTGGTGAAATGATAGTGAAAACCAAGCCATGTCTCCTGTCTGAAGAGATCTCACAGCTATTGGTTCATTGACTGGAACTGCAGATGGAACTGTGTACAATTTTAAGATTCTCTGTTCCTCTCTGTGGCTCTTTCTCTCTCCCCCTCCAGCTTAAGTATATAGAATGTACCTTTGAGGTCACTGTTAAGGCATAAGGAGTTTGATTCTCCTTATTCCCCTGTAAAGTATAAGTATTGGTTGGGGGTGTCCCTGAAGGCTATAATTTTCTTGAAATTCCACCCCATACAACAAGCTGTGCAATCAGTCTCCCAAGACTTCAGATAAGGCCCTGTTGCCCCTCTTATCCTCCTGGGACAGTAGTATTTTGTAAAAGGGCTGGGGAAAAAAAAATACTTGCAACTCAATGAAAACCTTATCCTTAATACTGTCTATTCTCTCATAAACATGGGTGGCTATTATAGACTGAAAGTTTGTGTCTCCGAAAATTCATACATTGAAACCCTTAATCCCCAATGCCATGGTGTTAGGAAGCAGGTCCTTTGGGAGGTAATCAGGTCAGGAGAGTGGATCCCTCAGGATGAGATTAGTGCCCTTAGAAGAACAGAGCTTACTTTCTCTCTGTCTACTCTCTGCCATGGAGGACACAAGAAGGCAGCCATCTGCAAACCAGGAAACAATCTGCAAACCGATCTAGACACCAGATCGGCCAGCACCTTCATCCTGGGCTTCTTAGCCTCCAGAACTGCGAGAAATGTGTTTATTGTTTCAATTACACAGTCTATGGTAATTTGTTAATAACAGTCCAATCTAACTAGGACAGTGGCCATATCAATTTTTACATTTGATTTGGCAGCTTGTTAATCTCTTTTAAAATTCAAATATATTGGGACTCCTGGGTGGCTCAGTAGGTTAAGCATCTACCTTCTGCTCAGGTCATGATCCCAGGGTCCTGGGATCGAGTCTTGCATTGGGCGCCTGGCTCAGCAGGGAGCCTGTTTCTCCCTCTGCCTGCCACTCCCCCTGCTTGTGTGCTCTCTCTCTCTGGCAAATAAATAAATAAAATCTTTAAAAAAAATTAAATAAAAAATTAAATTAAGTTAAAAATATATCAACCCTCTTCACTTCCCCTTCCTGTCCAATCTTGGTATAAAAAAAAAAAATCCTCAGCCTAGAGTTCAATCCTTTGGCAGCACTGGCACAAAGCTATAACTCTACATGTGTGAGTTGTGGAGTGCAATATGATTTGCAGAGTGAGAAAACTCAAAGTAAAGTAAATTTGCATCAGTGGGGAGATGACTGGAAGAAATGCACTATATTGTAACATGGAATAATATGCCTTTTTAAAAACAGTGAGTTTCTTCTGAATTTATTGACTGGAAGAGGCTTCCATGATGATTTAAATGACAAGCGTAAGTTGTAATGAAAGGTATATACAGACCTTCCTCAACTTAGGATGAGATTCTGTCCCAATAAACCCATTATACATCGAAAATATTGTAAGTCGAAAATGCATTTAATACACCTAGCCTATTGAACATCATAGCTTAGTTTAGCCTATTTTAAGTAAGTGTTTTAAGAACACTTACTTCAGCCTACAGTTGGGCAAAAGCATCTAACACAAAGACTATTTTATAATAAAGTGTTGAATATCTCATGTAATTTGTTGAATACTGTACTGGAAGTGAAAAATACAATGTCTGTATGGCTACAGAATGGGTGTAAGTGTATCAGTTGTCACCCTGGTGATCACATTGCTGACAGGGAGCTGCAGCTCGCTCTTGCCCAGAGTCACGAGAGAGTTCCGTACCACACACATTGCTAGCCTGGGAAGAGATAAAAATTCAAAACTCAAAGTGTGGTTTCTATTGAATGTGTGTTGATTTTGCACCATCATACAGTTGAAAACTCATAAGTTGAGCCATTGTATGTTGCGGACTGTCTGTACAGTATTAAATCTTGATGTAAATCACAAATGAATAAGCAAAGTCCAAAACTGACATAATTTTATAACCATGAAGATGGATTTGGAAGGGGAAATATTAATCCGGTAACACTGTTTATAGAAAGGAGGTGGAAAGGGAAAGTAGAGTGGAAGATGCAGGTTAGATTATAATAAAACAAGTAATTGAGAACCTCAAAAATGTACAGCCACACAGGTGATGTTTAAGATGGCAAAAATTTAAATAAACACATGTATGTTTATATACATACATGTGCATGACATAGGAGTTTGGATGGATTAATTTGTTACTTCCAGGTATGTAATTTTGCAGCTAATTAAAAACTGATGTACATTTATTTTTAATTAACATAAGACTGTATTGATGGAAAAAAACTTGAACCATCTTATATAGTGTAATCTCATTTATCCAATGTATACAATGGAGAATTTCTAAGTTTTCTATAGCAAATTATATTTTTAATTTATTTCTTAATTAAGTAAATGGTGTAAATAAAAATATTATCTCACTAAAATTCAAAAAAAAAGGAAAATCTATGAAAATTGAGAGTAATTCTTTGGGGGACAATAGTGGTTCATGGTTAAAAGGAACCTATGTGCGGGCGCTTGGGTGGCTCAGTTGGTTAAGCGACTGCCTTCGGCTCAGGTCATGATCCTGGAGTCCCTGGATCGAGTCCCGCATCAGGCTCCCTGCTCTGCAGGGAGCCTGCTTCTCCCTCTGACCCTCCCCCCTCTCATGTGCTCTCTGTCTCTCTCATTCTGTCTCAAATAAATAAATAAAATCTTTAAAAAAAAAAAAAAGGAACCTATGTGCTGTATTTAGTTAAAAGCATGGTTCAGGCACAGAGAGTGACATCTAGCCCCTCTTTCATCCAAACGTTTTAGTTTTTATATGCCTGTTGGAGGTGGTTCATCATAGAATTTAATTGTAAATGTATAGTCATTGAATCATATCATCTTAGATTTTAATTAGTTTATTCTATTTTTTAATTTAAGTGATTTTAAACAATTTTCTAAGTTTCCTGAACTACAAATTCTGTCTTTTTCAAATCATCCTTTGTAGAAGGCTTCTCAAAGTAGCATGGTTGTATCCCTTTCTCCAACTGCAGGGCTCAAAGATTCCCACTTGCGCTTGCTGTCACCACACCTTGTTTGAGATTCCTTGTTCCCCAATGCCTGGCTTCCAACATCCACAGAAAAATGAACAAGAAAAGGATTAAGAGCACTTGAATCGGATACTGAGATTTACAAGTCTACACCGGTTTTCTGGGGCAACACCTCAGGATACCTTTTAAACTTGCTGATTCAAAGCTCAAGTAAAATACCCTTTCACAAACAACTGCTTAAGATGGCTGTCATCCATCCTCTACCCGCTCCCCCACTTCCCTCAGATTAGCAATGAGTCCAGGCAGGTAGTTTTAAAGAAATGACAGAATAGTTGAATAAATGATTATAAATTCATCCTTCACTTCAATTCTTATATATTCTCATAGAACTGGGAAAGAAGTTTGAAAGGTGATAAATATTCACGTGTTAGGCTAAGTACTTCCAAGTGGAATGAAAAGTGAAGGCACATTGTCTTAAGAATTTCACATCCTAGTACTCCCATCCCTGCAGTTAATCTCTGGAATAGTATTTAGTTCAGTATAAAATGATATTCAGCTGGTTTCTTGGTTATTACCCTATTAATACTATTAGTAACACTTAACTCAGTATCCCTTTATTCAAAATTGTTTGCGGTAGTAAAGGTCAGATTGTATTTATGGCTCCATATAAGGACTGAAAAGGTTCTGGCTCTAAGACTAGCCTACTCTGGTCTTTCATCTCTTTGGTTGGAACAGTTTTGTTGAAATCCTTCTTTATAGGATACAGGCATAACCAATGCACTCTAAATTTAGCAGGGCTACATCTAGGCCAGGAAAAATTCAAAGAGTATGACCAAGCTTTTGGATGCTAACTCTGGATAGTCAGCATATGTCACTAAATAATTTTTTGAAGAATAAATAAGCTAGTATGCATAGAACTTTAAGTTCAATACCCAACACATAGTGACACATTATCATGATGATGATGATGATGTTGATTTATTGACAGTATTACAATGATTCCCAAATGTTTTTGGTCTCAGGGACCCTTTTTATTCTTAGATATTATTGAGGATCCAAAAGGGCTGTTGTTTATGTGCACTGTATCTACCAATACGTACTGCATTCACAATTGAACCTGAGACATTTTCAAAATATTTATGCATTTTAAAATCTCAAAAAAAATCTTTATTACATGTTAACATGAATATCATACTTGTTTATGAAAAATAAGCATCTTTCAAAAAATTATTTAGTAAGATGTTATATTAGCTTTCTTCAGATAAATAGATATTTCGGTAGGATATATATATATATATATATATATGTATATATACACACACACATATATAGGAATAGACTTATTATGAGGGATTGGCTCATGGGATTACAAAGATTGAGAAGTCCCATGATCTGCTGTCTGCATGCTGGAGCCCCAAGAAAGCCAGTGTATAGTTCCCCTCTAAACCTGGAGGCCTGAGAACCATGGAAGACAATGGTGTAAGTCCCAGTCTGGGTCTGAAGGTTCATGCATCTGAACACCTGTCCAATGTCCTAGGGCGAGAGAAGATCGATGTCCCAGCTTGTGCAGGGAGCAAATTCATCTTTCCTCTGTCTTTTTGATCTCTTCAAGCCCGTAATATATTGGATGATGACTACCAACATTGGTGAGAGTGATCTAATTTACTTAGTCTACCCATTCAAATGCTAATCTCTTACCAAAACATCCTCACAGACATGCCCACTAATAATGTTTTACCAGCTATCTGGGCATCCCTTAGCCCAGTCAAGTTGACACATAAAATTAACCACCATAAAAATGACGTTGCTTTACATATTCTTTTTTTTTTTTTCCTTCAAATTCCTTTAATGGTTGCTTCGATGCTGTTCAATAGAAATACAGGGCAAGGCACAAATATTAGCCATATATACAATTTTAAATTATCCTGTAGTTGTGTTTTAAAAAAGGAACGCATGGCATTCATTGTAATATGTTTTATTTTCAATATATCCGAACTATTTTCAATTCAACATGTAATTAACGTAGACAATTATTAAGATATTTTACTTTCTTTTTTTAATACAAACATCTCTTAAATCCAGTAGTTGTTTTACCCTACAGCCCACCTCAGAATTTGTCACAGTGTATGTGCTCAATGGCCATATGAAGATAGTAGATACTGTACTGAACAGCACAGGCCTGGTTTTAGTGAAAGAAAACTACTTTCAGTCTGGTGTGGATATCACATACCATGTAACACCTCAAAATCTTCTCCATATTCATGAGAAAAACGAGAATAAAAAGATAATAATTTATAATTATTGTGCAACTGATTTGATCTGAGAGAAATCGTCTCCGTGAACCCCGGGAGGTCTACACTTGGAGAAGCACTGCCGTACCGAAAAGGTGAATTGATTCTTATCTTATGAATTTTGAAGGTGTAAAGTGGGACTTTCTTTCTTACTTCTTTGCCCCATTCAGTGGTGACAGAAATGCACTGATCTCCCTTCTGCCTTTGGGGTTCTCAGGAAACTCATGGAAGTGGTTGCGTTGGGAATGAGAGGTTGTACAGCTTTCGGTGCTAGATCTGCCGGGCTGCCAGGTCAACCTAGGAAATAGAAAACCTTTCCATAAGCCTGCTGCCTCCTTCAGGTGTACATTGGAAATGCTCATGTTTTCTTAACTTGCCTGGGTTCTTTTTTTAGAACTTGCCTGGGTTGTTTGTTTGTTTCTTTGTTTGTTTTAATCATTAGTCATCTTTAAGGAGATCCCCCCCCGCCACAAAGCATCCCTCATTCCTATTCATCCATCTATATTTCCTCCAATCTCTGCCTTAACAATAACAACAACAACAATGAAAGAAAGAGAGAGAGAGAGATGGAGAGACAAAAGCTAGACAAAGGCTCACACTGTTATAAATTATAGGTTAGTAAAAATATGCTCTTCAGCACTCTGTGTGGTTGCTCACTGCCTGGCTGGTAAGCAGCGTGGGTATGAACTGAATCAAGGCCATCCTTCCTGCTGTGCTGTGCTCTATGCACAGAGGTGACCGGACTGATGTGCCAGGAGAAAGGCAGAAAATAGTCTGAGCTCTCACTGAAGGCCTAGAGAATGAGTGAGAGTACGAGGAGCATTATATCATAACAAGATAATTATAAAACTGAACCGGTTCCCAGACAAAATGGGCAAATACGGAACTCTCAAGTTAAAACCAGCGGCATGGCTTTCTTGAGGGAAGCCAGCTCCATGTGCACAGTTCCTAACAGAAGAAAGTTAGCACAGCTTTGTGAGAAGATGCAAGCTTAGTGTTTGAGAGATTTGTGCCAAGTCTAGGTCCTGGAAGAGTGAACTAACATCTATCAATATAGTGGATGATACATTATGAACAATCCTCTCAATTGAAACAAATTATTATATATGTATATGTATATATATGTGTATGTATTTATGTGTGTATATATATATGTATATGTATATATATGTATTTATATATATGTGTGTGTATATATATGTATTTATATGTGTGTGTGTATATATATGTATATGTATTTATATGTGTGTGTGTGTGTGTGTGTGTATGTATATACTACCATGGAGCTATCACAGCAGAACCGACTTTCAGCCTATTTTCCAGCTGAATCCTGGAGACCAGGAACTATCATTTGATGACACACAGGATTGTAGGACAGTAGATAAAACTTAGGACTGAAGAAAATGTGAAGTTTAACTTAGGGCCACAAAAGAATACAACCTATATGCAGAGTAGACAAGAAATTATCCTCACCATGCAAAAGAGTAGAGTAAGATTTGTCTGCCTTGAAATGATCACAGATAAGAGAGGGAGAAAAATTATCTTTAGAAAATTTAAAATCATAAGTGAGCCCTCCTGTGGGTTTGCAGTCCAAATTCACCCTCACGAGAGCAATTTGTAGAGCCTCCAGATAAGAAGCAGTACCAAATGTAAATTTTCTCTAGAGGAAATTAAATTCAAGCCCAGCGTTAAAAAGAGATAAAATTCAGGGTGCCTGGGTGGCTCAGTCGGTTAAGCGTCTGCCTTCGGTTCAGGTCATGATCCCAAGGTTCTGGAATCGAGCCCCAGCTGAGCAGGGAGCCCTGCTTCTCCCTCTCCCTCAGCTGCTCCACCTGCTTGTGTCTCTCTCTATCAAATAAATAAATAAAAATCTTTAAAAAAATAAAAAAAGATAAAATTCTAAGGAGAAGGAAGCACTCACAGAAAAATCATTTTTTCAAAAAGCAGCACAGGAGACCTGAACTTGACCAAAGTCTGAACACAGCTGGACAGCCAAGCTAGGCTAAATGACCCAAAACACACACAAATATGAAAATTAATATTCACAGATCTACAAAGATGGCAATTAACGTGTGCTCATGCTATCTATCATTGTTTACAGTACTTCACATATCATTCTCCTTTATTAAACATGAAAACAATTTCAGATCTTCAGATACTTGGCTATGGTGCTCACTGTACTATCCCGTAGAATAGACATACCACATTTGTTTCTCAAACCTTTCCCAATTAATGGACTTCTACTTTGTTTTCTATTTGGTGAATAGCTCCCTTTTCACTTTTTTATTTTCACTCCTTCATTTTCTTGATTTTTCTCTTTTCAAAACTTATTAAGAATATTGACCATGCTGATATAGAATGGGATGTTCCTAAATTCTGTCATAAGGTTTTTTACTGTATGTTCTCTTAAATTTTCTAAAGTCATCTTCCAGACCTTCAGCAATTGCGATTAAATTACTCAGTATTTTATTGGATTTTTTTTCATGTTAATTTCCAGGAGCCTGCTTCTTTACATTGAGGATTTTTCTTCTTTTATAGAAGTAACATCTTGAATTTGCTGACACTAATTAGGTTGTTTTAAAGTACCCACCACACAAGTTTACTTGCTACATGGTAAGGATAGATAATAACAAAATTTATGTACTTAAGACCTGACTTTAAAAAGGAAATTCTGTTTTAATAACCTCCTATTCACCCCATTGGTGATGGACAGCTTCGCATATTGGAGAAGTGAGATCCACAGCAGTTTTTCAGTTGGGTAAGCTCAGACTGGGAGAGGAGGACACAGTGCACCCTGCAGGTTCACATGGGAACTGCACCTGGGAACAGAGTGACCAACTAGGCTCTCTGGGAGGCAGTCTTTGTAGGTGGTCCCCGGTATCCAGGAGAGTATGTGACTGACTTGTTTGAATAATTCCACTGGCTGATAGGGAACTGAAGCATGCTACTCAAGTGTAAGCAGCAACTGGCCCGGTCCCCTCAATAAGGAAGATTGTCTAGCTAGGGGACCTTATCCATGGGAGCAGGGAGGGGAGGGAAATTCCACATCCTACCCATTTCACAAGATGTCAGATAACACAAAATATTGCACCTTAATGTTGGGATTTACACCATGAATTCTAATAGAACATATTAAATATGATGAAAATTTAAATGAATGAATGAATAAAAGACAGCAAAGCTCTGCCTGATATTGTTAGAGAAAAATTTAAAAGGAGACGGTAAGAATATTCCCTTATATATCTTGCAATTTTGTCAATTATACCTCAATAAAGCTGAAATAAAAATATAAAGTAAAATAACAAAAAGAGACAAGATTCTTTAATTGATTTGTTTTAGCGTTTAAAACAAAACTAGAACACCTATTAAAATATTTAAGTCTCTATTCACATGTATGTATTATTTCTGTAAAATATCCATGTGAACTTGTAATAGTTTTAATTAACTTTAGTGTGTTAATGTACTTAGAAATATATATCAATAGAATTAGATAGAGATATAAATAACATCAGCTTTTCTAGGTACGTTACTGGTAAGCATGCCCATAATTAACTTTTACATTTAAAGATTATGGAATGTTTTGCACAGAATTTAAGCAATGCAGATTGCACACACACACACATTCACTCATTGATTTACTGAACAAGTTAATGCAATATTCAATAAATATTTTTTAAATGATATGCACTGAACTGTGCAGTCCTCAAGAGGAATATAGACATACTCTCAGTGTGCTCATGACACAGACAGGGGACAGATGTGTACATGAAGAAACTTAATAGAACCTTTCTTTTTTTTTTTAAGATTTTATTTATTTGACAGAGAGAGACACAGTGAGAGCAGGAACACAAGCAGGGGGAGTGGGAGAGGGAGGGGGAGTGCGAGAGGGAGGGGGAGTGGGAGAGGGAGAAGCAGGCTTCCCGCGGAGCAGCGGGGAGCCCCGTGCGGGTCTTGATCTCAGGACTCTGGGATCATGACCTGAGCTGAAGGCAGATGCTTAACGACTGAGCCACCCAGGAGCCCCTTAATAGAACCTTTCAATGAGACTGAACATGAGCCAAGTGTTATGGGCGTATGTGTGAAAGATGCAAACAATCATAGTTAAAATTGTTATTAAAATACAATAGCCCCAAAACTATTCAATGGCTAGAGCTAGAGTTTCATGTTACTGGTAAGGTTTCATATTTGTACTCTGGTATTGTTTATAATTACTAAAACTATGTAGGCGATATAATAATTAATTTTCAGAAGCATATTCAGAGTAATTCAGTTAAGCATATCTTGACTAATATTTTACTAAATTGTATCTAAATATACAAAAACATGTAGTTTAGCTTTGTGGAGATTCCTGTATATTTTGTTTTGTATGTTTTGCTTAGGAATTTTTTTTCCTGTGTTTAAACTATGCCATTTTTTTCATGACATTACATATATACCTTTCTCATTATTTGTAATGGCTGCATACTATTTTGTAGTTTGATGTATTATGATTTATCTGGTACCTTCAAATTTGATGGTTATTTAGGTTGTTTCCAATTTGTTTATATTTAAAAACAAAGTTAAGTAAAAGATTTTCTGACTCTTTGTGCCTACCTGCAGATATTTCTCTAGAACAGTTAGCAAAATGTGGGATTATCAGGTTAAGTGTAATTTTTTTAATGTCTTTTTTTCCCTTAAATTTTCAGTTTTCTCTGGGATTTTTCTTGGTCCTTCTCTTTTTGGCTATTCTTGTCGGTGAGTGTTTTGTGACATTGCTCTTTAACATTAATGAGTAAATAATTTTTTAAATTAATTTAGATGGTAGCACATGTGCTTTAAAATGTACATTTTGAATTTACTTGCCTCAAACAAGTTGTTCCTTGAAATAGAAGCCCAGCTGTAAAGAGATACAAATGAACGGACTTTATAAAATGTCAGGCTCTTATTAAAATAGTTGAAAGTATGGGCCAGAATTTACCTTGATTGCAGGTTTGAAATCAGACCCCAGCTGCTTTCAAGACTCTGGTCCATTCAGATCCACCATCCCCCACTGCTAAGATTTAGGACAAGATGTGATGCAGCTTCATGATAACATCTGGAGGTTGATGCATGAAGGAAGAGGAGTCAATAATGCCTAAATTTTATAATTTTCTATGGTGCGCAAAACAGGCTACCCTCCAGGGCATCTTCTAATTCACTCCTTTAAGTAAATACCAGGGCCCTTAAACTCAGCAGGAATATTGTATTTCATACAATCTTATGAACTCAGTTTTCTGAGAGCTGCGTGGTTTTGTTCATTGCCACTGAGAAAGGCCACCGGGGTGTGGTAATAAACAGAGGAAAGCATTTGCCAAATCTAAGTGGCCTCAGATTTATTTCTTGAGCTTCAGAAGCATGATCAGTGAACCAAATAAAATGATCTGTGGTTCTTCTTTGGGCTGCACAACTGTACCAGCAAATAGGAAACAAAAAATTCACAGAAAAAAGGAAAGCCTTCTGAATAGTTACTTTGTAGTGATTCTCAGTCTTGGCTGAACCTTGAAATCAGCCTCACAACTATTTCAAAGTATTGATTGCCGGGCCTCACTCTAACCATTTGATTCAGAATCCCTGGTGGTCTAGGTACCAGGTATCAATACATTTTATAATTATCTGATGACTCTTGTGCGTACCTGGCTTGGGAATCACTCTCGGTTTGTGGATAAAGAATGAACCACCTGGCTTGGGAGACTTCAAAAATCTCTATCAAGTAATTATGGCTTTTCTCCATATGAATAATATGTTTCGCTTTGGAAAAGTGTTGCCTCTATTGGATTTGGGGTGTAAGTATTTGTGCGTGCATGGAAACGTGTGTGTGTGCGCACCTGTGTGCCCTTTTCCCATGCTTATTGTGGAGGATTAAAATTATAACAGTTTTTGCAATTTTCTCATACACTAGAATCCTGAGCCCATACCAAGGTAATCAGTTTTTTGAAGATTTAAGTTTTCTAGTTTGTCCTCAGGAAAATACGTAGGGACAGATATTCCTTCAAAACTTTCCATTTGTAGGGCGCCTGGGTGGCTCAGTTGGTTAAGCGACTACCTTTGGCTCAGGTCATGATCCTGGAGTCCCGGGATCGAGTCCCACATCGGGCTCCCTGCTCGGCGGGGGGTCTGCTTCTCCCTCTGATCCTCCTCCCTCTCATGCTCTCTGTATCTCATTCTCTCTGTCTCAAATAAATAAATAAAATCTTTAAAAAAAAAAAAAACTTTCCATTTGTAGAAGGGTAATGTAAAGATAGGCTGGCTTAGTTCATCTCAATAATATACAGTAACTCTATCATTAATGTAATAATTAAAATAGCTCTATAGTTAATTACTATAATTAATGTCATATTGTCTACCTTTCTTTTTCGTAACTCAAAGAAACTACTATGTATTTGCATATTCGTGAAAGTGGCTTTTTTGGGGGCGCTTGTCTTTTATTATATAACACTAGCCAACTCATGCTTTTTAGTAACTCACCAAACTTTCTAGATTAGACCTGACACTCCATCCTATATTATTTTGTCATTACTCTTATCAGTGTATGTATTTACATTTTAAAATTTTTATTATAATTTTAAAAATTAAATTCAATTCAGAAATGCATATATTTGGATCCACTATCTTGAAAGGAAAAGATTCTTATGTGTTTAATTGATTTTAAAACATTTATTTATTAAATACTTATTAATGCAGTTGAAGTGGTATATGGTTTTACCTCATATACAAAACCATGTCAGAAATATTTTTAGAAAGAGAATATTGACCTTATCAATAACTAAAGTCAAGTATAAGATGTAAAAAATAACTGAAAAAGGGTCTGCAGCAGACCTCATACTTTATGGTGAAAGGTCGAAAACCTTCCTCTTATGATGGAGAACAAGATAAGGGAGCCCACTCTTTCCACTTCTTTTCAACACTGTAGGGCTGGTCCTATTCATAGAGACAAGGAAAATAAATGATTTTAATTGCATAATTTTAATATAGAATTCCAAAAAAATTAGAAATAAAATATTAAGTTATTTAGAGAGTGACAAATATAAATTCAGAATACATATACATATACAAAAATACCCCAAACAACTGCATTTCTATACTTCAACAATAACTAGAAAAAATAAAACAAAACATAAAACACATTTAAAATAGCATTGATATTATGAAATGCCTAGTAATAAATCTAAATAAAGTTTGATAAGGAATTTATGGAAATAATTATAAAATTCAATTTAAAATATGAACAAACACAGATAAATGGAGATAAATCAAAATTATAGATCTCAACCTTCAATTTGTCTATAGATACGGCATTAACATGTAGTCCTTATAAAAGTTGCAATTGTTTGGAGCAACTTGATAATCCAACTAGATTTAGATCAAGCAGTAAATGTCAAACATATCCATTCCTGAAGAAATATAAGGATATCAAAAAGTATATCAAGATTAAAAAATGAAAGCAAAGTAATTAAAATATGGTATTGAAACAAACACTGAACAACAGTACAGAATCAAGAGGCCAGGGAGAAACGGACACATATATTTAAATTTGGTTATTTATTACTGCATTAAAATCTCCAACAATGTTTAGTGGCTTAAATGCATATCTGCTTTATTTGTTCAAAAATCTGTAGATTGATCTCATTCTTTAGGTTCATTTGTTACTGATGAAAGTACAGGAATGACTAGAAAATCAAAATATTCTCACTCGTGGCTTGGAGTTGCCATTGTATAGTGGATAATACCATCAGCACAGAGTCTGGTTACCTTCAGGAGAGCCTCTCTGTATAGAAATTTGGGTTTTCTTACAGTATGGTGGGGCAGGGAGAGGAGGGAGAGGTTTTCAAGAAGGGGTATTCCCAAATGAAAACGGGATCCACAGGTCTCTTTAGGAATCAACCTCAGAATTAAATAGCAGAACATTCCACCTCATTTTGTTGTTGGAACAGCTCATAGGATCAGCTAAGATCAAAAGAGAGGGAAAGTAGATTCCCCTTCTTGATGGTGGGAGTCACAGGGTCACATCACAGAAGAACACATCGGTATCCTACTGGCTGTTGTGTGTCACTGGGGAAATAATAGGCTTTTTAGTAAGTTGTGATAGGACAATTGATGATTCCTTAGTGGGAGAAACAAGATAAAAACTTGAGAACTTTGGTTCTAAATCCATAATGAGAGTGAAGAACAACACATAATAGAAGATGTTTGTAAGTCATATGACCTGACAAAAGACAAGTAATACAAACAGAATTACTGTAAATAATTAAGAAACAGAATACCAAGAAAATGAAAAAAAGGAATTAATAGAAATTTTATAAAATTAAACAAATGGCCTATAAATATACAAAAAGATGGTCAACCTCACTGTCAATCATGGGCATGCCAATCAAAACTATAAAGTTCATCTTTGTACACATGAGATTGAAAGAAAAAATTACTATACACTTACCAAGATCTTAAAGATATATTTACAAGGTGGGGGGACCTCTAACTCCATTTTTTCCTTGAGCTTTCCTATATATATTTTTTTCCACTGGGAGGACTTATTAGGCACCGTTTGATTCCACCCAGAGGTTTGAATAAAGGGTGTAAAAGACATACACTCGATTTGATCTTTATTTCAAGGCTAAGTTCTAATGACATTTATAGTTCAAAGGCTTTCTGACTTGCATCTTTTCTTAGTCGCTTATTCTAAACATATACATCCTTGAATCACTGGACCTTCTTTATTCTCTTTCATTTCTTCATCCAAACCAGGCATCTTTTCTGCCCTCATCCCTTTCTGGCAGAATTTTCTGAAATGTAATCAGTTGAAATCAATGTCTATTGTGCCACTAACATTCTGTTTTACAAACTCTCCTGCTAATGCTAGACCTTTATATATATCTCATCTATCTTCTAAATTATTCCAATCAAAATTTTCCCACTGTTTATGGGGATTAACATAAGAATAAAAAAAAATTTAAAAAAAAGAGTCTGTGAAATTAAGTAAATTAAATACTTTATGTCCCCAGTCAAAAAAAAAAAAATTTTCCCACTGTGTTACATGGATGACATGGATGTTCATCTTTCCAGCTTGCAACAACTCTTTCCTCATTGCCAATTCCTATAATTATACACATACACACGATGTGTGATAAACATATGTGACAAAAATTATGAAGAAAAACAGGAAGACAATTAATTAAAAAAAAAGTAGTGTTATTATTTCTATTGGAGAGGAGAGGTGGTGCTATTAAGAAAAACACACATGTTTTCTAAGAGTTGTGACAGATTATCTCCTGGTTGCTAAGTACACATGTTTGCTCTCTTATATTGTTCTTTAACAGATGCACTTTCAAACACTTTTCGCATATATGCCACAACCTTTTTTTGTACTTAAAAAATACTAGGTGCACTGATTGGACAGAGCAGTCCTCTAACATTGCTTAGAGAGAGGGTGGCTTTAAAAGAGATTATTGGGGTCTGAATATGTCATGTGTAAGGTAACTGTTTGGGAAAGATTCTTACTGGTAAAGAGTAGAAAGATAAATATTATTTGCAGAATAGCAAGGCAAATTAAAGAATCATTGGAAGAAATTCAGAAAGTTAATAAGCAGTGGGGTCTGAGTGAATTTACAAATAAATTAATAAATGGAAAATTCATTTTGCTAGGGAAAAATGAAGTGACTTCAAAATTTTAGCTTTTATTTTTGTCAAAATTAATGCTGGCTGATGGCAACATTGAGTGCTAAGTGCAATACAAAGGTAATACAAATATTTTATATGATTGTGGTATAATAAATATAGTTGGTCTTTGTCCTGGGGCTCTGGCACAAAACTCGTAAAACCCTTGGAATGTCCTGAGTGATAGGAGTGTCTTTTGTTAACTCCTAAGGCGCCACTTTTTGAGCACACCTGAGTTTGTGCTAATAAGCTGACTTAGGCTGGGGGCCCTAAATAACTTCAGCATGGGGCTGGCCACCAGAAAGACCAAGTGATTAAAGGATCGGAACTTTCAGCCCCTCGCACAGACTTCTGGAAAGAGGGGCAGGGACTACAGATCAAGCTTTAAAAAACCACTGAACAAGCGTTGACAAGCTTCCAGGTTGGTGAACATATACACAGGCTGGGAGGATGACCACTCCAGTTTCTAGGTGACAGAAACTCCTGTGTGGGGGACCATCCAGGCCTTCATCTGGCTGTTCACATGTGTCCTTTATTATATACTTTCTAATAAAGTGGTTAACCTAAGGAAATATTCCTCTTAGTCCTGTGAGATGCTTTATCAACTTAATTGAACTTGAGGAAATGGGTAGTGGGAGCCTCCAGATTATAGCCAATTTGTCAGTAACACAGGTAATAACGTGAACTTGTGGTTGGCATCTGAAGTGAGAGCAATTTTATGGGACTGAGTCTTTAACCTCTGGGATCTGATGCTATCTCCAGCTAGATAGCGTCAGAATTGAATTAAATTTGTAGAACTTGGTGAGTCAGTGTCCGCTGAGAATTGGAGAATTGCTTGGTAGTGTAGGAACACACATGCTGGGTGTGTGTGTGTGTTGTCCTGAATGTTGCAATTAGCTTATCATACACAAACACACAACCCCCCCACACCACACACACACAGATGCACACACATACACATATTCACGGACATACTGAACAACTCCAGAAAACAATGATGGAGATTTTATATGTATTATTGTGGTTTTGTTGTTCAGAGCACCAAATTCTCCTCAGAAGTATAATACACATACATATGAAAGAGAAACAGCCTAGATTTTGTTTGTTTGTTTGTGTTTAGGATTTTATTTATTTATTTGTCAGAGAGAGAGAGAGAGAGAGCATGTGCACAAGCAGGGGGAGTGGCAGATAGAAGGAGAAGCAGGCTCCCTGCTGAGTAGGGAGCCCGATGTAGGACTTGATCCCAAAACTCTGGGATCATGACCTGAGCTGAAGGTAGATGCTTAACCAACTGAGCCACCCAGGCGTCCCCAGCCTCGGTTTTTAATTATTATTTACTGCTTGATTTTGTTTTTGTAAATGACAGAGTTCTTATAAATAGAGTTAATGCTTACTGATATGAAATAATTAAATTGTCCATAAAAATAAAGCTCCAATATTAGAGTAAACCAATTAAATGTTGGTGTGAGTAGGTGTTTCTGAGTAAACGCTGTAACTATGCCATGAGAGAGTGAGAAAAGCTGGGAATATAAATATACAGCTAAAAATATTTCAAGAACAGGTAAGTCAGAAACTCTAAATCTATAATTCATCACATGAAAAAATAATTCTTCTCAGAACAGAGTAAAATTTTGTTCTGTCAAAATCAGTTCTTGTATTCAAAGTACAACAAGCAGTTGTACTAAGTGGTGTCAAATATGTGACATTCCCTTTATTTCCTTTACATTGTAAATTTTGAAGATTTGGAAAGCTTACTTGTTTTGATAGATAAACAAAAAGACAAACTTTCGGGCCTACTAAGAAAGATAATTTGTTCTCCTTTCTCTGTTGCGGTCTCAATCATATAAGGCAATTTAAATTATTTTGATTGGTGCAGATTGATAAGAGTGAATAGTGGAACAACACTAAAAGGGCCAAAATTTTAAAAGACAGAAAATACCAAATATTGATGAGGCCATAGGACAACTTAAACTGCCAAACAGAGCTGGTAGGAGTATCAGTTGGAATCATACTTTGAAAACCTGCTTGGCATCATCTATAAAAGCTGAACACACACATTTTCGAGGCATACTTAGAAACATACCCTTGTAGACACAGACTCAACACAAATGCATGGATGTGCACCCTCAATAAGAAATTAATCATTATGGTTTCAAACTGGAAACAATCCAAATGTTTATTACAAGCAAGTGGATGAATTAAGAATGCCAGATTCATAAAATGGAATCATACACTGGACGAAAGTAAATCACTCACAGCTCAACAAAACACACAGGTGACTTATCAAAACAATACTGAGTTGAATAGAAAGCAGGCAAAATAAAAAACACACATAATGTATTATTCCATTTACTATAAGTTCATAAGAAAGGAAGATCGCTCTCGGTTGTTGGCCCTCAGGATAGTAGTTAACTTTGAGAAGGAGAGAGTGGGATTGAAGGCAGAACAAGTGACTTCTATTTCCTGATGTAGATATTAATTACATGGATGATGGGTGAATCACTTTGTGAAATTTCATGAAACTGAAATTTATGATGAGTGTTCCCTTCTACATATGTATTATTCTTTGATAAGCAGCTGTTGTTGTTAATGTCAGCATGAGACAAATCAGCATTAGCATCATTTTCTGATCATTTTGGTCGAACCCTTAACTCTCTAACACTCTCTCATATAACTTATTTATGTCCCTGGATATCTAGAAGTATTTTTAAGTTGTTTCCTTAAAATTCTATAAGGAGAACATATATATCAAGCAGCAGGATGATTGATATGTGGAACTGGCCTTCAAAATTATATAGACATTGATTTAAATATTCTACAACTTGGTGGACCTGGTATTTTCATTAAAGTGTTAATGAATGACTTAATTAATTTAGCCACTTCCATAGAAACAATTGCTTTAGACAAAAATAATGTAAAGATGAATAAAGCACAGACCATCTCTTACGAAACTCACAATTTGGAAGGGAAACTTAAATAAAGATATTATTATATAATAATAAATAATGTGCAGGGTAGTTTGGAAGAACAGAATGTATTTTGTAGGATAATAAAGAAACTCTAGGGATGGAATACTAACAAAGAAAAAGCGCATGTTAACCCTAAAAGACACCACTGAAGGAAGTGGGGACAGAGAACTCTGAGAAGTTGGGATTACCAGAGTAGAAAGAATGGCACAGGGAACAAAGGAAGGACTGTTAAGTGACAGGGACAGGACAGTGAATATGGGTATGTCTGTCTTAGTCTGCTCAGTCAGCCATAACAAAAATTCCACAGATGGGGTGGCTTGAAAGACAGACATCCATTTCTTATAGTTCTGGACACTGGGAAGTCCCAGATCAGGTGCAGGCAAGGTAGTTTCATTCTGAGGCCTCTGCTGTGGGCTTGTAGGGGGCCACTTCTCACTCTGTGCTCCCATGAGCTCTCAGCACATGTGTGGGGAGAGAGATTGTGTGTACTGTGTGTGTGTGTGTGTGTGTGTGAGAGAGAGAGAGCGAGAGCGAGAGAGAGAATGAGTGAGTGAGCTCTGGTGAATCTTTTAAGGACACTAATACTATTGGATCTGGGACCTTACCTTACAACCTCATTTAAACTTAATTACCTTCTTATAGGCTCTATCTCCAAATACAGAAACATTGGGAGTTAATTCAACGTATGAATTTGGGGGGAGGAGGGACAAAATTCAGTCCATAGAAATGTAAATACTTAATGCTTATTTTTAATTAAATTTACATAAAATGTTTACACAAACTCCATATAATGGTCATAAATATTTAATGATTTCTTTCTTTCTCTTTCTACCTCGTTCTTTCTTTCTAACTCTCTAGTTACTAAGAAGGAGAGAGAGATGTCATGTACGTGATAGTAACTTTAATAGTTTCAACATGTCATGTCTTCCTAAATTGATCTATAAATTATATATATTTTTCAATTAAGAATTCTAAAGACAAATTTAAGATAGTACATTTAGAAAATCTTTAATGACAGCCAATAAAATTTTAAAACAGGAGAGTAATGAAAGAGCTTATTCTTCCATACATCAAAATGTACCATAAAATTATAATAATTAAAACTGAGATATTCATGAAGAGATTAGTAAAATAAAATGAGACAATATAAGTAGAACCATGTACATGAACTAATGTTAGATCTCTATCTCACAATGTACAAGAATAAATTTCAAATGAATTAAATAACTGAAAGTGTATGTGTGTATATATTTTACTTAATATACGCAAGAAGACACACACAACTAGGGATATGCATGTGTGCATGTATGGTTGTGTGTGTGCATAACTTCAAAATATCTTAAAGTGAGGAACACCATCCTAGACAAAAATTTTTTAAAGTGATAGTACAAATAATGTTTTGGTTTAAAGTCATGACAAAAATAGAATGGTGATAGAAACACAACTTCTCTAGGCCAAGCCAGTAAGAGGAAAAAAAAAAAAAGCAACAAAGATAAAGAAGCCAATAGGATAAAGGTCTTGCAGCATATATATCTCTAAGTATTCAAATATTTATAAGCAATTATACAAATAGATCAGAAAAATTATGAAGCCCCAAGTTTACCTTTTCCCACGACTAAAATTTAAGTTGGCTTCCACCTAACATGATCTAGCAGTTACTATTTCAACTACAGATGCACTCACTGTGTTCCCAATGGGAGATAATGTACCACCACACTGCATACTGCATTCCAGTTGCGTAACTGATATTATCTCTAGCTACTGCTTTTCCGCTGGTCCTCAAGATAGACCAGGTGCTGCTTTTCATTATCCTGCAAACTTTGGGCTAAATGAGAAAAATAATCATCCCCAGTGTAACAGATATCCAATTTTGGACAAAGAAACACAACTATGATTAGATGGTTATGAAAAGTTGTCAAGAAAAGAATTTCTGGAATCAGACTGTCTGCTTTTAAATCTCAGTTTTTACCATTTACTAGTGGTAGAACTACATGTGTGTTATTTCACACCTCCGTGCCTTGTTTCCTCATTTGTAAGAGAGAGTCTGTAAGAGCTGACTTTTTCTCCGTGTGCTTGTGGTGGAGCCAGGACTCTTCAAAACACTGTATATGTGTTAATTCATTGAATCTTCACAAACACCTCATGTGGGAGATGCTATCTGTATCCTTATTTTAAAGCTGGAGAATAGGAATCACGGAGGGGCGAGGTGACTTTTGCAAAGTCAGAACTGAAAATTGCTAAGGCCAGGAAGAGATCTCGGGGGCAGCAACTTACCTGAGCAACAGATCAGAGAATCATCTGCGTCCTGTAAGGGAGAATGTTCTCGTATAGCAAATCTGACTGCCTAGAGGGTTGTGTATAAGGAGGGCTCACCTGGTATCTGGTGCTTTGGAACTCCTCTGAGGGAAAAGCTGGAGAAGGGTCCATACAGGTATGAATGCCCACTTAATTATAAAGGTCTTCAGAATTTTTGGTTACTTAGAGAGCTGAGGTGTTCTACTTTGTTTGGCAAAATTCAAGCACACGCGTGTGTCTGCTATACCCAAATGTGTGTGTGTGTGTGTTGTTTTGTTTCAGCTTACTTTTTTCCTCTTTGACATTCTATGGACTCTATACCTGTTCCAGTTTATTTGTGTTTGCTGGTCTGATCTGCGTAGGAATTCCTCTCCAGATTCACTGCTTTGCAAGTTACTGTTCTTGGATAACTCACATGGAAAGCTTTATTTCTTAGCAACCCTGGAGCCTTCCCCACGCCTCTTCTAGCCTGAGGGCACTGGTCGTATGCAGTGTTCCTTGGGAGTGGGGCTGCAGGGACCTTTTCTTCCATAATATGTTTTAGCTCATCTCCCCAGGTCCCCTGTCACATAGCAACACTAATTAGGCTTTACACAGGGAGATAGTACAGAGAGTTTTCACATAGGTTGCACAGAAGAATCCGGGTGGTTGTGCTTCCACAGTCCCCTAAGGTCCTCTCATATGTCCAAATTTAATTCGCCAGGACGATTCTACTCGCCAATCAGTAGACCTTATACTTTTAAAGGTCAAACGGTAAGATATCCTGTGGTTTCGAATAAGAAATGATTGATTTCTGGCAAAGCATCTCTCCAAGCCATGTGTCTTTTTTTCCAATAGGGTATGAAGTCCAGATTTTCATATCTGTTTTAAGCTTAGCACCCTGAGTCTACATTTTTCCTCTTTCTTTATGGATTAAGGCAACCATTGTATTTGCTTCTCCTAAAGCATGCATGTCATGTGACACAAGGTCTAGGCTCCTAAAAATTTCAGGGGACAAGTTCATTAGCTGATTTGTATTTCATTACGTGGTGGTGATAGGTTTATGCCCCATGGCTGGGAAAACCTCACTCTGCTCTCTGTAGTCTCACTTCCAGGTATCTGATGCCTGCAACTAAATTCTTTCTCTCATAGTGATTGTTACCTTCAAAGGATAAAGACCACTAAAACCAGCTGAGCCATAAAGGGGAATTCATAGGTTTCCCTCTCAGCAGCCAAGGAATATTTATCACCCAGCTCTATTCAACAACCTGATTCAAGATCTGGTAATCCCTGACCCGATGTTACTCTCTGTGTCTTTGATGCAACATGGGCTCATGGCTCTTTCTTACTCATACCTCTGAATCACCTGTCATAGAAACACATTCTTGGAAGATACCTCATTGGCAAGGACTAGGTCAACTCTTCATCCCTTATCCAATCATCTGTGGCTAAGAGGCTGAGCCATTTTTACTTAGATGGAGGTCTTGCCTATGGCTTCAGCATGTGCGAGAGAGAATGCGACAAGAATGGGGGGAAATACATAAAGCCTTATTATCATAACAAAACCAAGGATATACCAAATTTAAATTCACAAAGGATGAGCCCAATCAGAGACAAGAGGAAGAGTGGTCTGAGAGTCACTATAATCCAGTGGCTAAAGATACAGTAGAATGGTTGGGGTCACATAGCAGATTTGGATTGGAATCTCAATTCTTATCACCAGCTGATTGACTCTGAGCAAATTATTTAACTTCTCTGGGCCTCAGTTTCCTCTTTTATAGAATATAGAAATTTTTTTAGAATAAAAACAAATTTCCTTAGTATAATTTTATTATTGATAGGCTGTAACAAGATGTCCAGTCCATAATAAGTGATCAAAAATGTTTAGCTAAACAAATAAAAAAATAGTTCCATGATAATTATCATGAGCACACTATGAAGGCATACACATGAGTTGTGTCTTTCCACAGTGTCAGCTTTACTCAATCCTCAAGCAAAGTTAATCATAATTATGAAGCTGGTTCAGGATTCCAAATTCAATGACATTTTACCATGTGATTAAACTTGGCTTCTTATACAGCACACAGAGCAGGACCAAGGACAAGCCACACAACAAACAAAATTAACAGAAGGGTGCAGGAAGTTAACGAACCAAAGGCAAAGTCAGTCTATGGGTGCACGGTTGAGATAAGGCATCCGTCTGGTCAGGTCAGCTCTTGGCACTTACTGCCTATTATGTTCAAGCAGTGAAGGATCTCAGTTCTATTCTGAGATCCATAGGGCAGAGCCTTTGGTGGAAGCTGACTTTTTTAAGTGGTCAGACCTAGAGGGGTCACGTTTGAAGAGTTTGACAGTTTGCTGCAAAAATCCTTCCCTTTTTAAAGGGTGGGTCTCTGCAGACCTCTGGTTCTGCCAGTTATCAGTTCTGGGGTGTCAGCTGACGTTGGTCCCAGCGATAGCTCGTCTCTGCAGTCCCTTACCTGCTTGACACAGGCTCTGCTTGACATGAGAGACTCCATCTTGCTCTCTACAATGACTTATAAAATGAACATAGTAGAGGGAAGCAGGACTGATGAGCAGTAGAGATGCTGAAGAAGACAGAGTAAAAACATCATTTGCTCTTGACAATTAGAACTCCTGTTATCAGAAAGGTTTTGATTATGGCAGCTGTTGGAAGAGAGGGTAGGAAGGAGGATGCAGATGGAGAGCATTACAGTTCTATCAAGCCCATATTGCTTATGATTATGGAAAGAGTAGGGTACCAAAAGGAGAAGTCAGCATATGGAGACAGCATCTCACTGCTGGGCATTTAGGAAGTAACATGTATGATGTTTGGCCTAAAAAGAAATCTCAACAAACAATATTTTTCAACTCTTATCCCCCCTTTCAGATAGAGATTTTTTAAGGCATAGGAAGTTATAACCAGGGGCTCTTGAATAATATGAATCCTGACAATATCCTGCCAATTATTGGGGGCAAGATATGTATGTATATCCTTGCTGCCTAGCATGGTGTCTGATACGTAATTCATGCTTAAAAAGGGAAGAATTCTTTCACTTTCCTTTCTTATATGTATTCAACAAATATTCATTTAGCATTGACTGTCTGGAGATACGTTAGGTGAGTGATACAAAAAAATAGGATGCAGATTTCCTTCACACATACATCACTCTAGTGGCTGATGTATGTTTTGAAATACTATTAGCTGGTGCTCACAAGTACTAAGGGAATGATTAATTATGTGAAAAATACTCTCTGGGGGAAATGACATTTAAAATGCATCTTGAAAGTTGATTGGAAATTCATGAAAGAGAAAGACAAAGAGATTATTCCAGTAAGAAGGAACAGCAAAAACAAGTTAAAAGATGAAAAAGCAGTTTATTATTCATTTGAACTTGCTCCCATGTGATTATTTACAAACCATAAGATACTTTCAGATTTATTTGTGATATTGGGAATGTGATGACATTTTGGTCGTATTTTAAACATTTATATATCTCAGTAGTGAGAGAATGCTATAAATACCAATACTCTAACTGTATCCACTATGTGGTTATAAGACTTAATGAAAAATTAAGCTTTCTGGAAAAATAATTACTGTAGATTGCATAAAATGTATTTGATGACTGAACATACCATATTTGATTACTCATCTTCTGTAATGTGAAATAGAGATTTTAAGACAAATCACTAATGATAATTAAGAGAAACTAATTTTAACAGATTTGGTATGCATGTTATTTATCCCAACACACACACACACACACATCGTAAACACCATGGGATTACAGAGAGATGTAAGCTAGGTTAAGGGGTAAAACATAGGATTTGGGGTTTCTGAGACCATAAATTTTAAATAAGCAATTCTTGTCTGACCTTTTCAAGGTTCCTATATTATTATATACCAAGCCCTAACAATGACATGGAAATCGTCACTGGTTTGTTAATTGTAAGTAAAAAAAAAAAAAAAAAAAAAAAAATGTTTATCACTAAAGACTATGGGAAACTACTAAAATATTAACCATCTGGTGAAACAAAAACAAAATTGGAATGCCAGTGAGGAGACCAGGATTTCATCCAGATCTGAACTTGATTTCCACAAGATACTATAAACCTTTGTTGCTTTGTGAAAAAAACAGACACTCAACCAAGTTTTCGGGTCAGAGACCTCATTTGAGAAAATAATGAAAGCTGAAGACATTGTTCCTTTCTATTGCCCTTATTTTCTCTTTAAATATGTGTTTTCTCAAAATATTTTTTAGCATTCAGGAAGCAAGGACTACTGAGTCAATTATTTCCATCCCCCAGAAAGGCCTGCCCCAGACTGGTGATTTGACTCTGAACAGGTTTTCTTTAATTTTCACCATCACTGGTGAATATTGGTCTGGTGGGCAGTGGAACTGGGGCCTGGAAAATGAGATACCTAGAATTTCACCATTTTCAGGAAACAATAGTTTTAAAGAAGTCCTGTTGTTTATAGACATTCAGCTAAATTATTTTAACAGACGTGTATAATTTTTAGGCTGGTGGTTTTTTCTCTTAACACTGTAAATATTTCATTCCACTGTCTTCTTCCTTGTGTGGTTTCTGAGGATAAGTTTCATGTATCCTTATCCTTATGTTTCTGTATAAGTAAGGTGTTTTCCTTGTTTTTTTTTTTTCTTTTTCTTTTCTCCCCACACTCCCTCAGGCTTCTTTCAAAAGTTTTCGTTATCTTTGATTTTCTATAGTTTGAAAATGATATGCTTAGGTATAATTTTTTAATTCATCCTGTTGGTGTTCTCTGAACTTTCTGGATCTGTGAGCTGATGTTTGACATTAATTTGGGGGAAATTCTTGGTCGTTATTATTTCAGATATTCCCTCTGTTCCTTTTTCTCTTTCACTTTCTAATATTCTCATTATGTGTATTTTACATCTTTTGTTCTTGTCCCAGTCTTTGGAAATTCTATTCTGGGTTTGGTTTTTGTTTTTTGTTTTTTTTTTTCAGTCTTTGTTCTGTTTGTTTTTCAGTTTTGGAGGTTTGTATTGAGATATTCTCAAGCTAAGAGATTCTTTCCTCAGCTGTGTCCAGTCGGCTAATAAGCTTATCAAAAGCATTCTAAATTTCTGTTATAGTGCTTTTTCCTATAGCGTTTCTTTTTGGTTCTTTCTTAGGATTTACATTTCTCTGCTTAATTGCTGTTTTGTTCTTGCAAGCCGCCTACTCAGTGGAGCCCTCAGCATATTATTATTATTATTTTTTTAAGATTTTTTATTTATTTATTTGACAGAGACACAGCGAGAGAGGGAACACAAGCAGGGGGGGAGAGAGAGGGAGAAGCAGGCCTCCTGCCGAGCAGGGAGCCCGATGCGGGGCTCCATCCCAGGACTCTGGGATCATGACCTGAGCAGAAGGCAGATGCTTAACAACTGAGCCACCCAGGCGCCCCATCCTCAGCATATTAATCATAGATGTTTAAAATTCCTGGCCTGATAATTTGTAAACATCTCTGCCATGTCTGGTTCTGATACTTTGTCTCTTCAATTGTGTTTTTGGCTTTTTAGCTTGCTTTGTAATTTTTTTTTTTTTCTTAATAGCTAGACATGATATACCCTGTAAAAGGAACTGTTGCAAATAGGCCTTTAGTAATATGATGGTGAGGTGTCAGGGGAGGGGGAGGGGCCTACAATCCTGTGATTAGATCTCAGGCCTTTAGTGAGGCTGTGTCCCTGCACTGTGAACTTTATAAGTGTTTCCAAGTCTTTTTCTCCCTGCTTGGGTGTTGCTGGAAGGCTGGGGTTGGCTGGGGTTGGGATGGGTATTTCCCTTCCCCAGGCCGGTGAGGTTCTGAAACTACCTTAGCAAGTAGGGCTCCAATTAACTAGTTTCCCCTGAAGGCAGCTCTTGTTAAGAAGAACAGAGTACTCTGAATATTTTAGAATGGTTTCTTTCCCTGCTCCTTGCTAGAAGCATGAGCGGATTTTCCTCAGATACTTACTGCAGGAGCCTGGTTTAACTCCTGGAGGTAAAGTCACCATATTGTGGGGCCCCAAAGATTGGACTGGGTCCCCCTGGAGTTTCTAACTCTCAGAGTTGGCCTCACTGCGCCTCCAGCGCTTTGTCAGTTACCATTTGGATCTTTCTACCAAAGCACAGTTCCTTTAGGTGTTTTCTGCTCAGGGATCTTTGCTCCAGGAAGCCTGCATTTGCCTGTCAGTCTCTTCCATTTTGTGAGCAGCAGTTTGCCCTCTGTCTTCTCCTCTTTTATGGGTTGAAAAAGAGTTGTTGGTTTTTCAGTCTATTCAGTTTTTCACTTGTTAGAACAGAATGGTGACTTTCAAGCTCCTTCCACCTGAGACTGGAAACCGGAAGTCCATTTATACAACTTTTACGTGCCACAGACTTCTCCATATTCTAGGGATGAGATGGTGAGTGAGTGTAGCTGCGTTAAGATCTTCTGAGACAGAGGGCGCCTGGGTGGCTTAGTTGGTTAAGCGACTGCCTTCGGCTCAGGTCATGATCCTGGAGTCCCGGGATCGAGTCCCGCATTGGGCTCCCTGCTCGGCAGGGAGTCTGCTTCTCCCTCTGACCCTCCCCCCTCTCATGCTCTCTCTCTCTCATTCTCTCTGTCTCAAATAAATAAATAAAATCTTAAAAAAAAAAAAAAAGATCTTCTGAGACAGAAAGGAAGAAGTAAGGATGGGTACAAACACAAGTACTTCTGTGTATATAACAGATACCAGCTTCTCTCCCTGCCCCCTATGAATAATTCTAGATCTTGTTGGAAATATCTCAAAACACTTGGACATATTGAGGTACAGAAAGTTGTCCTAAGCTGGGCTGGGACCCGGATTCTTACTACAGTGCTGCTTCTTACTGGTTACTGGTCATGACTTTGGCTAGAACTCTTAGCCTGTCTGATCCTCACTTTGTTACTACGGACAACTGGAGTTACATCTTTCCTCACGGCTATTGTATTTCAAAAGAAATAACTTGAGTAAAAGCACATTGAAATCTGTAAAGACCTAAAGAAATGTGAATTATGACTATACTTTCTGGAAATTGTTTTGTAAATGACATTAGCATTTTTATTTATTTTTATTTTTTTTTTAAAGATTTTATTTATTTATTTGAGAGAGAGAGAATGAGAGACAGAGAGCATGAGAGGGAGGAGGGTCAGAGGGAGAAGCAGGAGCCCGATGCGGGACTCGATCCCGGGACTCCAGGATCATGATCTGAGCCGAAGGCAGTCGCTTAACCAACTGAGCCACCCAGGCGCCCATGACATTAGCATTTTTAAATAACCACCTGATTAAACACAATCCTGCATTTAATCCTGGCTATTTCAATATCGTGTCCATAGGCATGTTTTTGATTTACGCATTATATGCAGAGCTTTGCAGCTGTTTAAATATATCCAATCATGTCTCTAACAAGTGGGACTAAGGGCAGAAATTTTTATGGTTAGCAAGTTTATTCAAAGATAGATCATTAAAAAGACCCTTCTCAAATCGTTGATCGTTGACCAGTGATATTCTCAAATTCTCCAGTCAAGTCCTGGTTCTGAAATCGTTTTCATGTTGTGCCACTTTGTTTGCTTGAGCTATGACGCAAAAATCGCTCCTGACAGTCTAACATCAAAGGAAACAATGTTGTTTCCTTAAGCAAAAAGGACAGAGCTGTGGCTGCCCAGGCTTTACAAGTGCCAACAGCATTTCTTTCTAAAGCACCTGCTGTTACACATCAGCCTCAGCTGGC
>NC_138375.1:21430826-21452409 GCF_054177405.1 Leptonychotes weddellii | reverse complement strand
TTTTTTTTTTTTAAAGATTTTATTTATTTATTTGAGACAGAGAGAATGAGAGACAGAGAGCATGAGAGGGAGGAGGGTCAGAGGGAGAAGCAGACTCCCTGCCGAGCAGGGAGCCCGATGCGGGACTCGATCCCGGGACTCCAGGATCATGACCTGAGCCGAAGGCAGTCGCTCAACCAACTGAGCCACCCAGGCGCCTTTAAGGGATTCTTTTTTTTTTTTTTTTTTTTTAAAGATTTTATTTATTTATTTGAGAGAGAGAGAATGAGAGAGAGAGAGCACATGAGAGGGGGGAGGGTCAGAAGGGGAAGCAGGCTCCCCGCCGAGCAGGGAGCCCGATGCGGGACTCGATCCCGGGACTCCAGGATCATGACCTGAGCCGAAGGCAGTCGCTTAACCGACTGAGCCACCCAGGCGCCCCGTGATGCTATCTTCTTTTTGATTTTTTGGTGAAATAGGAAATAAAATATATGTGCATTACTTTGAATGTGTCTGTCTGCTTAAGAAGGGCTTAAGTCTTTCTCTTTAGATGACAAACTGCCCGTAGCACCACTATGACCGCTGGCAGAATATTTACTCCCAATTCTTACAGATGTCCCATCTCTTCTCCTCAAATTTATTTACAAAAAACAGATACAATGTTTTATTTCCTTATTTTCGATATTGAGGAAGACTTCTGGCTAATTGTATATTTCCAGCACAAGACACAATTAATTTTCTTCACATTGCCAATTTGGCTCAAACAAATTTAGAATGAACCCTGGGGACTTAAAAGATTATGAGGGGGGAAAAAAAGATGATGAGGGAAGTGTATTGGATAGTTGGACAAAACAATGTAAAGATAAAAATGTAAACAATGTAAAGATAAAAATGATGTCAAAATCCAAAGCCTCTTCCCCCCAACCTTCTTTTACCCACTTCACCCCTGGCAATTACCTGCCACCTTCTCTTTATCCTGACCACAGGATGTAGACAAAGGTCCCGTGTTACCCTTGGGAATGATGTGGGTAGGAGGGGCGGCAGTGTTACTCTCTCTTCCTGAACCTTGACCTTGGTTCAGCTGTGCAGATGTCTAAATTTCATGTCTCAGCAAGAGCTAGAGAAGTATAGCTGAGCCTCTGGTATCCTCACGGGGTGGATGCAATGACATCAGTGTCAGCTTTGCTCTTTGGCGAACGCTAACATCTGTGCATCAGAGTGAAACAAAATTCCTGCTGGTCTTTCTTTTCTCCTCCAAAGCAAGCAGGAAGCTTATCTGTCTAATTGCCTAATGACAGTGTCTTAGTTCAATTTCTTGCATGCACTTTTACAATCCACTCTTCTCTTTCTCCTTGGATCTATAATCCATTTTTCATCCTACTATCATTCATCCTACTGGGTGAATTGCAAGCTCATTAGTGTGATGAAGAAGGTCCATTTTATTTTGGCACTGGCTGACCTTTTTTATACCATACCTACCAACAACAAGGCTTCTATGACTGATTTACAAGCACCATATATGTCTCATTCTTCATTCTCATTCCTATGAGCCCTGTGTCTGTAATATAGTTTCTCAATTTGCCCTTTCAGTGAACCCTGTCTTACCTTCAAGATTCAGATTAGTTTTTACTTGTTCTGAAAATTCTTTCCCAAATTCGGTATTTCTATCTCAGGTGCAGTTAGATGATCTTCTGACTCCACACAAATGTAAACTAAGATATAATTGTATTATGACATTTATCACATACTATTGTACATGTTTTTCTACCATAGCAATATCCATTTTATTAAGGGCAATAAAAAAGAATATCTCTTTTTTAAAAATCTTTACATCCACAGAGATACTTATGCTTGCAACACTAGGGCTATTAAGTAAATATTATTTGAATTCACAGAGGATAGCATATCAGTTGCATGAGGAATTTGATTGTCTTATATATCAGTCAGTTTTTCTGTAGTAACAAAAGAACATGCAAATCTTAATAGTTTACAAACAACAGAATTTATTTTTCACTCCCATAGTCTTTTGATGGCTATAAGTCTGTTATGTCTGCTGCAAGTCTGCTGAGCTCTATCAACCAATGATCACCTGCTTCATATGTTTGCCCATTCTAGAACTTAGGTTAAAAGAGCAGCTTCTGCTTGTAACATGCTTCTCTCATGGCAGAGCGGGATTAATGATAGAGAAACAGATGCATTTTAAAGCTTCAACTTATATCTGGCATATTGTCATTTTGACTCACATTCCATTACCTTAATCAAATCACGTGACTGAGCTTCATAGCTATGAGTTGAGGATGTAACTCCTCATACAGGAGGAACAGTACATAACAGGACAATAGATAGGGAGAATATATATATAATATATAGTATATTATATATATATTCACATACCTCAGATATTGCAGGTCTGGTTCCAGACCATCACAGTAAAGCAAATATTGTAGTAAAGTGATTCAAATGATTTTTTTTTTTTTTTTGGTTTCCTGGTACACATAAAAGTTATGTTTACACTACACTGTACTCTATTAACTATGCAACAATAGTATTATGTCTAAAGAAAACAATGCATATACCTCAATTAAAATACTTTATTGCTAAAACTGGCTAATCATCTGAACTTTCAGCAAGTTGTAACTTTTTTGCTGGTGTCATCTTGACGCCGATAGCTGTTGACTGATCAGGGTGGTGATTGCTAAGGTTTGGGATGGATAGGGCAATGTCTTAAAATAAGAAAACAGTGAAGGTTCCTGCATCAATTGACTCTTCCCTTCATGAACATTTTCTCCGTAGCCTCCAAAGCTGTCTAACAGTATTTACCCACAGTAAAACTTCTTTCAAAATTGGCTTCAAAAGTTTCAAAAAACTTCTTTCAATCCTCTCAAACCCTGCTATTGCTTTGTCAATTAAGTTTATGTAATATTCCAAATCTTTTGTTGTCATTTCAACAATCTTCACAGCATCTTCACAAGGAGTAGATTCATCTCAAGAAACCATTTTGCTCATCCATAAGAAACAACTCCTCATCCATTCAAACTCTATCATGAGGTTACAGCAATTCAGTCGCATCTTCAGGCTCCACTTCTAATTCTAGTTGTTTTGCTATTTCTGCCACATCTGCAGTTACTTCCTCTACTGAAGGCTTGAATCCCTCAAAGTCATCCATGAAGGCTGGAACCAAATTCTTTTTTTAAAAAAGATTTTATTTATTCATTTGAAAGAGAGAGAGCGAGAGAGAGAAGGAGAGAGTGCACAAGCAGGGGGAGAGGCAGAGGCAGAGGGAGAAGCAGACTCCCTGCTGAGCAGGGAGCCTGACGTGGGGCTCAATCCCAGGACCTGGAAATCATGACCTGAGCCAAAGGCAGACACTTAACCGACTGAGCCACCCAGGCGCCCCTTCTTCCAAACTCTTATTAATGTTGATATTTTAACCTTTTCCCAAGAATTATGAATGTTCGTAATAGCATCTAGAATAGTGAATTATTTCTAGAAGGCTTTCGGTTTACTTTTCCCAGATGCATCAAAGGAATCACCATCTATGGAAGCTATAGCCTTAAAAAATATTTTTTCTTAAATAATAAGATTTGAAAGTTGAAATTCCTTGATCCATGGACTACAGAATGGAATTGGTGTTAGCAGGCATGAAAACAACGTGAATCTCCTTGTACATCTCCATCAGAGCTCTTGCATGCAGGTGCGTTATCAATGGGCAGTAATATTTGAAAGGGATCTTTTTTTTCCTAAGCAGTAATTCTCAACACTGGGCTTAAAATATTTTATAAACCTATGTTGTAAACAGATATGCAGTCATCAAGGCTTTGTTATTCCTTTTATAGAGCACAGGCATAGTAGATTTAACACAATTCTTTTAAGGGACGTAGGATTTTTGGAATGGTAAGTGAGCATTGGCTTCAAACTAAAGTCACCAGGTACATGAACCTTTAACAAGAGTCTGCCTGTTCTTTGAAGCTTTGAGGCCAGGTTTGACTTCTCTCTCCTAGAGGATATCTTTATCCAATAGAAGGCTGTTCTGTCTACACTGAAAATCTGTTGTTTAGTGTAACCACCTTCATTAATTATATGAACTGGATCTACTGGAGAACTTACTGAAGCTTCTACATCAGCACTTGCTGTTTCACTTTGCACTTTTATGTTATGGAGCTTGCTTCTTTCCTTAAGCCTCGGGAACCAACCTCTGCTAAATTCAGACTTTTCTTCTCCAGCTTCCTCACCTTTCTCAGCCTTCACAGAATTGAAGAGAGTTGGGGCCCTGCTCTGGATTAGGCTCTGACTTGAGAGAATGTTGTGGCTGCTGTGATCTTCTATCCAGACCACTAAAACTTTCTCCATATTAGAAATAAGGTTGTTTTGCTTTCTTTTTTTTTAAAATTTTTATTTATTTATTTATTTATTATGTTATGTTAATCACCATACATTACATCATTAGTTTTTGATGTAGTGTTCCATGATTCATTGTTTGCATATAACACCCAGTGCTCCATTCAGTACGTGCCCTCTTTAATACACATCCCCAGGCTAACCCATCCCCCTCCCCCCTCCCCTCTAGAACTCTCAGTTTGTTTTGCTTTCTTATCATTCATGTGTTCACTGGACTAGTGCTTCAAATTTCCTTTAAAATATTTTCCTCTGTGGGGCACCTGGGAGCTCAGTCAGTTAAGCATCTGACTCATGATTTTGGCTCAGGTCATGATCTCAGGGTCGTGGAATTGAGCCCCACATAAGGCTCTGCACTCAGCAGGAGTCTGCTTGTGCTTCTCTCCCTCTGCCCCTTGCCCCCACTCTCACTCTCTCTCAAATAAATACATAAATCTTTTTTTTAAGATTTTATTTGTTTATTTGACAGAGAGACAGAGACAGTGAGAGAGGGAACACAAGCAAGGAGAGTTGTAGAGGGAGAAGCAGGCTTTTTGCTGAGCAGGGAGCCCGATGCGGGGCTCGATCCCAGGACCCTGAGATCATGACCCGAGCCGATGGCAGACGCTTAATGACTGAGCCACCCAGGCATCCCAATACATATATCTTTAAAAAACCCATAACTTTTCCTTTTTCTTACAACTTGACTGAATTGTTTGGTGCAAGAAGCCTAACTTTTCATCTGTCTCAGTTTTTGACATGCCTTCGACACCAAGCTTAATCATCTGTAGCTTTTGATTTAAAGTGAGAGACATGTGAATTTTCCTTTCACCTGAACACTTAGAGGCCACTGTAGGGTTATTAATTGGCCTAATTTTAATATTGTTGTATCTCAGGGAATAGGGAGGCCCAAGGAGAAGGAGAGAGATGATTAAGTTCACCAACACACATTTATCTATTAAGTTTTCTGTTTTATATGAGCACACAAATCAATTATAATAGTAAATTCAAAGATCACTGATCACAGATCACCATGAAAAATATAATAATAATGAAGAAGCCTGACATATTGTGAGAATTAAGAAAACATGACACAGAGAAATGGAATGAGCAAATGCTGTTGGAAAAATGGCACCAACAGACTTGCTCAATATGGGGTTGGGCAAACCTTCAGTTTATAGAAAACACAGTATCCATGGAGTGTGATAAAGCAAAGCTCAATAACATGAGGTATGGCTGTATATAAAATGTATATATATTATATATAATATATGTATATAAATATAATAAGGTATGTATAATATATCTAATAGGAAGCAAGAATAAATAATGAGAAATAACAATGCAAAATAACATAATTTGTACTCCTGGTCACAAATATTCACTTCTTTCATTTTCATGCACAAACTGCATTGCCATTCTCCCCAAGGAGCTCTCAACATTTGCATCTATTATGGCATCAACTAAATACCAGAATTTCATGATCTATTCTACTATATATACTATTTTTTGATTTAGAGATCTATGTGCTAAAACAATGCGTATCTCATCATGGCACCCACATACACACATAACTACATAGATAAAGATGGAACAGAAACAATGTCTCTGACTTAGAAACAGGAAGTACACTTTGGTTGCTGGTCCATAGCAGTTCTGAAATCCTACTGGGCAAACATCACAGGCACTCCTTTTTTTTTTTTAAAGATTTATTTATTTATTTATTTATGTGACAGAGAGAGACATAGTGAGAGAGGGAACACAAGCAGGGGGAGTGGGAGAGGGAGAAGCAGCCTTCCCATGGAGCAGGGAGCCCGATGCAGGGCTTGATCCCAGGACCCTGGGATCATGACTTGAGCCAAAGATAGATGCCCAACGACTGAGCCACCCAGGCACCCCACAGGCACTCGTTATTCTCAGAGTAAGGCCCTTATTCAACTCCCTTGCATTGCTTTCCAGTCCACTGATCTTCCTAGAAATTTTATTTGAGTATTTGGATGATCTTCTTCCAAATTTCTGGTTGAAGAGTATTCTAGAAAATATAACTTCCTTGGTAACTGTTCAGATTTCTTAGTCCAATCCTATCTTGATATTTTTAAAAATATTTTATTTATTTATTTGTCAGAGAGAGAGAGAGCACAAACAGGGGGAGTGCCAGGCAGAGCAAGCAGAGAGAGAAGCAAGCTCCCCGCTGAGCAAGGAGCCCAATGCAGGACTCGATCCCAGGACTCTGGGATCATGATCTGAGCTGAAGGCAGAGGCTTAACTGAGCCACCCGGGCATACCTATCTTGATATTTTTTAAAATAAATAAAAAATATAATAGTCTTAGATTTTTTTTTTTTTTTAATATAGCTGGTGGATCATTTGGAAGTTTTATTATGGTAACATTCAATGGCTTGACACCAAAATCTGTACTTAAGTCAGATTTGATATAATAATAAAAAAATCTCAAAATTTTAGTGACCTACTATAATACACATTTATTTGTTGATCTTAATTTATCTATTGATCTTAACACATCTTATCAGCTATTGGCTTCCACTGTTGAAGCTCTGTTCAGTTCAGCTTTAGTATCTCCTTATTCCAGAATCCAATTCAAAGAAGCAACCCTTATTTGTAAGAGTTATTTATTGTCATGGTAGAGGGAAAAGAGCAGAAGAAATGGTAGCAATAGATTATGTCTATTATGGCTTCCATACTGAACTAGCACAATATCACTTCTGCTAATATTCCATTGGCCAAAAGAAGTCATATGATCATGCCCAATCTCAATGGGTGGAGAAGGACATGTCTTACAGGAAGTGCTGCAAGGCAGATGACAATGGGCAGGAGTGTGTAATGCTCTTCTATAAGGTTGAAAAGATAGTTGGAATCAATAAGGCAATATATCCTACCATTATTTAAACTTTAAGTTATGGGAGTACCATCCAAGTTTTAATTGGCCTGAAAGTACTATAAAAGAAGAGTTTTAAAAAGCAGCAGCAATTTATCATTTGCTTATCAACTTCCTAGTTATTCAATTAAGGTTTGTTACACAACTACTTAGTGTCAGCCATCTCACTTGGTTTTAGTTACAAAACCTCAAACAGATACTGTCACTGAAGTATTGTAATTTCACATAGTGGGTAAATAAGAAGTAGGTAACAAGAAGTTTTTATATACTGACACCTACTAAAGATTAAGTATATCCTGTTCTAGAAGCATGTGGAAAGTACCTAGACCAAAACATGTAGTAAAAACCTGATCTGCCCTTGAGAGGGTCATGGCATGTACCTATAAGGAGATCAGGAGTAGACAAGTGTGAAATGCAAAAGAGCTATAAGCATTTTGTAGGATTGATTGACCAGAGCATCTCACTGAATTTTAATATTGTCTCTGAGGCTGACTATGCATAATATTTAAACATAGGCCAATTTATAATTTCCTTCAATTCAGATTTTACTGTAAATATATTCCTCCCTGATAACTTCCAAATAATAGAAATTTTTTCCATGCCAACCACTGATGGGGAAATCAAGCTGCTAATGTATACTCAATGCTAGCAACAATTTAAATTTAATATTGGACTAAGAAAATGAAAAATATTGATGGACATGAAAAGTTTTAAGTAGCATGTTGTGTCCGTTAGTTGTTAAACTTATTCCAGAAACAAATAATATGTGGCTTTGTGATATTTTCTACTAATACTCTACATTAAAAGCATTCAGGATATATGTCAATCCTTTTATAAATTGATATAAATCATTCTTCCTTGTGGTTTGACAACCGTATAGTGCATTCACTTAAATATCTTAAAGAGTTATATAGTAAAACATATTAAAATAAATTTCTGGTGCATCAAATGTATTTGCATGTATATAAAAAGTGCAGTGCACATAAATACTGTATACTTACGCAAATAAATGATGTATGAGATGTATAATATATGAACACTAGTCTGGAGGTAACTCCATAGTAAAAAGATCCTTAACTTAGGGATCCCTGGAAATAGCTCTCTAACTAAATGAGTTTATGCAGATGAGCAACAAACTGTCTGGGCCTCATTTCCCCTCCCCCACCTTTTCTTTGATTGAAGCTGTTAGTTCTAGTCTGGCCTAACTTAGGATCTCAATAGTCCTTTTAATATCTAATTCTATTATATAAATATTGGGAAATAGAGGCATGGAGATGTTGATTTAGTTTCCCAGTTAGGAATGGAGCAGGCAGAAACACTGAAACTATTTCTCGACAATTTATTCCAAGAGAAATTCCTCTGTTTTCATCTTTTAGGCACTCTGGTTTTATCTACTGCCCTTGAATTTAAGGAAGGGTAAAAAAGAATTTCCGTGCATCTATTTTATTCTATTCTTTACTTAATATGCCTCTATTTTATCACCTTTTCTCCTTCATTTTCTCAGAACAATTCAGCCTAGTCTTTTTAATATCGCCCTCATTTGAAGTCACCTCCTAGAGTATTACCTTGTGATTACAATCCTTCTCATTGTCCTTCACTAGCCTTTTCTATTTCTGTTAGGTTTATTTAGAGACTAGGTGACCACAACTAAAAACTTTATTGCAGGTGACACAGATTGTGATTCATGTACCTTGTACTCATGCAATGGGATTTTTATTTTCACTCATTTTACCTCCTTTATAGAAAGATTAGGACACTGTGACAATATCACCAAATGCTAAACATATGATCACATATTTTTTTAAGTGAGGAAGTTATTTAAAAATTTTTTAAGAATATAATAGTATTTTCAGAAAAGATAACATCCCCTTGGGTCAGTATTTTTCCATTAGCAAATATTTATCTGCAATTTCATCATCTGCAATGTTTCAATGCAATTAATATTTGTTGAGGATTGACTCTGGTCAAAGCACATATGAGTGTTGCAGGTGAATACACTTAGAATAAAAAAAATCTGTTATTAATGATGTTACATTTTAGCAGAGTAGGTAAAACACTTGAATAAATTTATCTAAGATATGGTAAGTGATATAATGCTGTCACAAAGTATATGAAACAGAAATTACCTTTTTGGGGGAGGTGATGTAATTAGGGAAAATATCCCCAATGTGGGAGAAAATTAAATTTCCACTATCCTATTGCTACAGGTCATGTCAATTCAATCGTACAAATCTAGAATCTGTAGGTAATATTAGCATCCACCAGTATTTTTTATATCAACAACAAATTAAAAAATGGTCACGTCAGCTCTTTACTGTGTTTCTGTAGGTGAAAATGATGTCTAAGCTGATATTCATACCCTTCCTTTTCCCACTACTTTTCTGAATTCTCTTATCTGATGTTATCACCTTGGTTGAAAGGATTTTATGAATTTTCATTCCCACAGGATCCATGTTTTAGTGCTCCCATATGTATTGGTTTGCATAGGTGGCTACTGCCAATCAATTCCTCATAGAATTCAGTTGCCCTCCTTATAATGGCACAGATCCAGCATAATCAACCTTTCACCAAGAAGCTAACTGGTAACCTCAGAACATGGTGTCCTATATGGGGTCTAGCCTTGAGCTTAACTATTGGCAGATTGGACAATCAGTAGTGCTAGCTAGACTTGCTTTGGTGAAGGGAAGTCTACCACATTAAAACTATGCATAGACTCCATCACAAGAATTTTGTATACAAACTCCAATTGAGTAAAATGTTGACGAGGAACAGAAGTTGACTGATGCAGAAGACAGATCTTGCACACTGTTTTATAGCTTTATCTGCCATGAATGTTCTGTGCAGGACAAAATGTGTGATGTGGACATCTTGACATCCTGTGTCCTTTCTGATACATTCATCCACATACCTCTTCACCAGGATTCCTTGTCATCAATTTTCCAATGTCTTCAGTTTCTGATCCTTTGGCCAACGCATTAACCATTGCCTATGAATTAATTATAACTTACGTTATTTCAATATTTAAACAAAATAGAAAATTCTATATATTGCCAAATTTATCCCAGGTGGGAAGATTTCTTTTCATCATTGCCTTTTGGATTATCTATAAAGGAGGCTTTAGTGCAATGTTTACCTATTACCAGTACATCATAATTATTTGTTAACCAAAGCTGCACTTTTTCCCCCCATGTCTTAGCTTAAATTCAATTAAATTTTAGTTTTTTTACACAGACCCTATCTTAAATAGATTGTAGAACACTATTCACTCAAAGGACTTAAGTATACAAGATCCTTCCTGCTGCACGAAATAGTTTAGGAGAGATTTACATGAATAATGAGAATATCATTGGGGTGATTTTGAAGACCCAAGAAGTTTTAAATTGTCTACTATCCAGAGAAGACCACAGTGTGTCAAATGCATTATATGAATGTGGTTACATTTTGTATCTGAAATTTACATGGTAACATGACCAATCTTTGTTGTCCTTGAATTATAATTTGTATTAGTGACTAGTTTTTATTTGTTTATTTGTTTTTTGTTTTCATCTTGAAACTACTCCAAGGGAAACAACTAGAAAATTATGTTTCTTAAATTTGGTTAGGAAACTAATAAAACATGGAATTGATAAGAAATTGGAAAATTCATCAGAGAATATTAAAGAAGCTAAAAAATTCTGATAGATAAGTGTAATATAACACAATGGGAAACATTTCTGAGTGTTATGTTAACAGCTAGATCTTTAAAGTACTTTTTTAGTAGGAAATAAAATAAAGAAAAACTAATTAGGACAGGGTAGGATTTCAAATAAATGGTTTACTCTTGGTTTCAGGAATTTTTGTCATTTTGAGGATAAAAGAAATTACATTTAACCTCCAAGATAAATCTGTGTCAAAAATACTTTTGCTTCTGTATCTTTATTTTCTTTTTTAAATTGTGCCTTACTTATTTATTATAAAATTTATAAAACTTGTATATGTTGTAGTTATCTTAAAAATGTTAGAGGCTATTTCAGTTGCACAATACCTTAATGAATCTTGTTAAATGTAAGATATTTAGGGGAAATATAAAATTGGGATTTCAATTTTTGTTTTATGAAAGGAAGAAAACTATTATTTAAAAGTTATTATTGATATTCTTTAAATGACGGATCACATGTGTATTTAATATCTTAAGTTCAGATTTTACCTTTTTTAAAAGATGTAATGATGCATAGGGAGATGGAGGCAGAGAAATTTAATCTAAAGTTGTAGGAATAGATTCCAAATGAAGAACATAGAGAAACAAAGGTGCCCTGGGGAGATGTTATAATATAGTTTCCAGACAAAAATGAATGACTACAGACCAAATGAAAAATGAAGATCCAAAAGAAATACATAAAAGCAAAGCATAAAGGATTATGATGAGAGTTATTACTTGGGTTTCTCAAAAAGAAGTGGAAAAGTGCAGAGGTTGTGATTGCATTTGAGGGAATGGAGGTTTTACCTAGCATTTAAAAATAACTATTTGATAATTGCATAGCTTTTTTTTTCTATGCAAAATTAAGTACTTGACTTCCTAAAGAGTAAAGAATAGTAATTACTATGAAATAAAGGTGGATTAATGATAGAATTTCTTCACTCTTTTAATTTTTCTATTTATGTGTATATAGGTTGATGTTTAAAGTAATCCGTTCTTATTATAGAAAATTTGAACAATACAAAAATATTACAAAAAATAATCTGAAAATTAGTTTTTTTTCAAAATTACTCCATTACTTTTCTATGCATATATGGATACATATGTATTTTACATAAAATTGTTTTCATTTTATAAAACATACATTTAAAATATAAGTATTTTTAATATTTTTCTCATGTTTAGTCCTCTAATTTTGATTTTTTGTTCTTTGTACTATTTCCAAACTTACAGATATAGCATAATCAAGGATAAAATCTGATGTAAATGATTTGCATTTTTACAAATGTTTCCAATACTACTGCTATGAAAAGACTTATATATAATTTTCCAAATATATTGTTATAATAACATCCTAAAAGCAGAATGATTCTGGATCAAAAGTTCACTGGGCGCCTGGGTGGCTCAGTTGGTTAAGCGTCTGCCTTCTACTTGGGTCTTGATCTCAGAGCTCCCTTGGGCTCCCTGCCTTGTGGGGAGGGCACTTGAGGTTCTCTCTCTCTCCCTCTGCAGCTCCACACCCCACTGCTTGTGCTCTCTCTCTCTCAAATAAACAAATAAAATCTTTTAAAAAAAGAGTGCATCAATAGTTGTCTCAGGACTTTCTTTAATTAGTTGAAATTCAAATAATATAATACAACTAAGTTCTTAAATACACACAGAGAAATATACATGTTCTTATTCTACATTTTATGTTCCAATATATACTCCATTATTTGTGTTACTCTGTATTTGTGAGTATATAGGTAAAATATAAGATAAGGAGACTACTTATTAGCCTCAATTCATTTTCTGTGTTTTCCATTCTGATCCTTGGCTAACAATGTACTGTTTTCAGTGTTATTCTTATACATTTAAGTAAATGGGAAGAAGTACATTTTTGTTATTTGTCTTGAAGAGTGTTTTGTAGAGATAAGCATTCATATTCATCCAGTAAGATCACTCTCTGAATCTCTATACTCTTGAATCCTTTCGGCATTTGAATTTAATTGATTTAATTTTATAGATAAATTTGAAAGGACATAAAAGTCATATGTTATTGAATGTACATATCAACTTTAACTTTTTATTGCATAGGTAATTTTTGTGCTTTCATTTTTAAGCTTATTCTTAACTACTTATTTTTATGTTTGTGTTGTTGCATCTATGAGTAAGGTTTTTTTCTTTTTTAATATGATTAAGCTGCTCATTGTTTATAAAAAAACTCATTGGTTTTAGATAACAATTTTACAAATTAGAATATTGCTACATTTTTTATTTTAAAATTTTTTCAACTAATTTTCTTGCTTGTTCAGATAAACAATTTATTGCATATGGTTTTTCCTCCTTTCTTTGTATTTTGATGTCATTATTTTTTTCACGTATTTGCATTGGCTAGAACTTCAGAACTATTTTTTTTATTATTAATATTAGATCTGTTGAAATGAGATAGCTTAAAATCAACTTAAGAATATCTTATTTAAATCTTTTTTTAATTAATTATATCAGAAATGTATGAAGAACATCAAATACTAAGCCAAACCCTAAGCAGATTACTCTCTCCTTTGCACAATTGAGTAGGTACAGTAAGCAAAATTTTAAACTGACTCCCAAGATTCCTCACTCCCTGTGTCCACCCCTTGTTCCTCATGATGGTGATTATGATGAATGTCACTCCCATGATTATGATATATTATATGGCACAGTTGACCTTAAGGAAGGGAGATTATCAGGATGGGCCTGAACAGGAAATATTCTCAATTTCTTCAGTCACTTTAAGTATGCCCAAGTTTTCTAATTATTCTCTAGAAACAATTTTGCTAAGTTTTCATTATTATAATTTTGCTAATTTTATTGATATCTTCAAACTTTTTACTAAGTGTAGGTTTTTATTTGCATCAACATTACTTAAATTGGGTGCATTCTCTATAATGACTGTGAAATGTTTTTAAATCATTTTATTGCTCACATCTTGGGCAATTATAAGAAAATTTTCCATTTATGGATATCATTGTTTGATTTTTAAAAATGTCTTATTTGGGGAGCATTTAAAAATGTAGAAAAGCCCAGAAATGAAATGAGACATGTCTTTTTATATCCAGAATTGGTATTTGCAAATACTTACTTATACTTATTTCATTGGTTTTCAACATAAGAAATAATGAAGTGCAGGTACATTTGAAGTCCACGTTACACAACGTTCATTTCCCTCCCATGATCATGTCCTTGCTGTGTGTTTTCAGCCTGATTGTACACATTTGCACTCATACATTACATGTATAGTTTACTTTGCGCTTTAAATATTATATCATTTTATTCTTCACTTTGCTTTTCTCACTAAACATAATGTCTTGGAGATTTAGCTTTGTTGGCAAATGTTAAGCTTTTTTATTCTTTCTATTTGATATTTTCCTTTGTGTACATATGTTGCATTTTGTTTATTAATTTTATTCTTTTAGGATATTTGTGTCAAGTCATTGAATATCTTTGTATTAGGCCTTGAGCATTAGACCTTATTGTAAGAGTTTCCCTCTGTGTATCCCCAGGCACAGAGTGGTGGGATTGTAGAATAGGCATATTATAAATTTCACCAGATGTTCTAACTTGCCATACAGTCTTGATATTTCAATATATTTTCCCAACAGGAGTGTGGGTTTTTCTTCTACCTTTTCACTTAATAATTCACATTTAATATTTTCCAACTTTAATTTTATTGCCAATCTGAAGGAAGTAAACTAAAATCCCCCTTTTTTTGGTTCTAATTTTTATTTTTTTGTATTTAGGTGGTATGTTCAGTCCTCTTCCTATGCATATTGGCTATTTCTGTTCCTTTACTATAAATTATTTATTTATAGTATTTTTTCTTTTTTTAAGATTTTATTTATTTATTTGACAGAGAGAGACATAGTGAGAGCCAGAACACAAGCAGGGGGAGTAGGAGAGGGAGAAGCAGGCTTCCCGCGGAGCAGGGAGCCCGATGTGGGACTCGATCCCAGGATTCTGGGATCATGACCTGAGCCGAAGGCAGACGCTTAACGACTGAGCCACCCAGGCGCCCTATAGTATATTTTTCATTTTTAATTGACCATTTGTATTTTTTTTCCTTTTTTATATTTAGGACTACTTTATATATTCCGGGGAATGATGTTTATTTGATTACATACATTAATAATCCCCTCTCCTTGTCTGTGCTTATGTTTTTATTTTTTAAAACTTTTTAGTTTTATTTAAAATACTGAATATTTAATCTCACTGTCTAACTTGTTTTCCCTAAGTGATCACCAACTTATGCATTGCTCCTAATTATTATTATAAAAATAATTTTAAATACTAATTTTTATGTTCAGTGAAAATTTATTTCCTCAAGTATAGTGTGGCACTTTATAAAGAAAAGTAGAATATATCAGCAATATGTTTTCAAACATTACCCTAACTACATTTTCATTTTATTTTTTTTAGAGAGAGAGAGAGAGCACAAGACCATGAGTTGGGGGGGAAGGGCAGAGGGAGAGAAAGAGAGAGAATCTTAAGCTGGCTCCACACCCAGTGCAGAGCCTCATGCAGGCTCCATCTCATGACCCCAAGATCATGACCTGAGCCGCAATCAAGAGTCAGACGTTTAACAAATGAGACACGCAGGTGCCCCTACATTACATTTTAAAAATTTGTATTTGTGAGTATATTTCAGAATCTGTCATGCAATTTGGATCACTGGAATGATAAAATCTGTGTTTATCCATTTATTTCTCAAATAAAGAACAATTTGAGGAAAATGTTTCTTGAATACCCTGCCTTGTGTTTTTTTCTAAGATGTCTTATTTTTGTATAAATTAAAAGTCATTTCAAACCACACGTGCAATGAAATGTCAATAGATACGACAAGAGATGTTTCCCTCTCTGGAAAAAAAAATATTAATTTCTTCACAGTGTTTATTCTGCATACATTTTACTCCAACCAGCTGCTTTTCAAACTCTTCATTTAAACCAGTTTGGCAACTAATTTCACAGTTTGTTTTTTTTCCTATCAGGCAATAGAAGTGGACTCTTTTTTTTTAAATTCCAGTATAATTAATGTACAGCTTTATATTAGTTTCAGATATGCAATATAATGACCCAACAATTCTATATATTAATCAGTGCTCATCACGGTATGTGTACTCTTAATCCCCTTCACCTATTTTACCCATTCCTCCACCCACCTCCCCTCTGGTAAACACCAGTTTGTTCTCTATATTTAAGAGTCTGTTTTTCTGTTTGTCTTGTTTTTCTTTATTTTGTTTCTTAAATTTCATGTTTGGGTAAAATCATATGGTATTTGTCTTTCTCTGAATACCTTATTTCACTTAGCATTATACTCTTTAGATCTATCCATGTTGTTGCAAATGGCATGAACTCATTCTTTTTATGACTGAGTAATATTCCATTATACACACACACACACACCGCTTCTTTATCCATTTAGCTGTGAATGAACACATTGGTTTCTTCCATATCCTGGCTGTTGTAAATAATTTGCAATAAACATAAGAGTGCACATATCTCCTTGAATTAATGTTTTAATTTTCTTTGAGTAAATATGTGGTAGTGGAATTACTGGGTCATATGGTAATTCTATTTTTAATTTTCTGAGGAACTTCCACAGTTTTTCATAGTGAGTACATCAGTTTGCATTCCCACCAACAATGCACAAGAGTTCCTTTTTCTCTACATCCTTGCCAATACTTGTTATTTCTTGTGTTTTTGACTTTGTCTTTCTGACTGGTGTAAGGTGAAATCTCATTTCAATTTACAATTGCCTGGTGATTCGTGGTGGTGAGCATCTTTTAATGTGTCTGCTGGTCATCTGTTTGTCTTTGGAAAACTGTTTATTCATGTCCTCTGCTCATTTTAAATTGGATTATATGGAGTTTTTTTGGTGTTGAGTTGTATAAGTTCTTTAAATATTTTGAGTAATAGCCCCTTACCAGATATATTATTTGTAAATAATCTTCTCCCATTCAGTAGGTTGCCTTTTAGTTTTGTTGATGGTTTCCTTTGCTGTGCAGAGGACTTCTATGTTGGTGTAGTCCCAATAGTGTAATTATGCTTTTGTTTCCCCTGACTCAGGAGACATATCTAAAGAAATGTTTCTATGGCCAATGTCAAAGGGATTAATGCCTATGTTTTCTTCTAGGAATTTTATGGTTTCCAGTCTCATATTTAGGACTTTAATCCATTTTGAGTTTATTTTTGTGTATGGTATAAGAATGTGATACAGTTTACATGGATCATTCACGCGTCAATGTCTAGTTTTCCTAACACCATTTGTTGAAAAGCCTATCTCTTTCTCATTGCATAGTCTTGCCTCCTTTGTTGTAGATTAATTGACCATAAAAATGTGGGTTTATTTCTGGACGCTACTCTGTTCTATTGGTATATATGTTACCTGTTTTTGTAACATACTGTTTTGATTACTATAGCTTTGTAATATGTCTTGAAATCTGGGATTGTGATACCTTTGGTTTTATTGTTATTTTTCCTGATTACTTTAGATATTTGGGCTTCTTTGTTATTCCATACAAATTTTAGTATTGTTTTAGTTTTGTGAAAAATGCTATTGGCATTTTGATAAGGATTGCACTAAACCTATAGATTGCTTTGGATAATATGGATATTTTAAGAATATTGGTTCTCCCAATCAGTAAGTATGGAGTATATTTCCATTTGTTTGTGTCATCTTTAATTTCTTTTATCAATGTTTCATAGTTTCTAGTGTACAGGTCTTTCACCTCCTTGGGTAAGTTTATTCCTAGTTACTTTATTCTTTTTGGTGCAATTGTAAATGGAATTGTTTTCTTAATTTCTCTTTCTGCTACTTCATTATTAGTGTATGGAAATGCAACAGATTTCTGTAGATTAATTATGTATCCTGTGACTTTACTGAATTCATTTATCAGTTCTAGTAGTTTTTTGGTGGCGTCTTTGTGTTTTCCATATGTAGCATCATGTAATCTGGAAATAGTGATAGTTTTACTTCTTCCTTACCAATTTCCTGCCTTGGGTGATTACTGTTCTTCCAGTACTGTGTTGAATAAAACTGGTGAAAGTGAACATCCTTGTCTTGTTCCTGATTTTAGGGGAAAAGATCTCAGTTTTTCCCCATTGAATATGATGTTCACCATGGATTTTTCATATAAGGACTTTATTATGTTGAGGTATGTTCCCTGTAAACCTACTTTGTTGAGAGTTTTGTCATGAATGGATATCGTACTTTGTTAGATGCTTTTTCTGCCTCTATTGAGAGGATCATATTGTTTTTATTCTTTCTCTTGATTTGCGAATATTGAGCCACCCTTGCATCCCTGGAATAAATCCCACTTGATCATGGTGAATGATTTTTTAAAAAATATTGTTGAATTCTGGGGCACCTGGGTGGCTCAGTCATTAAGTGTCTGCCTTCGGCTCAGGTCATGATCCCAGGGTCCTGGGATTAAGCCCCACATCAGGCTCCCTGCTCCTCGGGAAGCCTGCTTCTCCCTCTCCCACTCCCCCTGCTTGTGTTCCCTCTCTCACTGTGTCTCTCTCTGTCAAATAAATAAAACCTTTAAAAAAAAATATTGTTGAATTCAGCTTGCTAATATTTTGTTGAAGATTTTTGCGTCTATGTTTATCAGAGATATTGGCCTGTAGTTTTGTTGTTGTTTTTGTTGTTTAATAGTGTCTGGTATCAGGTTTCTGGTTTGGGTATCAGGGTAATGCTGACCTCATAGAGTGAATTTGAAATTTCTCATTCCTCTTCTATTTTTTGGAATAGTTTGAGAAGAATAGGTATTAACTCTTCTTTAAATGTTTGGTAGAATTCACCTGTGAAGCCATTTGGTCCTGGACTTTTATTTCTTGGAAATTTTTGTTTACAAATTCAATTTTGTGCTAGTAATTGGTCGATTCAAATTTTCTATCTCTTCCTGATTCAATTTTGGAATTGTTTATGTTTTGGATATGTTTCTAGGAATTCATCCATTTCTTCCAGTTTCTCCAATTTGTTGGCATATAATTTTTCATCATATTCTCTAATAATTCTCTGTATTTCTGTGGTGCCAGTTGTTATTTCTTCTTCATTTCTGATTTTACTTATTTAAGTCCTCCCCCTTCTCTTCACCTTTTTTATGTTTGGCTAAAGGTTTATTAATTTTGTTGATATTTTCAAAGAACCAGTTCCTAGTTTTATTGACCTGTTGTATTGGTTTTTTAGGCTCTATTTCATTTATTTCTGCTCTAATCTTTACCATTTCCTTTCTTCTACTGGTTTTGGATTTTGTTTGTTCTTCTTTTTCTAGCTCCTTTAGCTGTAGGTTAGGTTGTTTATTTGAGATTTTTCTTTCTTCTTGAAATATTGCTATAATCTTCTCTCTTAGAACAGCTTTTGCTGCATCCTACAAATTTTAGACTGATGTCTTTTCATTTTTATTTATCTCCATGTACTTTTTGATTTCCTGTTTGATTTCTTGGTTGACCCATTCATTGTTTAGTAACATGTTATTTAGCCTCCATGTATTTATGTTCTTTCCAGTTTTTTTTTTTTCTTTAATTTCTGGTTTCATATTGCTATTGTTGGAAAAGATAAATGATATAATTTCCTTTTTTTACATTTGTTGAGTCTTGTTTTATAGCCTAACGTGTTATCTATTCTAGAGAATGTTTGTAAGGAATATGTATTCTACTGCCTTTGATGGGATGTTCTGAATATACCTGTTAGATCTATCTGGTCCAGTGTGTCATTCAAAGGCACTGTTTCCTTGTTGACTTTCTGTCTGGATGATCTGTCCTTTGATGTAAGTAGGGTGTTGAAGTCCCTTACCATTACTGTATTACTATCAATTTCTTCCTTTATGTCTGTTAGTAGTTTTTTAAGTATTTGCGTGTTCCCATGTTGGGTGCATAAATATTTACAATTGCTATATCTTCTTGTCAGATTGTTCCCTTTGTCATTAGGTAGTATCTCTTGTTACAATCTTTTAAGGGCTATTTTGTCTGATATCAGTATTACTATCCCAGCTTTCCTTTTGCTTCTGTTTGTATGATAAATGTTTTCCCATCTCTTCATTTTCAATCTGCATGTCTTTAGGTCTGAAATGAGTCTCTTGTAGGCAGCATATAGATTGTTCTTGCTTTTTAAAATATATTTAGTCATTTAGTCACTCTATGTCTTTTGATTGGAGCATTTAGCTCATTTACATTCAAAGTAATTATTGATAAATAAATACTTATCACCATTTAATTACCTGTTTTAAAGTTGTTTTTATAGTTCTTCTCTGTTCCTTTCTTCTCTTGCTCTTCCCCATTGTGGTTTGATGGCTTTGTTTTGTGATATGCTTTGATTGCATTCTCTTAATTTTTTTGCATATCTATTACAGGTTTTTGATTTGTGGTTACCATTAGGTTGATATATAACATCCTATGCATATTATAGTCTATTATAAGTTGATGGTCCCTGAAATTTGAACCCATTCTAAAAGAACTAACATTTTACTCCTCCTCCCCACATTTTATGTATACGATGTCATATTTTACATCATTTTATTTTGTCAGTCCCTTGACTGGTTTTTATAGGTATAATTGATTTTACTGCTTTTGTGTTTTAACCTTCATGCTGGTTTTATACAAGATTAATCTACTACTTTTATTATGTTTGTATTTACCTGTGAAATTTTTTCTTTCCTAATTTTCTTATTTCTGATTCTGGCCTTTTCTTTGCACTCAAATAATTCTCTTTAATATTTCTTATAAGCCTGGTTCAGTGGTGATGCACTCCTTTAAATTTTGTTTTTCTAAGGGGCGCCTGGGTGGCTCAGTCGGTTAAGCGACTGCCTTCGGCTCAGGTCATGATCCTGGAGTCCCGGGATCGAGTCCCGCATCGGGCTTCCTGCTCAGCAGGGAGTCTGCTTCTCCCTCTGACCCTCCTCCCTCTCATGCTCTCTCTATCTCATTCTCTCTGTCTCAAATAAATAAATAAAATCTTAAAAAAAAAAAAAAAAAAAAAAAATTTTGTTTTTCTAAGAAACTCTGTATCTCCTTATATTGTGAATGATACCCTTGCGGGATAGAATATTCTTGGTTACAGGTTTCTTCCTATCAGCACTTTGAATGCATCATGTTACTCTCTTCTGGCCTGCAAAATTTCTGCTGATAAATCAGCTGGTAGCCTTATGGGGTTTCTGTTGTATATAACTATTTTCTTTACTCTTGCTGCTTTTAATATTCTGTCTTTATCACTAATTTTTGCCATCTTAATTATTATGTGTCTTGATTGGACTTCCTTGGGTTGATTTTGTTGTGGACTCTCTGTACCTCCTGGATTTGGATTTTGTTCCCCAAATTAGGGAAGTGTTCAGCTATTATTTCTTCAAATAAACCTTCTTCCCTTTCTCTCTCTTTTCTTCTGGGATCCCTATAATGTGAATGTTATTATACCTGATGATGCACTGAGTTCTCTTAACCTATTCTCATTTTTTTTCCCCCTGAAAATCCACTTTATTTTCCATGTTGTGGATAGATCCAGTCAGTGTGATCATTTTTCTGCATGTCTAATGATTTATCAAAATAAATTTTCCCACAAGACTCTTCCATCAATTCTGAAAGTCCTGGTCTGACAACATACCCAAATAAAGCTCTTGAAAATCATCTCTTAAAATTTGGAAGAAA
>NC_138375.1:21398627-21430326 GCF_054177405.1 Leptonychotes weddellii | reverse complement strand
GGGGGTGGGAGGATGGGTTGGCCTGGTGGTGGGTATTGAGGAGGGCACGTTCTGCATGGAGCACTGGGTGTTGTGCATGAACAATGAATCATGGAACACTTCATCTAGAACTAATGATGTAATGTATGGGGATTAACATAAGAATAAAAAAAATTTGGAAGAAAGTGTGTCAAGTCTTTTTTGTACCTATTCTCGTCTTTTTAATTATTTTTTTTTCTTTTTGTTGTTCAGCCTGTTTGCTTTCCACTACTTTGTCTTCCAGGTCAGTGATCCATTCTTTTGTTTCCTCTAATCTACTCTTAATTCCTTCAAGTGTATTTGTAATTCCAGCTATTGACTTCTTCATCTCTGATTTATTCTTTTTCATTTTCTATCTCTTTGTCAAAGGTCTCACTGAGATCCTCCTCTCTTTTCTCAAGTCCAGTAATCTTTTTGACCAATACTTTGAATTCTCTATCAGTCATCTTACTTGTCTGTTTCATTTACCTCTTTTGCTGTGATTTTGTTCTATTTTTTTTTCATTTGGGACATATGCTCTGTCTCCTCATTTTGTCTAACTCTTTGTGCTTGTTTCTACATATTAGGTAAGTCGGCTACATCTCCTGCTTTTGAAGATAGTGTCCCTGTAGTGTAATGGCCTTCACCAGAACCAGAACTTTTATGTGTGTTGCATGTGCCCTACCACTGCATGTGGCTGAGCCATATTTATTTTCAGTCCAGTCAGCTGGCATGGCCTACTTTGTTGTTGTGGGCAGGATTTTGTCCCTGTGTTGTAAAGGGGTCAGTCTGTGGCTGCCCTGGGCTTATAGTTGGGTCAGACCAGATGCTTGCCCTTACCCTGTTTACTAGGGCTGCAGTAACACCAAACTGAAGGATGCTCTTCCTGTGTTGTCTCTGAGAGGCTTTTGTTGGTGGGCAGGTCCTGCAGTCAAACCAATTATCTGCTCCTAGTCTGTCTGTTGGGGTTGCAGTGATTCTAAACTGTAGGGTTCTCTCCTTCTGCTTCCCCCTGCGGGTTTTTTGTTGATGGATAGAGCCAGTGGTCAGATTAGATGTCTGCCATTAGGTGACTGCTGGGGCTGCAATCAAACTTGTGTGTGTGGTTATCTTTCTCTCTCCCCAGGGCAGGTGTCACTTTTGAATGGCACTGGTCACTGTTGTGGCTGCTTGTAGAATGAAACATGTCAGAGCCATTTTGAAGAGACTATTGCCAAGTGGTGTGGGTTGGATGGGGCAAATCCCCCAGAGAATGTGGAGGCAGGGCACTCAGTGTTAGCAAGCTAGCTGAAGAGTGTTCCTGCTGGTTCCTGCAGGTGTCTGGCTACCCAGGCTGGGGATATATAGGGTTGGTGGAAAAATGGCACCTGCCAGCTATTTTGTTTTGCAGAAATCTCTGTCAATCCCTGCCCCTTCAGCACATGTCCTGAGATTAGTGAATAAGTCTCCTTCCTATATAACCCAGATCCAGATGGCTTTTCAAACTTCTGCTTCTACACTGTATCTCTGTGGGATTGTTTGTTATGCTATCTCTGTAAGGGTGGGGACTCAGTTTCTTATCAGCTTTCTCAGAGCTAAGCCCTAGTTTGTAAAGTACCCAGAGTTAAGCCCCCTGGTTGTACAAACTCTTGAAGTTAAGTCCCACTGGATTTCAAAGCCAAATGTGTGGGGACTCATTTTCCTAGGGCAGGTCCCCCATGTCTGGGATTCCTGGTGTGGAGTCTGTTCCTCTCCCTTCCCTGTGCTTGTGGTATCCCTCCCATTTGTCGTTAGTTCCCACTGGAGTTTGGTTCTCTGCCCCTCCACCCCTTTTCTATGTGGCCTCCTCTCTAAGATTAATTGTAGAGTCTGTTCTACCAGTCTTTGGGTCATTTTCTGGATTAGTTGCACTGATGTGGTTATTATCTAGGTATATCCATGCAGCAAGGTGAGCTTAGAGTCTTCCTACTCCATCATCTTTCTGGTCTCTGATAAAAGTGTACTCTTAATGAAAAAATCAGTTTTGATATAAAATATGTAAAGTGCTAAATGCTAGAGCTCTTTGCTGCTTACTTTTGAATCAGTTTTTAACTTCCTGGTTTTAGACTCTAAAGCTAGGTAGAGCTGAAACCAACACAAGAACTGAAATAATGACATCAATAATTGAATAAACTGTCATTTAATTACTAATTCTATTAAAAAATACAGATACATTATAGCAGAATGGTGTGGTTTACAAGATTCAAACTCAAATGAAGAATATTATCTTCCAACCTGACTGTGATTTACTTTATTTTCCTAAGGGTACAATCTGCCTTGGGTGTCACACTAAATAGGAAAGTCTGTCTTTTGACTAAATTAAGAGGAAAAAGTGTGTGTGTGTGTGTGTGTATGTGTGTGTGTGGTGGGGATAAGGTGCCATTAATAGCCTCACTTTACTTCTTCTGTCTTCTGTCTTTACTAATCCTTATTTCTAAGCCTAGTATTTACATTTGGATTTACCATAGGAAGAAAATAATGCCCTTTTCTCTAGAGCTTTTTTTTTTCCATATTCTGACATCTTTTTTCTTTTTATGAATCTCCTGAAAAATGGTCTATTTACACTCCCATTTGTGTCTTCAGTGCCTTCAAAAGGCCCCTACACCCATCCTGTAGATAAGAACTCCCATTAGTGATTTAAAGGTGACTAATCTGTTAGGAGTGACTAATACTACTTTTTTGCCACCCTTTTGGTTAAAGTATTAAAGAACATAATAGTATCTGGTATCACAAATATTGAATAATCCATACCCCTTAATGAATATCTCTTTGTCCAGTAGTGCTATTATTTTAATATATTACCAAATAATATTTGGTAAAATAATATTTAGGAATTTGACTTACTAATTATTGGTATAATTGGCATGAATTGTTCTTTTTCTGCACTATTTCTGACATATTTGAATGTCTATTAATGATGAATGCAAAAACACATACACAGTTACATACACACCAAAAAAATTTTTAGATTAATACAAATACACAAAATTTTCTGGTCTCTAGAAAATTTTAATGTAATTCAAATAATTTTTTCCTTAATGGGTCTCAGTGGATTGTCCTTGACACTTCATTTCTTGATTGCTCTTTTGTAATTTTTTTACCCACCTCTTTCAATCTACCTTTCTATTTTGCTTGGGTTCTCTTTTTTCATATACTATATTAACTATATATTCTATTGACATAATATTGTTTTATATAATTATATACACATATAATTATATATGTATATTTTATATATTAATAGATTTTTGGATTTTTCAGTAAGGAAGTGCTTAGATTTAGCAATTTTATGGTTATAATATTTTTGATAATTCATGATTATCTGATTCTATTTTTATTATTTAATTTTATTTACTTTTAATATTTTTAGTTATTGATTTATTTATTCAATGAAATGGTTTTTCAAAAATTCTTGTGCTTAGAACTGAAAATTAATTTTTTTGATAAAGCTGATTTTAATGTTCATTCTCATTAATAATTCCTTAAAATTATTTTAACTGTATTTAAAATATGTTTCTGTGTGTTTCCCGTGGCTGCTGTAACAAATTACCACAAACTTGGTCTCTTAAAATAGCAACAATGTATTCTCTTATAATTCTGGCAGGCAGAAGTCAAAAATCATTATTAACTCTGATGTAATCAAGGTGTCAGCAGGGCTATGCTCTCTCCAGAAGCTCTAGGTGGGGAACCTCTTCCCTGACTCTTCCAGCTTCTGGTGGCCAAAGAATATGTTGGTTTGTAGCTACATTAGTCAAATCTTCAAAGCCACCATTCCAAATCTCTTTCTGCTCCACTTTTATACTGTCTTCTTCTCTCTGTTAAATCTCCTCTGCCTTCCTGTATACATGTGATGGCATATAGGGTCCACCAAAATAATCTAGGATAAACTCTCATCTCAACATCCTTAAATTAATCACCTGCAAAGATTCTCCCTCCCTCTTAATTATTTTATTTTATTTTTTAAGATTTTATTTATTTATTTGACAGAGAGAGAGAGATAGCGAGAGAGAGAACACAAGCAGGGAGAGGGAGAGAGGGAGAAGCAGGTTCCCCGCTGAGCAAGGAGTCCAATGTAGGGCTCAATCCCAGGACCCTGGGATCATAACCTCAGTCGAAAGCACACGCTTAACCAACCAACTGAGTCACCCAGGCACCCTCCCTTTAAATATAGCAATTTAAGGTAATATTCACAGGTTTCAGGGATTATGACATGGATATCTGCTGGAAATGCATTTTTCAGTTCACTATAATTAAAATAATTTAAATTTTTTTTCTGAATTTGTTTATGATCTATCATTTTATTGTGGCTTATTTTTTAAAAGATTTATTTACTTTTTTGAGAGAGGGAGAGAGCGAGACTGAATGGGGGATCCCGGAGAGAGAGGGAGAGAGGGACAAGCAGATTCCCCACTGAGTGGGGAGCCCAATGTGGGGTTCAATCCCAGGACCCTGAGATCATGACCTGAGCTGAAACAGACACTTAACTGACTGAGCCATCCAGGAACCCCTTATTTTTGCTGACATATAATGCACATGGAATGGAGATAGAAACTATTTGATTCACATACTTGTGTCCCTCTTCAGTGTTTAATTATTCTTTTCAAAAGTCCTTACCCATAGAAACTCAGAATATGTACACATTTACTGTATGAATGTGAAACTTCTACTTTTAGAATTTTGTCACTTTTCTTCGGGCACTTAATTGCATTATTCAGGTTTTCTCTATTAATACTGACTCTAGTTTCCTTTGTAATCTTGCTGAAGTTAAGCACCAGAATCTATTAATATATATTCAAGCTTGATATTTTGTTTTCCTCTTTGGTCTTGGTCTTTAGAACATAAATTATCAGGAAATTACAAAGCAGCATTGTATTATATTTTAACATAGAGATGTAATAGAAACTGAATTATAAAAACAAAAAGATCATCATAAAATTATTTATAAAAGCAAAGAATGGGGGGTGCCTGGGTGGCTCAGATGGTTAAGCGTCTGCCTTCGGCTCAGGTCATGGTCCCAGGGTCCTGGGATTGAGCCCTGCATCAGGCTCCCTGCTCAGCGGGAAACCTGCTTCTCCCTCTCCCACTCCCCCTGCTTGTGTTCCCTCTCTTGCTGTGTATCTCTCTGTCAAATAAATAAATATTAAAAAAAAAAGAAAGGCAAAGAATGGTAATATGTGTGTTTTAATACAATAGAAATTGTTTAATATGTTATATTAACTCCATATGATAGATAATTCTATGCTTCTAAAAGTGTGTTTTGTAGAATATTTAATCGCATTTAATTGCAAAATGGTAACAATGTGGTGACAAAGAATGAAACAAGCTATAAAAGAGCAAGAACAAAATAATTTAGTTTTTAAAAATATGTATTTTGAGATAATTGTAGATTTACAGAAGAGTTGAAAAATAGTCAAAAGAGTTCCATATACCCTTCCCAAAGCTTATATTGCCTCTTACATAGCCATACTACAAAATTAACAAAACTAAAAAATTTATAATTTACACATCCTATGGCATAAAGAAAAAAAAAAGACAATTTTGATTTCACTGGTTTTCCACACTAATATTCATTTTCTTCTCCTAGATCCAATCCAGCAGACCACATTGCATTTAGCCATTATATCTCCTTAATTTTCTCCAATACATTATAATTTCTCATGTTTCCTTGTTTGTCACAACCTTAGCAATTTTGATAGTAGCAGGTATTTTTATAGACTGTTTCATGACTTGGGTGTGTCTGATGCTTTCTGATGAGCATTGAGCCTATGACTTTTTGGGAAGAATACCACAGAAGTAACTGCCCTGATCATTGCATCATATCAGGGGGTGTGACATCAATATGATTTACTGGTGATCCTAACATTGAACACTTGGTTAGAGTGGTGTCTCCAGATTTCTGAACTCCAAAGTTATTATTTTTACCTTTCCATTCATTTTGTTCAGGCTTAGTTATGTTACATTTTAAGAATGGACATTGTGCAATTTACATTATTTTATATAGGTTAAAGTTTGAGTTGTGTCTCAGCATATGGTTTCTTCTTGAATGCTCCATGTACAATGCATATTCTGTTGTTGTTTTTGGATGGACTATTCCACAAATGTTAATTAGATCAATTTAGTTGGTAGTGTTTTCCTGGTCATCTGTCTCTGAAGTCATTTTCTGTCTAATTGGTCTATTAATTATTGAGAGAGGAGTGTTGAAGTCTCTAATTATATTTGTGGATTTATCTATTTCTTTCTTCATTATCTATCTGTTTTTTTCTCATGTATTTTAAAATTCTATTGTATATTACATAAATAATTAGGATTTTTATGTTCTTGAAAATTGACCAACATGTAATGAACATCTTTAACTCTGACAATATACCCATCTTTATTTCTTGGATTTAAAACATATATTTTGAAATAATCTGGATCTCCCTTAAGTAATATATGTCTTTGCTTATTTTATAACATCATATTCCCAATTAATCCCTCCCATCCTTTGTGTCATTATAGTCAAACCTTGCACTTTTTCAATTGTTATGACTTTTGCTGCAAAAGTTAGTTTTCTTTTAGAGAGATTAAAATTCAAAGATTATGTTTTATCTTCATTGATTCTATTTCTGAGACTCATCATCTTTTTGTAGAATCCTAATTTGGACTAAATTTTACTTTATCTGGCTAAATAAGTTATCTTCCTTTCTTCTTTATGGGCCCCTGGTGGTAATCATGTAGGGAAAAACCATGAGGTTGCAACCCTCATATGTCTGCAGACCTCAGAGTTTTCACACCTTTTACTAACACTTGGTCTTTAGCAATTTGTTAAACATTTTTAGCTTAATCATTTTACTGGCTTATATGGCATTCCACAGTATCTGCCCCAAGAAAGCAAATGCTGGGATTTTGTTTCTCCCAGATAATTCCTGTCTCTTCCCAGGTTTAGGGTTAGTTATTTGCCCTATGATATCATTTTTCTTAAGGCTCCAATGAAAAGGTAATTTGCAATTTCCCCAATACTTAAAGGATGGGAGCAACATTCATTCCATCTCTACATTTCTCACCTGAAAGTCCAATAATTTAGTTTTGTAAGAAAATACCCAGCTAGATTAAAAAAAGTCAATGCACTTCAAAAGTAACAATGTCTGTTTGCAAGAAGTAGGTTCTCATTTTGAGCCTTTCTACATTTTCCAATATAGCAAAATCTTCCTGTAACTGTTACATGATCAGAAAAATATTATTAAGATTTTAGAATTATGAACACAGTATAGTGAATATGCAATAAGAAGAATTAGAATGGATTGTGAGGGAAAATAGTACAATTGAGAAATAGTTAAAATATGATTATGTAGAAACTATAGTTAAATATGTACTTATTTCTAGCTCTTGCTATTTCAAAATATTATTAGTATAAACTGAAAATGGTATATTTTTAATAAATAGTATCTGCCATTTTTTTTCTTTGTTCCTGCCAGAGGAACAAGAGAAATTTGGACTTTATTGACAGCTGATTTGAATTCTGTTTATGTTGTTATCCCACAGTCCTATCTCATACTTGTGGATATGGGTCTCAAGAGACCTTAAAACCCTTCTGGATTTTGCCAGGGACTTCATGCAGTGATCTAGGGGGAAAATCACTTAGCCTTTCTTGCAATTTTCTTTTTTATCACAAAAGGGGAATGACAATAACTTTCTGTGTCTTCCAAGTCTATTTTGATGACTGATGATATGATATTCTATATTCCTTGGAACAAAAGTGATAGATAAAAATGCACGTGTAATAGAGTAAGATTATAAATAAAGTTTAGAAACAAACAAAATTGGAAATGTATGAATACATTTCAGTATGAGTGCCTCAATCCACTATTTGAATTCACTTTGATATTATTCTGCAATTGGCTTTTATCTTCCTCACCTATGACAATTACAGTTCTCATAACCACAGCTTGTCTCACATTAAATATGTCTCAGAGAGGCTGCTTCTGCTGGTCTCTCCACTGTCACAAGCTCACTGAGCATTAAAATGTGGAATAGCATACTCCCAAGTCCAACTGCCAGAGTGAAAAAAACCTAGTGACACTGGATTGCATCAGGAGACCCTTTCTCTACCTAATTGCCTCCCATAACTGTTGAGGAGGTCTGGGTTTGAACCTCTTCAGGAAGATAAATAGAAAATTAGGCAGGTTTAATTTCAATTTAATCAATTCTAGCTGATGTTATAGAGATAACTATACTACATTTTATAATTTATTGACTCTCGTGATATGGACTCTAAAAACACTTTGTGCTGTGTGAAACCCCACTCTCCCTTTATTACCTAGGGATAGTTTATTTCTACTGTGCAGCAATTGGGGAAATTTCCAAATATGTATTATTTTTTTTTAACAAAGAAGGCTGCCTGGGCCCAGAAAGTGAACAGAAGAGATATGAGATGACAACAGCTGTTTTTTTTTAAGATTTATTATTGATTCTGGGGGGGTGAGGGGAGGTGCAGAGAAAGAAGGAGAGAGAGAGAATCTTAAGTAGGCTTCATGTCCAACATGGAGCCCAAAGCTGGGCTGGATCTCACAAACCCAAGATCATGACCTGAGCTGAAATCAAGAGTCGGACGCTCAACCGACTGAGCCAACCAAGTGCCCCAACAGCTAGTTTTTAAAAAAATATTTTATTTTCTTTATCTTTGTGTTGAGTTTAGTTGGTAAGACCACATCACTTGTTAACAGTTGACATCTCATGGGGAATATAAGCATAAATCAAAAACAATACAATGTAAGGAAAAGAAATGGGAAGTAAGGCTAAGGTCTGACATTAAGGAAATGTATATACAGATAAAAAGCCATATAATAAAATTATCTTTTTAATGGAAGACAAATAAGGAAATTATTTTTAATATAATCATGTTTAATTAGTGTACATTAATTAGCATATGTTTATAAATAGCCACAATTTATTTTAAGCCAGTTATCAGTATCAAATGTTAGAAAATTATATTTTCATATGGATCCTTTTAGGCAATATTGATTATATATTTTATCTGCAAATACACTTTTTTGTAGAAAATAGCAAGAAAAACAAATATAAATTTACTTTTATATATATAATATACATATTATATATATCATATATATTTTAAAGATTACATATATATATATTAAAGATTTTGTTTATTTATTTGACAGAGAGAGACACAGCGAGAGAGGGAACACAAGCAGGGTGAGTGGGAAAGGGAGAAGCAGGCTTCCGTGGAGCCGGGAGCCCAATGCAGGGCTCGATCCCAGCACCCTGGGATCATGACCTGAGCCGAAGGCAGACACTTAACTGACTGAGCCACACAGGCACCCCGCAAATATATATTTGAAAAGTGAATTTGTAAAAAATGTTTCTTAAAGGAAAGTAATAAATTTACATAATTTTTAAATAAAGCATTAGGGATACACTGTTTAAAACATAAAAGATCAGTCTTATGTGCTATGTTTCCACTCTCCTTCAAGTCTCTTTCTCCAGCAAGGACTTGCAGTTTTTTAGTTGTTTCTTCCTATAGACACGTACCAATTTTCACTCTAATAGCGTATCTCCCTTCTCAAGTACTTTGCTGCCTTTTAATCCTTTTAATGGCTTTTCAATGTTAGAAAGCTCTTGAGTTACCTTAATATATCTGTTTTAAGATGGCCTTGAAACGCCCTGTATATTTGCCAGGGCTCTCCAGAAAAAGAGAACCAATAAGATACATAAGATAGTATTATAAATATAATATAATATAAATAATATAGAGGGCATTTCTTAGCAGAATTGGCCCACACGATTATGGCGGCTGAGTCCCATAGTCTGCTATCTGCAAGCTGAAAACCAAGAAAGCCAGTGGTGTCAAAAGCCTGAGAACCAGGGAAGCCAATGCTACAAGCTTCCGTCCTAGTACAAAGGCCCAAGAACCAGGAGAAGATGGATGTCCTAGCTCGAGCAAAAAGGGAAAATTCTTCATTCCTTTACATTTCTGTTTTATGTAAGCCCTCAACAGATTGGATGATGTCCATTCCATTAGTCAAGGCGATGTTCATTACTCTACTGATTTAAATGTTAACCTCTTCTGGAAACACCCTCACAGACACACTCAGAAATAATGTCTTACCAGATATATGGGCATCTTTTATCCCAGAGATGTTGACACATAAAATTAACCATTCACACTCTGCCTTATGGAACCAAACTCTAGGTCATTTGCCATGTGACGATGATTCCTTGGTCTGGCAAAAGTGGTTCACAATATACTGTAAACTGTCTTTCTAGATCATGGGATTCCAAGGCCTTGGGCTTTCTTTTCTATCCCTCAATGTCCAATATGCAATGTGAAGTAATTTTTACATAGCATTGCTGTCACTTATATTAACACTAAAAAAAGAAATACAATTATTTATCACTTAATCAGTTCATATTGACATATCATGTAATTTTGTAAATTTGTAATTTTGGTTTTCCTCCATTTTCTAGATCCAGGAAATATATATTATTAATATTGTTATTAAAAGGACATCAGGTGGGGTGCCTGGGTGGCTCAGTCAGTTAAGTGTCTGCCTTCAGCTCAGGTCATGATCACAGGGTCCTGGGCTCGAGCCCTGCATCAGGATCTCTGCTCTGCTGGGGGCCTGCTTCTCCCTCTGCCTCTGCCTCTCTCTCTCTCTCTCTCTGCCGCTGTCTCTCATGAATAAATACATAAAATCTTAATAAAAATAAAATAAATAAAGATAAAAGGTTAGCAGGATAATATAAAATTTGAAACTGACCTCTCTTTGTAGCACTTTTATTTCTTTGGGTATTGTTTTCATAATTAAATGTGTCTTGGAAAACTCAATTGTGTAGGACACATATAACTCAACTTTGGTTGAGGCACTCTGAAATCCTATTGCTTGACTTGTCTTGTGCTTTTGTATCAAATTATACAATCTGAATCTCTATTTCACTGACAGATGATGAGATAAACAGGACAGGCACAAAATATTGTATACCTTCTTTCAGCTGCTTAATGACTAAAGAGAATCAAAATGAAAGGAGTAAGAAAAGAAAATAGATGAAGGCCCTCTGGACTGATTTCACTAGATAAAGCAACTTAACAGGGAGAAAAGGGATCACATTAAAGTAAAGATGAACTTCTTGTAGCAAGTTTGATAAATTATTATTATTCCAGACAATTTGAGATAATGCAATCTCCATGTCTAAATGACATAATTACTAGATATATTGTGAGTTGTCAGGAAATCCAAAGATTAAGCACCCGAAGACTTGACTGGATCTGCATCTATTTATTTGCAACCCTGGGTAAAAACCACTGCATCAGTACAAACAACAAAGATTAAAAAAAAAAAAAAACAATAAAAAAAGAAAAGAAAGAAGGTTAAATAATGAATACAGATGCTCAATTTATGGCTTTAACCGGCAAAAATATTCAAATCCATAAATTAAAAAAAATCATTGTGAAGTTTAACTTACATAATTCTAGGGTATAAAATCAGAAAGTAAAAATCATATACGAATGCTATTTTTTATAACTTAAAATGCAGATTAAATTCAATCAAAAGTTTTATAATTTTTATGCAAGTTAACCTGAATATATATACGGAAGTTCCTTAATAGAGCATGTCAAAATTAAGAATCCAAGAGAAGAGAACATGGAATTTACGGCTAAGCTATATATTTTTCTATAGTCCTAAGAGGTAAATAGATGAGGATAAAGTGTAATGGATCTAGTCATCTCTGGATATAGAAACTATATGAAAGAGTGGTATGAATCACTATATTACTTAGTTTATATGGTTAAACTAGAAAGTGTACAAAAAAACACAAAGAAGTATCATTTCACTATTCAATGATATTTTCCACATGCGGTAAATGAAAAACAAGAACAAGACAAAACAAAAAACTATCATCCATTACAAATGGAAACCCTAAATACTGCATTATGACTTTATTTCACATGCATAACTTTCTCTAATGGTTTAGGAAATTTTTAGAGGAAAGATACTATGCTCATAAAGAATCTGTTTCACTTGCTGAACAGACTCAATCTTCTCCTTACGTGGGGCAACCAAGTTTAAATGTTTCATCAGCAATTCAGTCTAATCCAACAAAAACTAAATTCATCATCATCCTCCCAGTAGTCCTGATCCATCTTCATGCTTTCTGTTTTGTTTAATGATATCATCATTCACCCAATCAACAATTTCAAGATCTTGAACTCTTCATTAATTTTCCTTCTTTCTCGGCATGTCAGCAATTCTATTGGTTTCATCTTGACCAAGTATTTAACTTTCCTTCTTTTTCCATCAAAACAGCAATGTCTCTGCCAATGTGAAAACCTGTTTGTATTGTCACGGTGTTTTCTTATAAAACAATTTATTTTAAAATACCCCCTTCCTTAATCTCCCTGAAGCATTGCTGCCTCGGCAAAAACTTTCTGTTTCATCTCTAAATATGACTGTATTAGTAAAGATAGAAATTCAGCTGTGTGCCATAGAACCCTATAACATATGTCGAATGGGTATAGACATTTCTTTTTCTCTTAAAATGGTTGGTATGATGACATTTCTCAGTTATCCAGGGACCCTGGCTCCTCCTATCTTCTTTGTCCTCTATCCCTCGAATCATTTGAGATGACCTCCTACTGTGAACATGGTGCTAGCTGAGGATGGAGGAAGGGGTTAAAGGGTAAGGACAAGTATTGCACACTTTAGCTTACATCCCATTAATTAAATCTTAGTTATATGGACGTACTTACATTCACAGATGACTGTGTAGTTGTACCAGCCTTGACAATGAACCACTTGAATTTCCCTTCAAGACAGAAATGTAGTTAGCTGATGGCCACCACCTGCCACACATTTGGGACCCACCAGTGTTCAAACTGAGGCCATGCTCTCCTTCCGCTATTTCCAGCTAATGACTTAGCAGTGAGGTTATCCTAGAGCCAGGCCATTCCTTCCCAACATACGACTTCTCTAATAAACAGTCTTTCTTCTGGATCTCTCTGTAATCCTGGATAAATATTTTTTAGAACTGTGCTGCAGTCTGAAGTTCTTCTTACTCAGTCCTCCTCCCTTCCTTCTGTCAGTTCACAAATGCCAAACCTAAATCTCCATCTCAAGGCCATCTCTGCTCATGTTTCTTTTCTCCTTTATCCCTTGTAGGCATTTCCTTCAATAAATGTTTTGCATGGAAATTCATCTTGTCATCGGCCTTTCAGAGGATCAAATTTGGCCAGCAATAGCCCAACTTAAATCAAAAGTTGTAATATGATAACATATGTAATATGATAAGGAGAGATCCATACTGGGGAGCCATCAGCAGTCTCTGCTGTAAGTACCGTGTCTGCAATAGTTTCTAGAGCATATAATAAAGTTTTAAAAAGTAGCTTCAGATGAATACTAATTATCAGAGCAGTAGTAGTTCATATGCAACAAAAAAAACTTATTCTTGTTAACTATAAAATATTAGCACATAAAAAGCTCTGCTTTGGGAACCTCTTGAGTATGTATGGCACAAAAATTTTTTTAAAGTGTTCTAATGGATTCTGATACTAAATAAGTATCAGTTCAAAAGTCAGTTCTGCAATTGGCAACATGTGAGATATTAAGCAAGTCACTAAATCTACCTAAACCTCTGCTTCTGGATCCATTAAAAGTGGGTATGAATTATTTTCCATTAATATTATAACATACAGTGAGATACTGAAGAATATAAAAGGCTTAGAAAAGTGCCTATGCAAAGAGAATTTCTCCCTCTTCCTCCTCTTCTTCACTATTGCTGTTGTATTATTATTGCTATTATTATTATTATTTTGCCCGAAGCATCCTGAGCTATTTATTTTGAAAATCCCAGTGTCTGGGGGAATTGCCTCTCATACATTTGGCCTCTGTATAATTAGTGTTTGCAGCATGGTGGAATAAAATTATGTTTCAACCTTTGTGAGACATTATGAGAATTTCCAGATGTACCTGGAAACACAGCTTTGTAGAGGTGCCTGAAGTTGTTCATTATGAGGTGTGAACAAGAGCTGACAAAATGTGGATTGTCATTTTTCATGTACAATCACCTCCAATTTGTTTTATAGATTGTTGCAGTCTTTGAGTGCTAAATTACTTTTTTGATGTTCTATCTTAGACTGCTGTGAATTTGGTTGAAACTCAGTTTTTTATCTAATTATTGGCATTCTTGAATAAAACCAAGAGGGCAGCCTCAAAAGAAGAACTGCTAGTTGGATGGGACCATGGGTGGGCAGAGCTGATCTTTGTAATACCAATATTAAATAAAAGAGATAAGACATTATTGAGTCTTTGGGAAGTGACCTAATATCTTTGTGCCTCAGTCCTCTTCTGTTAAATGAGGCTAATACTAATTCATAGACTTGATGTGATTAAATTATACACATAAACCACTTGTCACTATGCCTATTACATAGTAAGGTGAATCTAAGGGTCTGCTCCTGGGGCAAAATTCTGGGCAAATTTGAAAATGAGTTCTATGCAATTTTATGTGTTGTTTAAGCTAATAAGATGATCAGAAATTCTCCTGACAATTTCTAGACAAGGAAGTGCTCTGTAAATTATCATTTAGGAATAAACCTCCCCATCTCTCTAACCTGTGAGGGGACTAACTATGCTTGCATTGAACAGTAGTTCTTGTCTTGTTACAGATCGCTACTTAGAAAGCCTCAACAATTAAGCTCATGCTCTGGCAAAGGCAATTCAGCAAGCAATAAAACTAATGAAAGAAGCCACAATAATTTCGATTGTTTTCTAAATGTGTATTACTAAACTCTGAAGAGGAGGGTTTTTAATGGGGGCTAGACCAAGGCACCGAGATGTTACAACTGTCCTTGAGGCAGAAAGAGAGGATAAATAATAGCAATTCTCTAGGCACTGGAACTCAATCCATCTGTGTCTTCAAAGTGAAAATAAAGGAAACCTCATTAAAAATGGAGTTGGAAAGCCCTGGAGGGGGAGCTTTCACGCTCTACCCCTCATTGTAAGAAGCATGCTTCGCCATCCCCAACAGGAAGAAGCTTACTTTATAAACCCCAGCAGAAGGAAGGAAGAATTTCTCCTATTCCAGCAACAGCCCAGCCAATGAGAAACCACCACACTCCACTAATTGAGAAGCCATAACAGCACCTTCCAGTTTCTGCTTTTCCCTTATAAAAGCAAGCCACTCTCAGCTGTTCTCCAGACTTGCCTGTGGGTAGGCATAGTTTGCTTGTTCTGAATTGCAATTCTCTTTTATTCCCAAATAAGCTCATTTTGTTGGTAAATTAGCTGGCTCTTGTTTTTTAAGGGTCAACATTATGTGGTGATCAAAGAGGGATCTGAAAAGGATGAACCCCTGAGGAACTAACCCCAGAGCTGTGTGAAGTACCCACGTGAGTCTTTTGCGCTCTCTGCTTTTGTGAGTTGTCTTTCCTTTGGGTTTGGTAAGTCTCCTCTTAGATCTGAGCTCCCTCCTTTGGGTTGAACTGACTTTATTTGGGATCTGTTTAAAGGCTTTGTCTTTCCTGGTGAGTACTCGTTTGTTTTTGTTTTGAACCTCTGATTTTGAATAATGGGATCTCAATCTGCTAAATTCTCTTGAGAGCATCCCCTTCTGGGACCCCAGTTTTATGTTCAAAAACTATGGTCCCTCCTCATGTGCATTTTTAACTAACTGATTAACTTAATGAAAAATAATTTTATAGTCCCAATGACCATTATAGGGAACTTACTTCCAAAACTTACTTTTCTTAGAACCAAATTAGAAGACCACACCTCTAAAATAAAACAAACTGAATAGAACACTTATTTCAATTGGTATTGTGAGGCTTCCAATGTATTCAGAACTCTAAAATTGCTTCTTTAGAAAATACCATTTCTAAATAGACCAAGGCAAATAAAAAAAAAGAAAAAGATAAAAAAGCATCAGAGACCTTGTTGCTCCCTCCCCACCACAAACTTAATTTATCTTCCTCTATGGCACCTCTTTTTACCCTCCACTTCTTCATGTAACCCTCTCGATGAACTTAGAAGCTGCACGTTTAAAATCAGACCCTCTGAGGATGCTTATGCTCAGACCCTAATTTTTTATGTCCCCTAAACTCATGCTGAACTGTGAGCCATAGTCAAAAATTTTCTCAAAGTAGCTGAGGATCCCCACAGATTTGCTGAGGAATTTAAGAAGTCTTTCGAACTTAGTTTTCTCCAGTTTGTACCAATTAGTTCACATGCTCATTGGAGAAGGCCAGGCCTGATACTGAATGAAAACAACTAATTGGGATCCTGAAAATCTGTAGAACTGTAAATAAGAGGCCAACCTCCTGCCTTGTATATTGTTAGGCCTTGTTCTATATATGATCAGACAATCACTAAATAATGTCACCTGGAGACACCTAGGGCTGTCCCAAAATTTATTGATTGAAATAAAATTCAGGCTTGTACTCAGAAACTCAGTAAACATGTGCATGGTTCCAAATTATTTTTAAGGAAAATCCTGGCCTTCATCTAAATGTTGAATCCACTCAGGTGGCCTTTAACTCTATATTCATTAATAGGCTGAACTGGGATCTTTCTCTACTAGTTAAGAGAATCAGGGTAGGATAAAAAGCAAAAAAACTATGGCCACTCCTCTTTTAGTTAACTTAACAAATCAGTTCACCCATACCATAGGTGATTCAACTAAAAAGACTGCTAAAACCCCTAATTCGTTAACTCCAACAAATGGAGGTCTAAACAAAACTCCCTCATTCTACCCGCCCCCCCCATCTCTGCCGTAATTACAACAAGCCAGGATACTGGATAATAGACGGTTGCAGACTTAGTGCTCTAAGCACCTTCAGCCCTCTAGCCAGCCTTGGCTTAGTTACTGGCTCCGAGGAACTACAGAGGCTCTTCCCACTCCTTCCGCTTAACTGGCTCACGTAAGGAATTTTCCAGACTGGGAATGAATAGCTCAACAGCGCCCCCTGCCTCAGAGTTCCTCTACCCCAGTTTGTTTAGTGGTTGGAGATTTCTTAGAGAAATATACCAGAATTTCTTTCTCCCAAAAGGGAGTGATAACTCTAGAATTTAAGAGCAGTAACCCAAATAGCCCACCAGATGAATCAAATGACCCTTCAACATCTTTTATTTGTTTTATCTCTGATGACATTAGGGCTAATTTTAAGGATTCTGACCATTTCTCCCTATAGGATCAGCTAGCTGTAAGGCATCCAGCCATAATATAAGATTTTAAGGCTCAGGGCCTCACTATCCCCTGGACTAGTATCCTTCATCACCCATAGTTTCTTTGTCCCCAGTTACCTAAAGCTTATTGCTAAAGAGCAATTAGACATTGAAAAACACATCAAAAGAAATGATTAACACTTATTTTTTGTGTTAGTAAAATTAATGAAAGTGCAAAAATTGTCAGTGTGCAGCTCAATGAATTTTCACACAGTGAACACATTAAACACCATTCAGATGAAGAAATAGAACATTAATAAAACCCCAGAAATACTGTCTGCTTTGCAATCACTATCTCTGATAGGTAATAGGATTACTGGCTGTAATTCTAGAATTATCTAAGAAAGTTAAATTGTACTTGGCAGATACTTTAAAAAGAAGAAAAGGTCTACTAATATTATATATATATATATATATATATATATAAAACAACCCTCAAACCTAAAGTCTGATATTAGTGATGAAATAGATCATTACTTAAAAAAAGAGAGCAATTTATCAGAACAATAAAATCTGTAATCTGCATATGCCTAACCATATAGCTTCAAAATAAATAACAAAGATTGATGTAATTATCAATAAATTGACAAGCCACAACTATATAATTTCTTGTATTTAACTTCTTATTTTGGAAATAAATGATATTTGTTCTTTTTTTTTTTTGGTGAGGGGAAGCATGCTGGCTCCTAAACTACTAATGTAAAATTTATATGATTTGAAGATACACAATATAAATGTAAAAGTTCTCATTTTATTTTTTTTATTTTATTTTTTTTTTAAAGATTTTATTTATTTATTTGACAGAGAGAGACACAGCGAGAGAGGGAACACAAGCAGGGGAAGTGGGAGAGGGAGAAGCAGGCTTCCCGCGGAGCAGGGAGCCCGATGCGGGGCTCGATCCCAGGACCCTGGGATCATGACCTGAGCCGAAGGCAGACGCTTAACGACTGAGCCACCCAGGCGCCCCTCATTTTATTTTTTATGGGGCATTTTAAATAGTGAAATTTTGCTAATATTAATTCATTATGAAGACAAATAAACTATATCTATATTAACTATTTCCTGTAGTTATGGTTTCAGAACAGATTATTCTGTAATGTTACAAAAGTTGAAACAATACCTATACAGATACAATTCAGTAAGAATGTTACTCAGCAAATGCTTGAGGTATTCAATTCCCATAAGTTTTCTTAAAACCCTTGGAAGATATTCCTGTAATGTGGAACTTTATAAAGAACTGCATATAAATTGAGAATTTTGGAACATGCATTAACTAAATTATCTTGTCCTATATATATCATCAATCTATCTTTAATCCATCATTTAGATTTTTCATTTAATTTCCTGAAGCCTCAATAAACACAACTATAGCTATGCTTTGGTTTTTATTTATTCAGTCATCAAATATTTATTGATGTTACTATGGCCAAATAGGATTCTAGGCACTGATGAGAAAACAATGGGTTTATATTTCCATGTTATGGCTTTCTGATAAACTATAAAACTTTGAGTTTATTGTGGTTCATGTATAGATTCTTTTGGTTCAGGATATGTTTTATGATTTCTCCATGTTCTTTCATGTGCTGTGCTGATCTATAGCCAAGTACGGCCTAGAGTTTTTCTTGATGCACTTATGCCTGTAAAATTTCCTTTGAGTATATTATGGTAAGTAATTTTAAGAAACTTTAAAAAGAAAAAAAAAAAGGAAAAAAGAAACTTTATAAGGCATTTGGCAAAAAAATAACACACCAATATATACAAAATGAAAATTGGGCCTGAACCATAACGTTTTTGTTATTCGTTTTATTTCTATTGTTGTATTTATAATTGCTGTAAGTTGTTCAGTTTCTTCACTATCAAACACCTTTTATTGGGTCCATTGCTATATCTAATATTGAAAGCTCAGAATATTGCTGTTAAACTGTTTCATGTCTATGTATAAACACCATATTTATTCAATCAGTACACTTGAGATTCAGTGTCATATTAACACAGACTACATAAGATATTTTTAGAAATTTAGTAATTACTAAATATGTTGAAAGAAAACAAAAGGCAAAAATTGTTAAATTGTGTCTATGAAGAAATTACTTTGGGGACGCCTGGGCGGCTCAGTCAGTTAGGTGTCTGCCTTTGGCTTGGGTCATGATCTCAGGGTACTGAGATCGAATTCTGCATTGAGCTCCCTGCTCAGCAGGGAGTCTGCTTCTCCCTCTCTCTCTGCTTGCTGCTCCCCCTGCTCATGCTCGCTCTCTCTCTCTGACAAATAAATAGATAAAATCTTAAAAAAAAAAAAAGAAATTATTTTGATTAAAATATTATATTTTAGGGGTGCCTGGGTGGCTCAGTTAGTTAAGCCTCTGCCTTCTGCTCAGGTCATGATCCTAGGGTTCTGGGCTCAAGCCCCACTTCAGGCTCCCTGCTCAGTGGAGAGCCTGCTTTTCCTTCTTCCTCTGCTGTTCCTCTTGCTTGTGCTCTCTCTCTCTCTCTCTCTGTCAAATAAATAAATAAGTAAATCTTTAAAAAAAACATTATCTTTTAAATATTTTCCATTTTAAATGAGTGTTTTTTATTTTTATTTTTTAAATTAAATTAAATTTTAATTTTTTTTAAATGAGCATTTTTTTAAGAAGTAAGCTAGATCTTATTTAATAAACTTAGAACTTAAGGCAAACATATATTTAAAAAGGCGTCTGGCCTACTATGTCTCCTTGAGGAATACTTTTATAGCTTTGCACAATTTCCAGTTTTAGTAAATACTGTCAAGACATGTAGATTTTATAAATCTAGCTACATATAGGCTTTTATAAATAAAATTGTACATTAATAAAACTAATTCTCAAAAGGGTTTTACAATAATGGAGGCTAGATTTTAATTTTTAAATAATGGAGAGACTGGCAGCAAATATTTTTGTTAGAATATGAGAACAAAATTTGGTCTATTCTACATAGTTTCTAAATTACAAATAGATTTCAAATAAAATTACTTATAAAATAAGTACTTTACAGAGTGAGGATAGTAATTAGTTTATTATGGTATATACTGAAATATAAAATGAGGGTAACATAGAATGAAGTCATTTTTCTGTAAAGACTCAAAATACATGTAAAATTGTTTTTATTTTTATTTTCCTGTCTTTCTATGCCAAATTATTTACACTAACTTATACACTTTCACAAAGTAGGAAGATATAATAAATATGCAATAAGAGTGGAGTGACTAGAATTCAGAATAGGAAATTGAAACAATGCTAGAATATAGTGCCGAACCTTAAAAGTCTAAAAAGAAGTGATAACCCCAGGGCGAAAAGGACAAACAGCATACAAAGTAAAAGTAAATCAAATGAATTAGAAAACAGGAGTTTTGCTAAATACATCTAAAATATATAAAATAAAACCAAAACTGGCAAATATAATCAAAAAAGAAAAAAGAAGGCAGGGGGACCCAGAAAGAGGAAATGAATTTAAGAAGAATAAAGAGTTCAAGAGAATACGTTTTCACAATCTCACACTCAAAACCCTTGGGTCCAGGTGTATTTCAATATCAGAACTTTTGAGAATTTAGTAACATAATGAGGATATATATTGTTATTACATTTCTAATAAGAAACAAATTATTTGGGTTATAAAATGTTATCCATACTCTTCCATTTCAAGAACCTATTATTACGTTGATACAAATGTTGCATAAAGAAAATTCTTGCCAAATCCCACTGCCAAAACTAAAGTTCAGAATAACAATCAATTTCAGTTCCATATAATGTAATTATATTCACAGTCAAGTAAATATATTTTAGGAATGCAAATACAGTTCAATATTAGAATGTACAACAGATTCAGTAAGAAAATAAAATTTGCCAGTTAGTCTATAGCAAAATACTTTTTGATAAAGTTACTAAGTTTATAAATAAAAATCTCGTTAACGATATCTTTAGCATGGTGGAGAGTATAAAATTTCAGTTTCTATAATAGAGGGATAAGAGAGGCTCTCTCATTAGAGTTAAGAACAAAGCAGTGTGATCACTGATTGTTCTGCTTTCATTAAACTTGGTTTGAATATTTAAGCCACAGTAGTAACAGGAATAGAATTAGAAGTGCTAAGGAAAGAGAAGTCAAATATTACTTTCTAAATTTTTTGGTGACATCTTTTAAAACTTAAGATGATCAGTTAGGAGAAAAGAATGCAGTTATTCTTACAAATAAGATTTAAGTGAATTGCTTATCATCAGGAACTTCTTTAATGCCACCATGACCAGTTAAAGAATATATCAGACAAACATAATTCATTTAAAGCTCAACAAAAATATAAAACCCTTAAGAATTAGCAATAGGCATGAAGGATATTTAATGCTTTTTAACCAGATTAATTGATATTTTAAAGCTTGATTTTTAAACTTCATGCAGATATATTTAAAATTATTCACATTAGAGCCTTATGTGAAATTGTGAAAAATCCAATTCAATTTAAATACACCATATCTTAGGAGGAATTATACCAAACTATAACAGTCAAAAAATATATAAATGGAAACAAGAAAAAAGTGAATTGTGAAGTGAAAAAAACCTCAAGGTACACAACAAAAAATATATGAAAAACATATGTAACAAAATGTATATGTTTTTATGAGTCTTAACATGTGCTTGTGTATATTACATATGAATGTGGTATCTTGTAGGCTTGTAGTGTACACATTTAATATTAAATATACACTACCCAAATTAAAGGCAAATAAAACATACTAATCTATCAATATACTTGCCTTTGTTAGGATTATACATTTCAAACTTTTTTCCTACTCTTGATAGAATACAATCATAATTGCTTATGTAATTAAAAATACATAACAAATATAAAGTTAATGAACATTCAAAGTCATGGTCATGAAAAAATCCATACTAAAATATGTTTCATCTTATTGAATATTATTCTTACACATAGGTCTAACATTTATAAAAACTAATATGAATAATGATAACCAGTTTTTAATAACCACATCTGAAGGGTTTTATTCAGGAGAAACACATCTATCAGTGATGTTCAAATCAGAAAAATATTTCTTAGGGGCGCCTGGCTGGCTCAGTTGTTAAGAGTCTGCCTTCGGCTCAGGTCATGATCCCAGGGTCCTGGGATCGAGCCCACCTTGGGCTCCCTGCTCAGCCGGAAGCCTGCTTCTCCCTCTCCCACTCCCCCTGCTTGTGTTCCCTCTCTCGCTGTGTTTCTTTCTCTCAAATAAATAAATAAAATCTTAAAAAAAAAAAAAGAAAATATTTCCTCTAAGGAAACTTCTAGAAAGATTTCCATGTAATTTCTTTAATTGCATTCTTGCAAAGGTTTACATTAAAAAGTGACAATTTGGGCGCCTGGGTGGCTCAGTTGGTTAAGTGACTGCCTTCAGCTCAGGTCATGATCCCGGGGTCCTGGGATCGAGTCCCGCGTCGGGCTCCCTGCTCTGCGGGGAGCCTGCTTCTCCCTCTCCCACTCCCCCCTGCTTGTGTTCCCTCTCTCGCTGTGTCTCTCTCTGTCAAATAAATAAATAAAATCTTTAACAAAAAAAAAATAAAAATAAAAATAAAATAAATAAAATAAATAAAAAGTGACAATTTCCATATGACTTTTTAAAATATTCAAATTAAAAAAATATTGTTCAAAATAGTGCACTCTCATCTTCCAGTATTAATTCAGGAAGCTTGGCCAATCTAGCAAGGCCCCAATCCTAGTTAACTGATGGTTAGAGTTAATCCAAGGATAGATTTATAACAAAAGCCAGATTCATAGACACAAAGAATAAAGTGGTGGTTGCTACACAGGAAGGAGGTTAGGGGTGGGCAAAATGGATGAAGGGGATCAAGAAATACACACTTCCACTTATAAAATAAATAAGTCATGAGGATATAATGTAAGCATGGGGAACACAGCCAATAATACTGTATTCACTTTGTATGGTGACAGATGGCAACTACACTTATCGTGGTGAGCAGTTCTCAATGTATACCAATGTCAAATCACTACATTGCACACATGAAACTAATAGAATATGGGATGTCAATTATACATCAATAAAACATAATTGGTATATGAATACTGCGTATTGTAAATATGCATATAATGCAAGAGTAGATAAATTAGAATACCCTGAACACCATACCTTTTTCCAAGGGTAACCTGTCTTCACTGTTTACTTGGTGTCATTTTTGACATTTTCTGTGGTGTAGACACTAAGTAGATATATAGCATATTTACTTCTTTTGGTACATTAATATATTTAAATAGTATGGGACATTCTATTTTTATTTCAAACTTGCTCTTGTGTCTTGAAGATATTATCATGTCAGTAAATGTGGAATGATTACTGTCATTTTGACCACACTTAACTGTTCCCATATTCATAAGTAAGAAGGTCGATTCCACATTTGGTCATTTTAAAATAAAATTTCAATGAACATACTGTTTATAAGTCTTTTTTTCATATGCATACTCCTGTAACAGGTTTTTAGTAATGAAATTATTATACTGAGGGATAAGTACATTTTAAATTTCAGAAAATATATTCCCCATCAAAAGTTTGTGCCTATTTTACATAAACATTATATCAACATTGTTTGTTGATAATCAGATAAACAGATATCATCATTATTTGTTGATAATTCACTCCTACATTCTGCTTTATCCCAATCCCCTTGGGGAAAACTATTTTTATTTACTATGCATTTCTTTTGACCTTATCATTTGCCCATTTTAATTGAGTAGTTTGATTTTTTGTATTAATTTTCTAAAATATCTTTAATTTTTAAGATTATGCCCATTATATATTGTCTGTTTTTAAAACTCTATGGTATCATATATGTTTATTAATAACTTGCAGATTTTCTATTTTCTTTTGGAAGGACTTCCTCAACCTGACTCAAAATGTATAGTGCTAATTGATGTTTACTTTTATGTAGATGCTATTTATTTTTATTATCCATGTGAAATTTTTTCTGACTTTTATTAACATATTACATTGATAATTATTTCTGTTTGTTTTGTTTTCTCAGTGGTTACCCATTGATTAAAAATATTTCATTGACTACTATATCTTTCCCAATCTATCTGAATTCCCGGGATGCAAGTGTCTAGACTTTATTCTGTTACAACTACTACGTGTATTCACATAAATTTACCTTACTACCTTATTTTTCATCTAACTTTGAAGTTTTCAACATTTACTTTTATTTTTGTCATTTTATTTTTATTTTATTTTTTATTTTTTTGGTTTTTGTTGTTGTTGTTTTATTTTAAAGATTTTATTTATTTATTTGACAGAGAGAGAGGGAGCACAAGCAGGGGGAGTGGGAGAGGGAAAAGCAGGCTTCCCGCCAAGCAGGGAGCCCAATGCAGGGCTCGATCCCAGGCCCTGGGACCGTGACCTGAGCCGAAGGCAGATGCTTAATGACTGAGCCACCCAGGTGCCCCTGTTGTTGTTTTTTACTTAGGCTCTATATCCAAGGTGGGCCTTGAACTCACAATCCTGAGGTCAAGAGTTGCATACCGACTAAGCCAGCCAAGCACCCCTTTTTGTCATATATTTTTTAAGATTTTATTTATTTATTTGTCAGAGACATAGAGAGAGAGAGGACAAGCAGGGGGAGTGGCAGGCAGAGAGAGAAGCAGGCTCCCTGCTGAGCAAGGAGCTGGATGTGGGATTCCATCCAAGGACCCTGGGATCATGACCTGAGCTGAAGGCAGATGCTTAACCAACTGAACCACCCAGGTGTCCCTCCTTTTGTCATATTTTTAATGAAGAGTATTTCTTCATAATTTTTGCCTCCAAATGAAATTTATTATCAACTTGATGAATTTCAAAAAAAAATCCTTTAAGAATTTCAATTATATTGAATAATATTTTTCTAAATCTTTATATTTGTGTAATTTGTATATTGTTATTTGTATAATATTGATTTGTTCAATTCAGGAACATTATATGTATCTTTGTATATTTTAATGTATGTCAGGAATTTTTTTTTTTTAAAGATTTTATTTATTTATTTGACAGAGACAGAGACAGCGAGAGCAGGAACACAAGCAGAGGGAGTGGGAGAGGGAGAAGCAGGCTTCCCGCTGAGCAGGGAGCCCGATGTGGGACTCGATCCCAGGACTCTGGGATCATGACCTGAGCCGAAGGCAGACGCTTAACGACTGAGCCACCCAGGCGCCCTACTCATCTAAATATGTTATCAAATAATTATGAGAAACAGCAAATACAACTGTTTCACCCAACAGGAAATTGTGTTCTGACTAGTCTAAACATAATTCTAACTAACTTCTGTCTTAATGTAGGGGTTAATATTAAATAGCATTCTATTTTATAATTGTCAATTAATAATTGTCAAAATTCAGTGAGGTAGACAGTTAATTTAAGACACCCAAACTTCCAAATATAAACATAAGACAATGCTGAAGAACTTGAATTTTCTTTAAATTGAGTAGCATTGTTGATAGTATGAAATTAGTAATAATTGGTTATTAACCTTGAAGACTGGGTGAATAGAGGACTGACTACAGAAGCATATTGCCACTGATCTGCAAAGTGTTACCGATGACCTTTGTGCTTCTTAGTGAAATTTAAAGTATAGATTTCTATTTCTAAACTCTGATATGGTTTGGGATTTAGTTACCTTGGAGACTGCCTCTCTACCCTTGCAAGAAAAAGGATCATTTGAAGGTTCCTGTTGTTTCCAGCTCAGAACAATTGAGAAAATAATAGTTTCTTTTGAGATATACTCATAGTTCAAAATCTCTACTGCAAAATGCATCAGGAATATAAATTTTACATCATCAATAGCTGTGTACCCCTGTTAATATAGTAGCCTACATTTATTGAATATACATTTTTGTGACCAGTACTATCATAAGGCTTTATAGATAATACCACTTAAAACTCATAAGAAAAACAAACCTGTATGTCAAGACTATGGAACTCCCTTTTAAATAAGAAAACATAGAGCTTGTTGAATATATATTTTCAGGGTAGAGCTTCCACTCTATTCGAGACCATGTGTTCTTATCACTCTCTTTCCTGACTCTGCTGTCTGTGTGCTTCAGAGTTTACCTTAGTTGTTATAAAATACAGTGTGATTAAGTGCATGTGTAACAGGGACACTATTTCTACAATCACCTGAATTCATGAGGGAATTTTCAAATTACTCTGTTTAGTCTCATCTTGGTCAAGAATGAAGTTTTGCACGTCATTACCATCTCAACACACACACACCTAAAGATTTCCAAATATTTTACTCACAGTTCAGAGTTATAGGACCATCCAGCACTGTTAAATAAGTACACTAATAGGCCATTGTGAAATGGGAGGAGTGAATGACACTTCAGAAATACTGAATGTTCAAGAAAGTTGATATCTTATCCACTAGATGTTAATAATGTTAATGGGAACAAAAGTTCTATAGCATTAATATGTCTATTATATTAAAAAATATGTTTTATATTAAATTTAACTCCCACATTTCTTCCCATTGTTTTGAAATTATCCGGGGTGAGACATTTAAGCAAAATATATTCCATCAAATGAGTATGAGATGAAGTATTGTAGATTGTGAATGTAAATACTCAGCAGGAGATGATCAATAATAAATTTTCTTTCCTTTTCTTTCCCTTTCCTTGCTCCCTTTCTTCCATCCTTCCTTTCTTCCTAGCTTGCTTTCTTCCTATTTTCTTTTCTTAGCTTTTTTCCTCCCTTCCTCCCCATCCCACTCCTTTTTCCTTAACTTTTCCTCCTTCTTCTCTCCCTCTCTTCTTCTTCCTTTTCTCTCATTCTTTTCTCCCTCCCTTCATCCATCTCCCCCTTCCTTTCATCCTTTCTCCTTTTCCCCCCACATGTTTCTCTTTTTCTCTCTATCATATATCTGTAATCACTATCCATCTACTCAAGCACAAGCTGGAATTATGATTTGAAATATAGTCTTTAAAAATGAGATAAACCATCACCAGAAAAAAAAAAGTTCCCTAAGTTTATTGTGTAATTCTACTATTTTACCCCTAGACATAAACTTTCAGGTCTTATGAAAAATATATAAACTCAAATTTACATCATTTATTGATGAATGATCACAGTGTTGTTCTGCCTTAAAAGAAAAATGCAGGGGCTAGGGGGAAAAGATGGTGGAGAAGTAGGGGACCCTATTCCAACTGGCCCCCAGAATTGAGCTGGATATCTCCAGACCACTCTGAGCACCCATGAAATCAGCCTGAGATGTAAGAAGATCTGGATCTCTACAAACAGAATATCGCAGGTGGTTGGTTTCGAGGTACAAATTGGGGAACTGTGATTCTGCTTGCAGATATTGGAGGATAAAGGCAGCGGGAGGGAGCCTGGATGTGGGGATCCTACACTGCCAGTGAGTGATAGCCTCCTGCGCTGGTGACCAGGCACAGACTCGAAGACTGGTAGCAGCAGGGAAAGGACTTTAGATGGAAACCAGAATGGCGGGGTCACACAAGTGAACTGTGGGTGGCTGGTGGATTTAGAAGCACAAAGGGCAGAGACGTGCCCCAACCTGGAGGCAGGCCTGGGAGTGCTACAGAGGGGCGCACAACCCAGGACGCTGCAGTTTATAGCAGCACGGACAGAAATGGAGAGACTGTGGCCTGGAGAGCTCACTGAAGAACAGACTGCGATCTCTGTGCTCTGAGGCAGAGGGTTAGAAATGGTCTCTTCTGCTCTCACTCTTGGAAGAGATGCAGAAAGCTGCTAGGGAAAGCCACCAGAGAACAAAAGCCCCCAAAAAACAGTTCCTACTGAGCCCATCCCCCCCCATAGGGGGACAGGGCAACTCTGCCCAAACAGGGTTGCCTGAGTAACAGTGCGTCAGTCCCCTGCCCCAGAAGACAGCCTGGGAGAACAAGAGGCCAGCAACCCTAAGGTCCCTAGAAAACAGGTGCATCTTGCTTGGGTTGTGGTCAATAATTTGGACTGTATACATTCCCTCAACCACCCATCAACAGAATGACTAGGAGGAGGAACCCCCCAAATAGGAAAGACTCAGAGATTATGATTTATGCTGCAGATTTACAACTGGATGCAGATATAACCAAGATGTCAGAGATGGAATTCAGGCTAGCAATTGTGAAGACAATAGCTAGAATGGAGAAATCAATTAATGGCAACAGAGAAACTCTAAGGGCAGAAATGAAAGCTGAATTGGCAGAACTTAAAAATGCTATCAATGACATCCAATCTAATCTAGATAATCTAACAGCTAGATTAATAGATAAAAAGGGAAACTTAATAGATAAAAAGGGAAAAGAGGAGGCCAGGGAAAAACAACTCAGAATCCATGAAAATAGAATCAGAGAAATAAGCGACACCATGAAGCGTTCCAATGTCAGAATTATTGGAATCCCAGAGGGGGTGGAGAGAGAGAGAGGAAGAGAAGATATATTTGAGCAAATCTGAGAACTTCCCTAATCTGGGGAATGAAACAAACATTCATGTCCTAGAGGCAGAGAGGACTGCTCCCAAGATCAAGGAAAACAGGCCAACACCCTGGCATGTAATAGTAAAACTCACAAATCTGCTCAAGAATGTTTGGGTCAATCAGGAAATCAAAGAAGAACTTAAACAATTCATGGAAACCAATGAGAATGAAAACACATGGGTCCCAAACCTATGGGATACTGCAAAGGTGGTTCTATAGGGGAAATACATAGCCATCCAAGCCTCACTCAAAAAATAGAAAAATTCTGAATTCACCAACTAATCTACACTTTAAAGGACTAGAGAAAAAGCAACAAACAAAGCCTAAGCCACGCATTAGAAGAGAAATAATTAAGATTAGGGCAGAGATCAATGAATTAGAAACCAGAAACACAGTAGATCAGATCAATGAAACTAGAAGCTGGTTCACTGAAAGAATTAATAAGATCGATAAACCACTGGCCAGACTTATCCAAAAGAAAAGAGAAAGGACCCAAATTAAAATTATGAATGAAAGGGGAGAGATCACAACTAACACCAAGAACATAGAAACACTTATTAGAAATTATTATCAACAACTATATGCCAATAAACTGAGCATTCTGGATAAAATGGATGCCTTCCTGGAAACTTATAAGCTCCCAAGACTGAAACAGGAAGAAATTCACAACCTGAATAGGCCAATAACCAGTAATGAGATTGAAGCAGTGACGAGAAACCTCCCAAAAAACTAGAGTCCAGGGCCTGATGGATTCCCTGGGGAATTCTACCAAACATTCAAAGAAGAAATAATACCTATTCTACTGAAACTTTTTCAAAAAATAGAAACAGAAGGAAAGCTTCCAGACTCACTCTATGAGGCCAGCATTACCTTAATCCCCAAACCAGGCAAAGACCCCATCAAAAAGGAGAATTTCAGACCGATGTCCCTGATGAATATGGATTCCAAAATCCTCAACAAAACCCTAGCTAATAGGATCCAACAATACATTAAAAAGATCATCCACCATGACCAAGTGGGATTTATCCCCAAGATGCAAGGGTGGTTCAACATTTACAAATCAATCAATGTGATAGAACACATTAATAAAAGGAGAGAAAAGAATGATATGGTCCTCTGAATTGATGCAGAAAAAGCATTTGACAAAATACAACATCCTTTCCTGATTAAAACTCATCAGAGTATAGGGATAGAGGGAACATTCCTCAAGTTCATAAAATCCATCTACGAAAAACCCACAGCAAATATCCTTAATGGGGAAAAGCTGAGAGCCTTTCCCTTAAGATCAGGAGCATGTTAAAGATGCCCACTCTCAGCCACTATTTTTCAACATAGTACTAGAAGTCCTGGCAACAGCAATCAGACAACAAAAAGAAATAAAAGGTATTCAAATTGGCAAAGAAGAAGTCAAACTCTCTCTTTTTGCAGATGACATGATACTTCATGTGGAAAACCCAAAAGACTCCACCCCCAAATTACTAAAACTCATACAGCAATTTAGTAATGTGGCAGGATACAAAATCAATGCACAGAAATCCGTTGCTTTCTTATACACTAACAATGCAACTGTAGAAAGAGAAATTAGAGAAATGATACCATTTACAATAGCACCCAAAACCATAAGATACCTTGGAATAAACCTAACCAAAGAGGTAAAGGGTCTATACTCTAGGAACTACAGTACACTCATGAAAGAAATTGAAGAAGACACAAAAAAACATTCAATGCTCATGGATCAGAAGAATAAACATTGTTAAAATGTCTATGCTACTCAGAGCAGTCTATACCTTCAATGCCATCCCGATCAAAATTCCAATGACATTTTTCAAAGTGCTGGAACAAACAATCCTAAAATTTGTATGGAATCAGAAAAGACCCCGAATCGCCAAGGAAATGTCGAAAAAGAAAAAGCTGGGGACATCACGTTGCGCGATTTAAGCCATATTACAAAGCAGTGATCACCAAGACAGCATGGTACTGGCACAAAAACAGACATATAGACCAATGGAACAGAATAGAGAGCCCAGATATGGACCCTCAACTCTATGGTCAAATAATCTTCGAAAAGGCAGGAAAAAATATGCCATGGAAAAAAGACAGTCTCTTCAATAAATGGTACTGGGAAAATTGGACAGCTACATGCATAAAAATAAAACTCGACCATTCTCTAACACCATACACAAAGATAAACTCAAAATGGAGGAAAGACCTCAATGTGAGACAGGAATCCATCAAAATCCTAGAGAACATAGGCAATAACCTCTTTGACATCGGCCACAGCAACTTCTTTCAAGTTACATCTCCAAAAGCTAGTGAAACAAAAGCAAACATGAACTTTTGGGACTTGATCAAGATGAAAAGCTTCTGCACAGCAAAGGAAACAGTCAACAAGACAAAGAGGCAACCCACAGAATGGGAGAAGATATTTGCAAATGACACTACAGATAAAGGGCTGGTATCCAAGATCTATAAAGAACTTCTCAAACTCAACACCCAAAAAACAAATAATCAAGTCAAAAATGGGCAGAAGACATGAAAAGACACTTTTCTGAAGAAGACATACAAATGGCTAACAGACACATGAAAACATGTTCATCATCATTAGCCATCAGGGAAATTGAAATCCAAACCACATTGAGATACCACCTTATACCAGTTAGAATGGCAAAAATGGACAGGGAAAGAAACAACAAATGTTGGAGAGGTTGTGGAGAAAGGGGAACCCTCTTACACTGTTGGTGGGAATGCAAGTTGGTACAGCCACTTTGGAAAACAGTGTGGAGGTTCCTCAAAAATTTAAAAATTGAGCTACCCTATGACCCAGCAATTGCACTACTGGGTATTTACCCTAAAGACACAGATGTAGTGAAAAGACACAGATGTAGTGAAAAGAAGGGCCATATGCACCCCAATGTTCATAGCAGCAATGAGATGCCCTTCAATAGATGAATGGATAAAGAAGATGTGGTCCATACATACAATGGAATATTACTCAGCCATCA
>NC_138375.1:21343793-21398127 GCF_054177405.1 Leptonychotes weddellii | reverse complement strand
GGAGGGAGAGATGAACCATGAGAGACTATGGACTCAGAAACAAACAGGGTTTTAGAGGGAAGGGGGGTGGGAGGATGGGTTAGCCCAGTGATGGGTATTAAGGAGGGCACGTACTGCATGGAGCACTGGGTGTTATATGAAAACAATGGATCGTGGATCACCACATCAAAAACTAATTATGTATTTAATGGTGACTAACATATTAAATTTAAAAAAAAAAAAGAGAAATTCATGGGCTGCTTGGGTGTCTCAGTCAGTTAAGTGTCTGCCTTCGGCTCAGGTCATGATCCCAGGGTCCCGGAATCGAGTCCCACATTGGGCTCCTTGCTCAGTGGGGAGCCTGCTTCCCCCTCTGCCTGCTTGTGTGCTCTCTCTTTCTCTGACAAATAATAAAATCTTAAAAAAAAAAAAGGAAAATGCACTATATTGTACACTTAAAACTATTATTACACTGTATGTTAACTAACTGGAATTTAAATAAAAATAAAACAAAAAATGCATCCATATTCTAAAAAAATACTAAATAGTATTTTAAATAATCTATGAATAAATACTATACCTGGTTTCTCTCACATATTACTAAATCCTAAATCCTGTGAAATATGTCAATCCATCAATTAGTTTCATGGTATACATTTTTACTTAATAAGGATATAACAAACTACCTCAATATAAGAGCTATTTCTTTGGGGTGCCTGATGGGCTCAGTCAGTAGAGCATCAATCTCTTGATCTTGGGGCCATGAGTTTGAACCCCATGTTGGGTTAGAGATCACTTAAATAAATAAAACTTTAAATTAAACATTGTTATTTGATTTTTGCTATTGAACTGTAGAAGTTCTTTATATATCTTAGATATTATTATATATTATATATCTTAGATAATCTCTTATTAGATGTATGATATGCAAATATTTTCTTGCATTGCTTTGGTTGCTTTTAATTTTATTGACTGTTTATTTCGCTGTGCAGAAGCTTTTAGTTCATAATAGTTCCACTTGTTGATTTTTTGCTTTTGTTATTTGTGTTTTTGGTGCCATATCCAAAATATTGTTGCGAACACCGATGTCAAGGAGTTTTCCCCCATATTTTCTTCCAGGAGTTTTGTAGTTTTAGATCTTATGTATGAGTCCTTAATCCATTTTGAGTTAGTTATTGTGAGTGGTATAGGAGAGTGGTCCAATTTCATTCTTTTGCATGTGAATATCCAGGTTTCCCAACATCATTTGTTAAAGAGACTTTTACCAGTGTGTATTCTGAATTCCCTTGTCAAATATTAGTTTGCCATATGTGTATGGGTCTACTTCTAGGCTGTCAGTGCTATTCTATTGGTCTGTGTATCTTTTTATACCAGTACCATATTGTTTTGGTTACTCTAGCTTTATAATGTAGTTTGAAATCAAGGAGAGTGATGTCTTCAACTTTGTTCTTTCTCAAAATTTCTTTGACTTTTCAGGGCCTTTTTTGGTTCCATACAGATTTTAGGATTTTTTTTTCATATTTCTGCAAAAAATGCCATTGGAATTTTGATAGGGATTGCATTGAATCTGTAGAAGGCTGTGGGTAGAATGAACATTTTAACAGTATTAGCTCTTCTGATTTATGTACATGAGAATCAGCATCGTAAATGAATCAGATATTTTTTTTTTTTAAAGATTTTTTATTTATTTATTTGACAGAGAGAGACACAGCGAGAGAGGGAACACAAGCAGGGGGAGTGGGAGAGGGAGAAGCAGGCTCCCCGCAGAGCAGGGAGCCCGATGCGGGACTCGATCCCAGGACCCCGGGATCATGACCTGAGTCGAAGGCAGTCGCTTAACCGACTGAGCCACCCAGGCGCCCAATGAATCAGATATTTGTAACATAAATGGAAAACTGAAAATAACATTGTAAAATATGGAATTGTTTGAGTAAAATTGACACAAGGCAATAAGATCCCATTTTTTGGTCACAGGAGTCTGGCAATACTAGCATTCTATAGAAAACCTTTTAAATACTGGCTATTGTATACTGAGACTTGTATCAACTTCTAATGATGGTGAGTCATCAGGTAATCTTAGTAGGAAAAATTTATGACAATGGATTACATTGAATATTTTCTATGATATTACATAACATCTTAAAATATGAGGAAAACTTTTGTCTACAGGTAACTCATTTGAAATTGGGGAGAGAAAAAATATGTCTCTGCTCAGAGAGACCATCTTCACTTAGGGATTATAATCAGAATGAGTGAAAGCTTAGTAATCATGGGGATTTAGAAAAGCTAAGGCTTGTAAGAACAAAAACATAAAAATTTTACAATTTGGGAGAAAATAAGATTGGAACAAAAAAATAATACTGACCCCAAAACCTCTCCCAAGCACCATCTATGAAGCATTATGTGACTGATAAAGGGGACAACCTGGTTATTGTGAAGATACAGCTGTCTAAAGCAAGGATGTCCCTGCCAGAGACAATTGGTTAAATTATCTGTTAGCTGAGACCAAGAGGAAAGGAAGGTATTAAATTAAGGTGTTATGGTACAAATAGAGCAGAGAGCTTTTAATGATGAACCAGAAACTTCCAGATCCATAGCCCCAAGCAATTCCTGATTGTATATATCTGGTTATGAAGTTGAATGAAAACAAGTAGCATAAACAACTAGTTTTTAAAGAGCTGTATTAAAAAGCGACCTCAAGCCAGGGCAAGTATATGTCTGCTAAACTTCCTAAAGCAAACACAGGGCCCAGGAATTTTTACCTACAGAAAGTACATTGTTAGAGTGGTGCAGCACCCAGGAAAGAAGTTTTCTATAACGTCCACTTTACTGTATCACAGAGACCTATAGCTATACTCTGAGAGGGGAGAACAAAAGGTCTCTGATTCACAGGTTTTGAAAATCACTTCTGTGACAGAGCAGGAATTTTCTGTACACCCGTCCACCAAGTAGAGTATATTATAGACAACCACAAGTTTTCCCATTGCCCACCTTTATAAAAAGCAGATTTTTAAATTAAGTTTTTGTTTTAATCCCAATATAGTTAACATACAGTGTTATATTAGTTTCAAGTGTACAATATAGTGATTTAACAATTCTGTATATTACTCAGTGCTCATCCTGATAAATGTACTCTTAATCCCCACCATCTATTTCTTTTTTTTTTTTAGATTTTTTTATTTGTTTATTTGAGAGAGAGAATGAGAGACAGAGAGCATGAGAGGGAGGAGGGTCAGAGGGAGAAGCAGACCCCCCGCTGAGCAGGGAGCCCGATGTGGGACTCGATCCTGGGACTCCAGGATCATGACCTGAGCCGAAGGCAGTCGCTTAACCAACTGAGCCACCCAGGTGCCCCCCACCATCTATTTCACCCATCTTCCCACTTACCTCCCCTCTGGTAACCATCAGTTTGTCCTCTATAGTTAAGAGTCTGTTTTTTTGTTTGTTTCTTTTTTCCCCTTTTTTTCATTTGTTTTGTTTCTTAAATTCCATATATGAGTGAAATCAAATGGTATTAGTCTTTCTTTGACTTATTTTACTTTGCATTAAACTCTCTAGCTCCATCCATGTTGTTGCAAATGGCAAGATTTCTTTTTTTTTAAGGCTGAATAATATACCATCATATATATTTATATATATATATGATGGTATATATATATATTATATATATATATATTACATTACATCTTCTTATCCATTCATCTATCAATGGGCACTTGAGCTGCTTCCATATTTTGGCTATGGTAAGTAATATTGCAAAAAACACAGGGGTGCATATAATCCTTTTGAATTTGTGTTTTCATATTTTTGGGTAAATACCCAATAGTGCAGTTACTAATTTGTATGGCAATTCATTTTAATCTTTTGAAGTACCTCTATACTGTTTTTCACAGTGGCTGCACCAGTTTGCATTCCCACCAACAGTGCATGAGGGTTCTTTTTTCTCCACAACCTCACCAACACTTGTTTCTTGTGTTTTTGATTTTAGCCATTCTGACAGGTGTGAGGTGATATCTCACTATAGTTTTAATTATCATTTACTTAATGATGAATGATGTTCAGAATCTTTTCATATGTCTGTTGGCCATCTGTATATCTTCTTTGGAGAAATGTCTGTCCATGTCTTCTGCCCAGTTTTCAACTGGATTATTTGTTTTTTGGGTATTGAGTTGTACCAGTTCTAATCTTTTCATGTGTCTGTTGGCCATCTGTATATCTTCTTTGGAGAAATGTCTGTCCATGTCTTCTGCCCATTTTCCAATTGGATTATTTGTTTTTTGGGTATTGAGTCGTACCAGTTCTTTCTTTATATATTTTGGATACTAACCCTTTATCAGATATGACATTTGTTTAAATATCTTCTCCCATTCAATAGGTTGTTTTTTAGTTTTGTTGATTGTTTGTTTTGCTTTTTATTTTGATGTAGTCTCAATAGTTTATTTTTGCTTTTATTTCCCTTGCCTCAGTAGACATATCTTGAAAATGTTATGGCTGATGTCAGACAAATTACTGCCTATGCCCTCTTCTAGGATTTTCATTGTTTCTGAATTTACCTTTGGGTCCTTAATCCATTTTTAGTTTATTTTTGTGTCTGGTGTAGGGAAAGTTGTCCAGTTTCATTCCTTTGCACATAACTGTCCAGGTTCCTAACACAATTTGTTGAAGAGACTGTCCTTTCCCATTGCATATTCTTGCCTCTTTTACTGAAGATTAATAGATCATATAATTGTGGGTTTGTTTCTGGACTTTCTATCCTGTTCCATATATCTATGAGTCTGTATTTGTGCCAGTACCATACTATTTTGATTACAACAGCTTTGTAGTATAACTTGAAATCTGGAATTGTGTTACCTCCAGCTTTGTATTTTTGAGATTGTTTGGCTATTCAGGGCCTTCTGTGGTTCCACATAAATTAGGATTGTTTGTTCTAATTCTTTGAAGAATGTCATTGGCATTTTGATAGGAACTGCATTAAATATCTAGATTGCTTTAGATAGTTTGGATATTTTAACAATATTTGTTCTTCCAATCCATGAGCATGGAATATCTGTCCATTTTTCTGTGTGTCATTTTCAATTTCTTTCATTAGTGTTTTATAGTTTTCAGAGTATAGGTCTTTCACCTCCTTGGTTAAGATTATTCCTAGGTATTTTATTATTTTTGATTCATTTGTAAATGGGATTGCTTTCTTGATTTTTCTTTCTGTTGCTTCATTTTTGGTTTATAGAAATTCAATGAATTTCTGTACACTGATTTAATATCCTGTGACCTTACTGAATTCATTTATTAGTTCTAATAGTTGTTGGAGTCCTTAGGGTTTTCCATATATAGTATTACGTCATCTGCAAATAGTGAAAGTTTTACTTTTTCATTACAAATTTGGATGACTTTTACTTATTTTTATTTTCTGATTGCTGTGGCTAAGACTTCCAATACTATGCTGAATAAAACTGCGGGTGGACATCCTTGTCTTGTTCCTGATGTTAGTGGGAAAGTTCTGTTTTTCCCCACTGAATATGATATTCACAGTGGGTTTTCATATATGGCTTTTACTATGTTGAGGTATGTTCCCTGCAAACCTACTTTGCTGACAGTTTAATCATGAATGGATGTTCAAGTCAAAATCCTTTTCTGCATCTATAGAAATGGTCATATAGTTTTTATCCTTTATTGGTGTGATGTTTCATGTTTATTTATTTGCAGATATTAAACCACCCTTACATCACAGCCATAAATCTCACTTGATCATGAATGATGTTTTTTTTTTTTTTTAAAGATTTTATTTATTTATTTGACAGAGAGAGAGACAGCAAAAGAGGGAACACAAGCAGGGGGAGTGGGAGAGGGAGAAGCAGGCTTCCCACTGAGCAGGGAGCCTGATGCTGGGCTCAATCCCAGGAACCCGAGATCATGACCTGAGCTGAAGGCAGATACCCAACGAGTGAGCCAACCAGGTGCCCCATGAATGATGTTTTTAATGTATTATTAGATTCAGTTTGCTAATATTTTGAGGATTTTTCCATCTATGTACCTCAGAAATATTGGCCTGTAGTTTTTTTTGTTTGTTTTGTTTATTTATTTATTTATTTTTTGTGGTGTCTTTATCTGATTTTGGTATTAGGGTAATACTGACCTTATAGAATGACTTTGAAAGTTTTCTTTCCTCTTCTATTTTTTTTTAGAATAGTTTGAAAAGAATAGGTATGAAATCTTCTTTAAGTATTTGGTAGAATTCACCTGTGAAGCTATTTGGTCCTGAACTTTTGTTTGTTGGGAGTTTTTTTTTTTTTTTGATTATACAATTTCACTGCTGGTAATTGGTCTGTTCAAATTTTCTATTTATTCCTGATTCAGTTTTGGGAGGTTATATGTTTCTAGGAACTTACCCATTTCTTCTAGGTAATTCAATTTGTTGGCATATAATTTTTCATATATAGTCTCTTACAATCTTTCTATTGCTGTGGTGTCAGTTGTTATTTCTCCTGTTCATTTCTGATTTTGAGTCCTCTCTCTCTCTCTCTTTCTCTCTTTCTCTCTCCCTCTCCTGTTCTCCCTCCCTCTTTAGATGAGTCTGGCCAAAGGTTTATTAATTTTGTTGATCTTTTCAAAGAACCAGCTCCTGGTTTCATCAATCAGTTCTGTTGTGTTTCAGTTTCTATTTTATTTATTTCTTTTTATAAAGATTTATTTATTTATTTATTTGAGAGAGAGAGGGAGCATGAGCAGGAGGGCAGAGGGAGAGGGAGAGAGAATCTCAAGCAGACTCGCATTGAACGTGGAGCCTGACATGGGGCTCAATCTCACAACCCTGAGATCAGGACCTGAGATGAAACCAAGAGTTGGATGCTCAACTGACTGTACCACCCAGGTGCCCCTCTATTTTATTTCTGCTCCAATCTTTATTACTTTTTTCCTTCTGCTGCTTTTGGGCTTTTTTTTTTTCTTTTCTTTTTTTTCTAGCTCCTTTAGGTGTAATGTTAGGTTGTTTATTTAAGATTATTTCTTTGCTTTTTGAGGTAGGCCTGTATTGCTATAAACTTCCATCTTAGAACAGCTGTTGTTGCATCTCAAAGATTTTGGCCATTATGTTTTCAATTTCATTTGTCTCTGTGTATTTTTTTATTTCATTTGTGATTTCTTGGCTGACCAATTCATTGTTTAGTAGCATGCTATTTAACCTCCATGTATTTATGTTATGTCCAGGATTTTTCTTGTGGTTGATTTCCAGTTTCATAACATTGTGGTCAGAGAAGATGCATGGTATGACTTTGATCTTTTAAAATTTGTTGAGACTTATTTTGTGGCCTAATATGTGATCTGTTCTTGAGAATCTTCTATTTGGATTTGAAAAGAATGCGTATTCTGCTCTTTTAGGATGGTATATTCTGAATATATCTATTAAATCCATCTGGTTCAACATGTCACTTAAAGACACTGTTTCATTGATTTTCTGTTTGGATGATCTGTCCATTGATGTAAGTGGGATGTTAAATCCCCCCACTATTATTGCATTGCTATTGATCACTTCCTTTAAGTTTGTTATTAACTGCTTTAAGTATTTAGGTGCTCCTATGTTGGGTGCATAAATATTTACAATCATTATGTTTTCTTGTTGAATTGTTCCCCTTTACTTATTTTTCCCCCTTTAATTATATAGTGTCCTTCTTTGTCTCTTGTTACCATCTTTGTTTTAAAGTCTATTTTGTGTGATATAAGTATTGCTACCCTGGCTTTCTTTTTACATCCACTGCATGATAAATATTCTCAATTCCTTCACTTTTAATCTGCATCCTTCTTTAGTTCTGAAATGAATTTCTTGTAGGCAGCATATTGATGGGTCTTGCTTTTTAATCCATTCCATCACCCTAGGTCTTTTGATTGGAGCATTTAGTTATTTACATTAAAAGTAAGTATTGATATGTATGTGTTTATTACCATTTTGTTTCCTGATTTATGGTTGTTTTTGTAGTTTTCCTCTGTTTCTTCTCTTGCTCTCTTCTCTCATGATTAGTTGGCTTTGCTTAGTACTATACTTGGATTCCTTTCTCAAATTATTTTTGCCTATTAGTGGTTTTTGATTTATGGTTACCATTCAGTTTGTATATAACATCTTCTGCATATAGAAATCTACATTAAGTTGATTGTTGCTTAAGTTTGAATCCATATTTTACTCCTCTTGCCTCCACATTTTAGGTATACTTTATATCCTTTATTTTGTGGGTTTCTTGACTGATTTTTACAGATATACTTATTTCTACTGCTTTTGTTCTTCCCACTTTCCTTACTCTTGCTTATGGTCTTTCTACTCAGAGTTCCCTACAAAAGGCAGTTTTTATTATAATTATCATTCTTTATACCACTTTTTATTTCTGTGCATGTAAGGAAAATAATTCATCCTTTAGCATGATATCACCAAACCCTTAGGAGCTACATCTAAACATGATGAAGAGGACTGAACACTAACCACAGATCTTGTACTTCAGGTTAAATACAGTAATGAACTTTGAATTCTGTCTATTTGAGGAGGAATTGAGACATATTTTATGTGGGCATGGATATTTTTAAAAATGTATTTGTAGAATAAGTTCTTGTATAGCCAAAGAACTTGTAATATTGGATTTCTTGTAATATTGGATTTTGATAGTTGTTCATCCATCCATATTCCATATCACTCCTTACCATTTACCTACTAAAAACTGACCAATTTTCCCCAAATATCCACCTCTTTCTATGAAGCTTATATAACTTAGTAGAGCCTTAATAGGCTGTGTTAGCCTAAGTTAGTCACAATACTTACGTTCCCACCTGTCAGTGATTTGGTGGAATACAGACATGGTATTTATTCAGAATCAAAAGAATTGAGAAGTCCACTGAGGGCTTCTGAGAAAGTTCTTCCTTGCTCTTCATCAAAGAACCTAGGTACCTTGTGACCCTAAGGGCAACCAATCTTAGCATGAAACCAACCCTGAGGACAAGAGTCAAAAGGCAGATAATATTAATGACTCTGATGACCTCATAAAGTCATATATTCAATAACTTTAGAAATCTGCTGTAACTTCCAGTTCTATGAGACAATAAATGTTCTCATTATTTTAGCAAGTTTATACAAGACTTCTATTAATTAAGCCAAAAACACCCCCAAATATTGTAATAATGTTCCCCATTTATTCCCTTCAGGAAACCTAGATGGTGCTTGTGAAGAGATTCTATATAGAACAATTTTCCAGGAGTATTCACAGTTGTCCCACACATCAAGCCTCTGTGTGGTCTATTCTTCCAGAAAACTAAGTGTTTTTTTTTACTTTATTTTGTCCCCTTTGTTGATGAACTCCTATAAACAGGATGGTATATACATGTCTGAACCCCATTTATAAACTATTCAAATACTTAGTCATGTGACTTTAGGTTTCCTTGGAGAGCAAAACATTAGATGGGGAATTTATTTCACTGATTGGACAGCTTATGAGAGAATATTCTATTTTATTTTGGTTTTGTCAATAAGGAGGGCTCTGTGCTCAGAGGAAAATAACCAAAAGAATATAATATTTTCACATGGTTGATAATAGTAATGCTGTTAAATATTTCTTCTAAGACATTATGTGTAATGAATAAGTGCAATTCAGTCCTATGTGTTAGCTATTTCCCTAATTTTTATACTTAATTTTTTTGTCTTTTGCTATTGTAAGCAATGCCTCTGTTAATATTTTTACACAAATCAGTATCATTTAATAAAAATATTATTCAAATGCTTATTTTGAGCAAGATGTTTATGTATTTCAGGTTTAGTATTGGGTATTCATTAAGGAATTTGTCTCCTATTATTATGGAGCCTACACAATAGTGAAGAGAGAAACATGAAATAAAATCTCACAATGACATATTTTTTGTGATAAAAAACAGTATTTCATAAAAGAATAAAAGCTAGGGAGCAGATGTATTTTGTATTAAGACAAAAAACCCAGTTCTGATGAACTAATGCTTATCCTGAGTTGTAGAGGAGACTGGGCCTATCAGGGAGAACATACATCTTACATGAATGTCTAAATGTGGAAAAGAACTTTCTGTACTAGAGAAACTGAAAGAAAGATACTGTGCTTAGAAGCAAGAAAATACACAAGGTGAAGAAGAAAGGAGGAACTGGAATGTGCAAAATCTTGGATTATATCATGAATGTAATGGTGTGCCAGTAAAGATTGGTTAGGAATATAATAACCCACTTAGCATATTGAAAAAAATGTTCGAAATAAAGAATTAGAGTTTTGCACAATATTATTCTTAGTTACCAAAGCACAATGTGACTCAGCATCACTTGTTTAATAAATTCATAAATAATGACTTGGCTGGAATATTGACTAATTTGATAGAAGTTAATTTCCAAAATATGTAAGGGATTTATAAAACTCAATAGCAAACAAAACCAATAATAATAATTCAATTTAAAAATGGACAAAGGGCCTGAATAGGTATTTCTCAAAAGAAGACATAAAGATGTCCAAAAAGTGCAGGGCACCTGGGTGGCTCAGTTGGTTAAGCGACTGCCTTCGGCTCAGGTCATGATCCTGGAGTCCCTGGATCGAGTCCCGCTCATCAGGGAGTCTGCTTCTCCCTCTGACCCTCCCCCCTCTCATGTGCTCTCTCTCTCATTCTCTCTCTCTCAAATAAATAAATAAAATCTTTAAAAAAAAAAAGATGTCCAAAAGTGCATAAAAAGGTGCTGAACACCACTAATCTTTAGGAAATTCAAATTAAAACAACAATTAAATATTATCTCATACCTGTTAGGATGACTGTGATCAAAAAGGCAAAAGATAACAAGTGTTGACAGGGCTATGGAGAAAAAGGAACCCTTGAACACTATTGGTAGGAATGTAAATTTATATAGCTATTACGGAAAAGAGTATAGAGGTTCCTCAAAAATTAGAAATAGAAGTATCTTATGAAACAACAATCCCACTTTTGAATATTTATCCAAAAGAAATGAAATCAGTATCTTAAAGAGATATCTTCACTTTTATGTTCATTGCAGTATTATTCATAATAGCCAAGATATGGAAACAACCTAAATGTCCATCAAAAGATGAATTGATAAATAAAATGTGCTTTTTGGGGCACCTGGGTGGCTCAGTCGTTAAGTGTCTGCCTCCGGCTCAGGTCATGATCCCAGGATCCTGGGATCGAGCCCAGCATCGGGCTCCCTGCTCCACGGGAGGCCTGCTTCTCCTCCCCCACTCCCCCTGCTTGTGTCCCCTCTCTCGCTGTGCCTCTCTCTGTCAAATAAATAAATAAAATCTTTAAAAAAAATAAAAAAATAAAATGTGCTTTTATAATGTGAATATATAATGGAACATTATTCAGCTTTAAAAAAGAAGGGAATCCTGACATTTGTGACAACATGGATAAACATTATAAGTTTTGTTATAATTAAGGTAACATGAAATAGTCTTTATAAATATAAAAAATGAGATAAAATGTATATCCTTTTGATGATATAATTTTTATACCTAAAAAGACTCAGATAAATTCTTAGAAAATATAATGAAGGATCTAGAGAAATTGAACAGATGCAAAAAATAATTTATTACTTGATCTTTCCTATTAGAAATAGTAATAGAATTTTTAAAAATCCATTAACACAGTGGTAAAGTGAAATAGGCCAGACATAGAAAGACACAGGAAGTATGATCTCACTTATGTATGGAATCTAAAATAGTCAAACTCATAGAAGTAGAGAGTAGAATGGTGGTTTTGAGGGGTGTATCTGGAGAAGGAAGCAGGGAGAAGTTGATCAAAGAATACATAATTTCAGTTATGCAAGATGAATAATTTTTTGAGATCTAATATATAGCAGAGTGACTATACTGTACTGTATGCTTGAAATTTGCTGACAGATTAAATCTTAAATGTTCTTACCATGCACACTCATATGAGCACAAAAGCAAATGGTACCTGTGTGAGGTGGTAGATCCAAGAATTATCTTGATTGTGGTGATTATTCCACAATGTTTACATATATCAAAATATCAAGTTGTATGCCTTTAAATATATACAATTTTTATTTGTCAATTTGTATGCCTCAAAAAATAAGAGCAAAACCAAAAAAAAATTAGGTAAAGATATTTGTATAGTTAATTTCCCTATAAGTTTTAAGTAATAAGTAATTTTAATGATATTTAACCCAGTCCAGCCATGGAGTAAAATATAAAAGTTCTTGATTTATTTTGCAATATAAAAATATAGCAAAGTGAAAAGGTTATGGTTAAAGCCCAGTCCTATATCATATATAACTGATATGTCTGTATATACTATACTATGCTATAATTGTATCGAGAAAATAGTATGTTATGGAAAAGTAGGATTAATTGCAAAATTGAAAAGTTAGCTCAATAACATGAATACTATCAAAACATCTCATATCCATAAAATAATATAGCAATACCTTTCTCTAATACGCAGGCAAATTTTTTGGTAGCATTTGAAACTAATTTGTAATTAAGTGTCTAAGCAAAATGGTAATTGTAATCAAAATCATATATCAAATTTTAATAGCAAGCACCACTTTAGATAATGGAACTTTAAAGTCTCCACCAAGGAAAAATCAGGATTAAGACAGAGAGGAATGACATCTGCATTATTATGCATTATCATTATAAGTTTTGTTATAATTAAGGTAACATGAAATAGTCTTTATAAATATAAAAAATGAGATAAAATGTAAATCCTTTTGATGACATAATTTTTATACCTAAAAAGACTCAGATAAATTCTTAGAAAATATAATGAAGGATCTAGAGAAATTGAACAGATGCAAAAAATAATTTATTACTTGATCTTTCCTATTAGAAATAGTAATAGAATTTTTAAAAATCCATTAACACAGTGGTAAAGCTATAAGATTCTTTGGAATAAACCTAAAGGAAAAATACCTGACTTTTATGAATAAACCAATACAGATTTATTGAAGGATATAAAACAAGACAAGAAGGAAAGGAAGGAACATACCCTAGTATTTGATGGAAACATACATGTTTATACACATGTTAATATTTTCCATAATTAAAAAGTCGATGTGATTCCAACTTGAAATCAATTTTTAGAGTTATGCTATAACCTTAAGCCAATGGAAAAGTTTTTCTTTGCCAGTTTTGTTTGTTTGTTTATAAACTGGGAACTGTTTATTTTTTGTGTTGAGAAGCTTATGTACAAAAAGGCATGAGGAGAGGGAGGGAATTGCCCATTGCCTGTACAGGTCAGGTTGGGGGTGCTGGAGAGTGAGTCTGATAAAGAGTCAGGGGAAGTTCTTTGAAAATTGGCTCAACTCCTACAATGTGCCTCATGGGAAGTAGCCTCTGGGACACCTGGGTAAAGCGGCAGACAGGGGTGACTGTAAAAGTCAAGAACTTTACTTGCAGACTCCCTACCTTTAATCCTTTCAGTGAAGTCTGACCAGACTGCTAGGGACCTATCTCCTGTGACCTATATTCAAGCATTGCTTTCTCTGTGATCTTGTAAGGGTCCTGCAGTTCCTTGTCTGAGACCAGGATGTTGGTGGTGGGTCAGAGTGCCTACCTGGCCACAAAATTATTCTAAAACAATGGTTAGTTGGGAATTTTCTAGATTTTAACATGTAATAGAGCTTAAAACAACTAACAAACCTCAGAAAACTATAGACAGAGAAAGTATCCAGTCATAATGAGGATAAATTAGAAATACATTCAGAAAAATGGAAACTGAGAAACTTTCTTGCCAATGGAACTGTATTAAAGGAAATACTAAAGGTTATTCTTCAGGCTGATGAGAACCACCACCCATTGGTACTCACATGTAAAGGAAAGAATGAGAGAAATAGAAATTGTAATTATTTAAATAAACATGCAAAAAAACAAAACCCAACATTTTTTCCTGCTCTTAATTTAGATGAAAACAACTGTCTTGTATTAAGCCAAAATAATTACAGTATACTGTATAACTGTCCCCAGACAATAAACAAATAATAAACAGTAGGAGTAGAAATCAATGAAATAAAAATATTCAATATAAATATAATTAACAGAGACAAATGCTTTTTTGTGAAAAAAAAAATAACAAAATTGGTAGACTTTTACCATGAGTGTTTAAGAAAAGGGAAGGAGGGGGGCGCCTGGGTGGCTCCGTCTATTAAGCCTCTGACTCCTAATTTTGGTGCAGGTCATGAGATCAAGCCCAGTATTGGGTTCTGCACTGGGCATGGGGTCTGCTCAGGCTTCTCTCTCTCTCCCTATTCCACTGCCCCTTCTACACTGTTCTCTCTCTCTAAAAAAAGAAAAAAAAAAAAAAAAAAAGGAAAGAAGAATGGGAGCAAAAGGATTTATTACTACAATTCTTCAGATTGTTAGAGGGAAGCCCAGAGGCTTCCTGATGCACTAGAGGCCAGAGTAGTGTAGTTTGAAAAAGGTCAAGCAGTGAGATTTCAGAAATCTCACTGCTTGACCTTTCTGGTAAGATATCTTCAGTGACATACCTGATCCTTAGATTTGGCAATGCAAGGTTTGTTGGGGTCCCAAACTTTTGGGAGAACAAGAGGAGCGATGCCAGACTGTAGTTAATGACTTAAATTAACTGTAGTGTTTGGATGATGGTTTGAAAAAAATTTATATGCAGATAGCTTATTCAGGAAGTTTGGCTGTGGAGTAGAAGACAAGAGTACAATCTACCAGGAAAGGGGTATGTATAGTCAATATGGATTGTTTATCTCTTTCTTTTTTTAAAATTTTTAACTGAAAAGTAGAATATGTTTACACATCTGCAAAGAAATTGACTGGCCCATAGGACAATAAAACTTTATTTCCCAGCTCTGTAAAAAATAGATGGAGATAAATGAAATGACATCAGTTGTTTTTATCATCTGAAAACCTTGCTGCAAAGAACCAATAATCTTGGTTAAATGTAAAATATAATTTATTTTGTTTGTTTATGTTCACCTTCCTTTCAATAATAAGAGCTCTCTTAAAGGTTTATAATTGTGGCTTATTGAATATTGCATTCACAATGAAACTGACAGCCAATTAGTCAAGGATCTGTCGAATTAAGTAAAAGTGCAATTCACATGCTATAAACAAACTGAAAGGGGAAAAAAACAGCATTAGTTAAGAGATAAAAAGATTACAAAATCTTGTAGGCTACTGACCTTTGTTTCAGATAAATGCATTTACGTACATACAGATACATTTAAGGGTAGTAAATGTATTTCAAATTCAATGGATAAAATATCCAAAAGTCTATAATTATGTTGTTCATTGTATTAGGCAATTATTGTCAGTTTTAATGCTTTGCCACTGTATCATGCCTTAGGCAAATACTCTCCGTGTTCATGAATATTGGAGAGAACAAGTCATAAATCTGTAAACTGAACATAAGCATCTTTCAAGCTGTCTGGCCTCTTGCAGTGTTTGCAAAGCTTAACATATATTTTAATCTGTGCACTGCTGTTTTTATTTGCTGCCTTCCATCTTTCTGTCCATCTTCTTGCCTCCTGTCTTTCCATCGATCCATCATTTTTTCCAATTAAGGGCAAGCTAGATGACAGACATGACAGGCACTCAATGTCCAATGCCACAGACTCTAAGTAGAAGTAATTACTGTATATGAGACAGAGGCAGTGTACCCGGGCTGCCACCCTGGGTCCCCATGACAGTAGCTTACTTGTTTGAGTAATAGGCATGGGGATGAAGTGAAGGGTGGGGAATACTGAACACAATCTCAGAAGCAATCCTGTAAGATTAATTCCTTTTGATTTGACCAACTGAACATAAAATTTAGGTTTTGTTGAATTTATAATTGAGGAAAGTATTTAATAATGGATGCTGGTATACTCTGAACAATTCAGCCCTGGAGGGGAAGATTTTTGGAAAAATGCTACAGGCTTTATGTGCAAAAATATCCTTGATTTTCTCTTGTTATAGGACTTGTCATTAGAATTAAGGAAAGAGTAACTTGTAGCTGAGCCATAATAATGATATTTATTCAGCCATGAGTACAGAGTGAATTGTGTATAAAATATTAGAGAAACATACACATCATTTGTATATATCACCATGCATGATTTATATATATTTAGTAAGCTTAGAAGATATTTTTCAGTTTGTAACCCTATTATAAAGGATGTATCAGTTTTTGAACCAATGTATTAATCCATGGTTCTTTTTAAATGAAAACAGTGAGGTATCCAGTTAGAAATGAAAGATTTGTGAGATGCAAAAGAAAATACATCCAAATTGTATTTAATAAAATAATTTCTGAGTAGACTGTAAGCAATCATTTTATTATGGTATGATATAATTTGAGATGGAATTTTTATAAAGAAACAGGAGATGCCACTTTCTATAGTGATATAAAAACTGTCCCAATGCCAAGATTGTTGTCTTTATTTAATACAGTTCACCCAATTTAGGGGGTCTGAATTTGCCTTGGGGAAACAACTGGTCCTATGTTTGGATTAAGAAAGGTACAAGATGAATTTGGCACATATTATAACACCAGAAAAAAAAAAAAAAAGAATTGGCTGCTCAAAACTAACAGTCATGTCAAGAGGATCGAAGAGTCAGCTTTAAGAGAATCTTATAGGCCAGTATAAGATAGTTTGAAAAAAATTTTTTAAATGACCATACAGTTGATTAAATCTCTTCAAATGTAGAAAATGAGTTCATAAAGGCATTCATGAAGAGAAAAAAGTAACATCAAAATGAGAGAAATCATTAGCATTTGCTAAAGCATTAACTCATTACTCTGAAAATAGGTAATGGTAAAGGAATACACATTTTACTATTTTTCTGGTAGAAGCTGCATTTTAGGATTATCAAAGAGCTATGAGAGTCACTATTCTTAAAAATGAAATCTACCTATGAAATGAAGAAATGATCAAATTTAATTAACTTTTTTTTGCATTTTGTATTGAAATAACCGATTTAAGCAACAACCCTGATGGCTGATACCATTGTGTTAAGGTAGAATGTTGATGGAAAGTACTAAAATAGAGGAGTTATGTCTCTACAGGAAAGCATTAATCAATCTTAGTATTAGAAATAGGTTACCATGAAGGTAATAGCCTTAGCTTCAAGTTCCCTTATTTGCATTTGCCACTTCTGAGCCCTATGAGGGACCAGAGCGATGTGTGATGTTTGAAGTAGTTAGGTGTTTTTGAATTTTAATTGTTGTTTGTGTGATTTGTTTACTATTTCTAACTAAATACTTATGCTTGTAACTGGTTTTCTTTGTAATTTTAATTTTTTTATTTGTTTGTTTGTTCGTTAAAGAAGAGACCTCAGAGGGTGCCTGGGTGGCTCAGTCGGTTAAGCATAGGCCTTTGGCTCAGGTCATGATCTCAGGGTCTGTGTCCTGGGATAGAGCCGCTGCTCAGCAGGGAGTCTGCTTCTCCCTCTCTCTCTGCCCCTCCCTCCACTCATGTGCTCTCTCTCTCTCAAATAAATAAATAAAATCTTAAAAAAAAAAAAGAGGAAACTTCAAGTTGTAAAAGCCTCAGGCCTCACATCATCTGGACTTGTTTCTGCTTAGAATCACTAAAATTGACAAAACATGGCTCCCCATGTCATGCAATGAAACCATCCAAAACTACTCCAAAATTCTTGCCAGTGTTTTTGAAGCTCAGTATGTTCAAACCCTTCATATCTAACTGATGTTCAGAAACATCCAGAAACTATGGAGAACAAAAGAAAAAGTTAAATATCCATAAGGAAGCACTCCGTAAAGTTAAAAATGTGGAGTATGCTATGAAATAGTTGAATACATTTAAAAAATATTGATGGAATAGAATAACAAAAAATTAGAATGGAAGATTTTGCATTTTTTTTATTCTGATATAACAAAAAAAACAACAAATTTTTTCAGGGAATGGGGTAAATTGATTATAGATTAAAGATTACATAATATCAATAATCATTAAATGTATAACATGATAATATGATTGTGTTTATGTAAGAAATGTTTTTATTATTATTTTTGGGATTCATCCTAACTTTAAAATTGTTTGGTTTAAAGAGCGACTACTTGGGGATACATTTAAAATGTGTGGAAAAATGTGTTTCTTAAAGCTGGATGACAAATTCCTGAGTTACGGATCTTTCTCCTTTTGTGAATATTTGGAAATTTTTATAATTTAAAAATATTTAAAAGTTTTTCCACAAACATTCTACCACTTTAAACCATTATTGAGTGGTATTTATTCCTGGCGTAGAAGGATGGTTCAGCATATTAAAAAACACAGGCAACAAGAGAAAAAATAGATAAATCAGACTGCATCAACATTAAAAATTTTGGTGCATCAAAGGACACTATTAGAGTGAAAATGCAATCCACAGAATGGAAGAAAAGTATTTGCAAATTATATATCCAATAAGGGACAGATATCCATGATACGTAAAGATCTTCTATACCTCAATAATAACAATACAGGAAATCCAATTAAACTATAAAGGACTTGAGTGGACATTTCTCTAGGGAGTATAGGTAGCCCATGAGCACATGAGAAGATGTTACACATCACTAATCCTGGGGAAATTTGGATCAAGACTGTGATGGCATGCCACTTCATGCCCTGGGATGGTTGAGAGCACCCAGACAAACAAACAAAAAACAATCAGAACAAAACAAAAAAGTGAGAAAAAAAAAACCCAGCAGGTGTAGGCAAAGATATGGAGAGGTTGGAATGTGCATTGCTGATGGGGACATGACATTATGCAATGGCTCTGGAGGAAAGTATGTCTATTCCTTAGAAATTATACAAGGAATTGCCATGTGATCCAGCAATTCAATTTCTATGTATGTACCCAAAAGAGGTGGGAGTGAGGACTTGAAAAGATGCTTGGACAGCCATGTTCACGGCAGCATTTTTGACGGTAGCCAGGGGATAGAGGCAACCAAGACATGCATCCAAGGATAAGAAGATAAGCAAAATGTAGTCTACACATACTGCAGACTATTGTTCAGACTTGAAAGAAAAGGGAATCCTGACACATGCTACAGCATGGACCAACCTTGCAGATGTTACACTGGATGAAGTAGGCCAGTCACAGAAGGAGAAGGGTTGTATGATTCCACTTGTGTGGGACTGCCTAAAGTGATTAGTTTCATAGAGACAGACAGACAGATGGTGGAACAGTAGTTACTAGGGGCTGCAGAGAGGGGTAAATGAGTTAGTATTTAATGGGTACAGAATCTCAGTTGAAGAGGATGGAGAGGTTCTGGAGATGGATGGTGCTGATGGTTACACTGCAGTGTGAGTGTGCTTGATACCACAAAGATGTACATTTGGAAATGGTGAGAAAGGTGGATTTTACATTGTGTATATCTTGTCACAATAGAAAAAAAATTAAGTCTAATAAAATAAATTATAAAAAATTAAAATATACCAAGTGTATATAAAAATACTATGTTTCCGAGAAAAACACTTTATCATACTTGGCTTCATATTTATCTTTTCACAGTAATTTTTGGTGGTAAATATGGATTGCTGCTTTTCACACTCATTAATAACATGGACTTTCTGGGGACTCTGAATTTTCACCTGCTCAATACCACACCAGAAACTAGCACTACTAAAAGAAAAAAAAATTAAAAAGAAACAAAAATAGAATTTATATCATCTATCATGTATGCACTGATATCAATAGTAAACTTTTTCTTTAAAATGCAAAAGTAAGTATTTTAGACTTTGCAGGCCATACAGACTTTGTGCAACTATAGAACTCTTCTGTTGTAGTATGACTGCAACCATAAACAACATGTCAATGAATAGGCGTCGCTGATTCCAATAAAACCTTATTTATAGGGGCGCCTGGATGGCTCAGTTGGTTAGGCGACTGCCTTCGGCTCAGGTCATGATCCCAGGGTCCTGGAATTGAGCCCTGCATTGGGCTGCCTGCTTCCTCCTCTCCCACTCCCCCTGTTTGTGTTCCCTCTCTCGCTGTCTCTCTGTCAAATAAATAAATAAAATCTTTAAAAAGAAAAAAAAAAAGAAAAACCTTATTTATAGGAACAGTCACTGGCCAGCCCTGGATAATTTGCTGACCATAATCTTTACCATGTGGTATATTTGATTATCAAGAGTTTCAGCTTTTCTTTTGGCTCTTAGTTGAAGCTAATGGCTCGACTAAGTGTAACATAAGTGGGCCTATGAAGTACGCGGGGACAGACTTCTCAGTGACTAGAGCCGTCATGATTGGTGTTGGAAATCATTCCAGGTCTATTCCTCTTCCATTATCTTTAAGTTGAGCATTGTCAGGGCACCTGGCTGGCTCAGTCAGAAGAGCAAATAACTCTAGGTCTTGGGGTTGTGAGTGCGAGCCCGATGTTGGGTGTAGAGATTACTTAAATAAATAAAACTTTAAACATTGCCACGTGACTTGCTTTGGCCAGTAAAATGTGATCAGAAGTAGTATATGGATTTCCAGCTGGAGATTTCTGAAATCCAGGTTCAACCTGCCATTTAGCTTTCTCCCTACTGCAATGATTGTGGAAATATGTATCACAATGGAGACTCTATCACCTGAGATATCTGAATGACAGTTATAAACAGAAAAGTCCCTGTAGTACCACAATAAACATGTTTAATTGGCAAGAAGTAAATTTTGTTTGTGTTAAACCATGAGATTTTGTGATTGTAAATTATCACAACATAATTTAATCCATTCTGGGAGACATTACACTCTTAGATTAATAATTATGTAATTTTAAAATTTTCATTAATCATTCATTGTAATTTGCCAAAATCTGAAGCACTGATTAAAGGACTTATCTATTAAAGGGTTGCATCTGCATAGGTTTAGTGATGAAGCATTTTGGAAATGTACGAAGTCTTTATGAAGCCGACCATAAGCACTATGGCGTAGGCTTTCTCCGCTCACACAGCCCAAACTTGATTTTTATTCGGAGTACTATAAATCTATATCAGTGTAATTCCTGTAACTCCTATTTCAATCTCAGACCATCTACTATGAAAATTATGGATTGCAATGTATATTTTATAATGCTGATTTTGATACAGAGGCATGTAAAAACAAAGTGATTTTCTTATATGCAAGAAAATGAAAGATTAAACAAAACAGAGGCTCAAAGGGAAAGAGAGGAAAAATATAAAACAAGACGAAACCAGAGAGGGAGACAAACCATAAGAGACTCTTAATCATAGGAAACAAACTGAGGGTCACTGGAGGGGATGGGATGGAGAGATGGGGTAACTGGGTAATGGGCATTAAGGAGGGCATGTGATATAATGAGCACTGGGTATTATGTAAGACTGATGAATCACAGGCCTGTACCTCTGAAACCAATAATACATTATATGTTAATTAATTAAATTTAAATAAAAAATGTTTAATAAAAAAAGAAAGAAAATGAAAGATGAGTCAGTCACTTTCCTTCTCTTTGCCTATTGAGAAAGCTCATCTTAATTTTACTTTATTTTTTTTTTTTAAAGATTTTATTTATTTATTTGACAGAGAGAGACACAGTGAGAGAGGGAACACAAGCAGGGGGAGTGGGAGAGGGAGAAGCAGGCTTCCTGCCGAGCAGGTAGCCTGATGCAGGGCTCAATCCCAGGACCCTGGGATCATGACCTGAGCTGAAGGCAGATGCTTAACGACTGAGCCACCCAGGCACCCCAAGAAAGATCATCTTAATTTTAAAACATAGTACTTTTTACTATAGCACCTATTTAATTTTAACTTTATTCTGATAGAAAACCCCCCAAACTAATGTATAAATCTATAAGCATAACATGAATTCTAAAAAAAAGTCAGGATAAGAAAATAAATTATATTGTGCAAATTGCTAATTCGTGTAGTTCATTTCATTATACCGCATACTTGACTTTATAATATTTAACTTATAACCCTTGACCATTAACATTCTTTAAAAATAAAATCCAAATCTATTGAATATCTGCAGCATGTCAGTTGGTCTCTGAATTTTGTGAACCTGATCATTCTGTGAAACACAGCATTCATCATTTTAGTCTATGTGTGAAAAGTGCTGAGAGTATCTTATCACGCATTCCCTGCCACAGGTATAGACAAGTGATGATAACAAGCTGTGAACCCAAAAACTGTATTTAATGGTCTATTAGAATAGGTTGAACATTGACAGTGAAAACATTTATTGATAAAATTTCTAACTCATGCTGTGTGGGGAATGGATGACAGAGGAAACCGACTCCTGACAATCAGCACACACCGGGGAAAACATAAGCAATGAATGTTTCTGCAACCTCTGTCACTTCTGATGTGCTTTACGTTGGCCATTGGTTTTAATGAATAGGAACGGGGGTCCGACAAACCTCCGCAGTGTTCTTTAACTTCTCTCCACTCTGCACTTCTGCAGCTCACACATCTGCTTGAACCCATCAGCTATGATAAGTGTACATTTTGAGTCTTAGCAGGATCTGCAGCTTGGGCATGGGAGCATTAAAGCAGGGACCCTCCACAGTTTAAGACATTTTTTAAATCCCATTTTAGGAAAATCTGTCCCTGAGAGCAGTGGATGCAAAGTCTTTAGGAAAGCCTGAAACATCTGCTTGAGACACTGATGTTTCACAGACTTCAAAGGCAACAGATGTGACAAAGCAGGGGGAGCCATTGAGCCTTCGTGTAGTCAGAAGCCGGGGATATGGATGATGCTATGCTTTAACTCAAGCAGATATATTATCTGAATTATTTTTTCTCAGCAAAGTATCTGTTTATTAATTTTTACCGTGCTCATTAGAGTTTATTTTGGCTTTCATTTTACAGCCTCCTTTCATTTCCAGAGTTACTTAGGTCAACACCTTTTCTTCCCTAGACCCTTGTGAGATTGTTTCAGACATTTGTAGTACAGCTAGATTGGTCGTATTCTGCATTCCATTGTGGGATTATCCTGACATTTGAAATGATTTTTTTAAATTTGCATATGTTAAGGTTTACTCTTTATGCTATAAATTTCTATGGGTTTTCACAAATGAATAGTATCAGATGTCCACCAGTATAATATTATACAGAAGAGTTTCACTGCCTCGCCAAAATTCCCTGTACTTCTATTTAACGCTTGTCTATCCCCAAACACCCGGCAACCACTTTTTTTTAAGTCATTATTAAAGTTTTGCCTTTTCCAGAATGTCATACAATTTTTCATTATTTATTCTTTTCAGAACAGCTTCTCTCACTTAGCAATATACATTTACAGTTCATCCATATATTTTTGTGGCTTGCTATCTCATTCATTTTTATCACTGAATAACATCCCATTGTTTGGATACACCACAGTTGGTTATTCACACCTATTGAAGGAGATCTTGGTTACTTTGGGCTTTTGACAATTGCACGTAAGGCTGGTATGTTTATTTGCATGTAGTTTTTTATTTTTAGAATTTTTTCTTTATCTTTGATTTTCTGTAGTTTCTATGACATGCCTACATGTAATCTTTTGGCATTTATTCTGCTTGATGTTCTCTGAGCTTCCTGCATCCATGATTTGGTGTCTGACACTAATTTGGGGGAAATTCTCAGTAATTATTGTTGCAAATATTTCTTCTGTTCCTTTCTCTCTTCTCCTGGTATTCTCATACATATGTTACCTTCTGTGTTTGTCTCAGTCTTGAGACGTTCCTTTTTTTTTTTTTTTTTTTTTTTTACTTTAGTCCTTGTTCTCTTTGCTTTCCCATCTTGAAGGTTGATACTGAGATAGCTCAAGCTCAGAGATTCTTTCCTCAGCTGTGCCTAGTCTACTCATTATTCCCTCAACGCAATAAGGCAATCTTCATTTTTGTTAGTGCTTTTGATCTCTAGCATTTCTTTTTGGTTCTTTCTTAGGATTTCTCTCTCTCTGTTTACATTGCCCATCTGTTTCTGCATACTAACTACTCTACCATTATGGCCCTTAGCATATTAATGTTCTTTAAAATCCTGGTATGATAATTCTCACTCCCTTGTTGTGTCTGGTTTTGATGCTTCCTCTGTCTCTTCAAATTTGTGTTTGTTTTTTTTCTTTTTGGCATTTTAGTATGCCTTGGAATTTATTTTTTTCTTGATAGCCAGACATGAACAAGGAACTGCTGTAAATTTGGTTTTTAGTAATATGATGGTAAGGTGTGGGGGGAAATGGAAGTATTTTCTGGTCCTATGGTTAGATCTCAGTTTTTTAATGAGCCTGAACTGTGAACTTTACAAGTATTTCTCATTTTTTTTTCCCTCTCTTCTTGGTGGATGAGGATGGCTAAATGAGCTGGAGTTGATCCTTCCCTTCTTCCACATGGAAAGCTACACCTGACTGAGGTTGAGCTGTTCCCTTCTCCCAGGTGAGTTAGGGGCTGATAACAGCCTACAAATTAGTCTATGGTTAATTTGTTTCTTCTGAGGGCAGGCCTCATTAAGAACAGAATGCTCTGGCATTTTTCAAAATGGTTGTCTCCCCTCCTGCTGCTGGAAGCATGAGGGAATTTTTCTCTCATATTTACTATGAGAATTTTTTTGAGCTCCTAGAGGTCAAATTCACAAAACTTTGGGAGCCCCTGTGACAGGGAGTTTTTAACTGTTGATGTCCACACTGAGCCTCCAGCACTTCAGCTGCAGGTCATGTTTTACTGATCTAGTACTGGTTCTCTTGGCATGTTCTGCTCCTGAGTCTCTGCTCAGGTAAGTCCTAACTCCCTGTATTCACTTGTCTGACTCTCCAGTCTTGGGGGGAGTGGTTTGTGCTGTGTCCTCTACTCTTTTATGGATTCAAGAAGCGTAGTTGGTTTTTGTGTTTGTGTTTGGTTTTTTTACGTTCAGCTTTTTTCTTGTTAGGATGGAACAGTGATTTCCAAACTCCTTACACATAGAACCAGAAACCTGAAGCCTGCAGGGTTTTTGTGTATATAAGTTTTTAAGTTGCATAAATGCCTAGGAGTATGACTGCTAGGTTGTATAGTTAAGAGTCTGTATGGCTTTGTAAGAAATTGCTGAACTGTCTTCCAAAGCGGCCGAAACATTTTGCATTCCTATAATCCGTGAATGAGAGTTCCTGGTTCTCTGCATCCATGCCAGCAATTGGTGTTAAATTTCTGGATTTTAGCCATTCTAATGGTATGTAACAGTATTCTTTCTTGTCTTAATTTTCAACTTCCAAATGACAAATGATTTTCAGCATATTTTCATATACTTATTTGCCATCTGTATGTTCTCTTTGGTAAGATATTCAGATATTTTACCCATTAAAAGTTCTTTTAAATTCCTCCCTATATTTCGCATACAAAATGTGTTGGGTATGTGGTTTTTTTTTATTTTTATTTATTTTTTTTTAATATTTAAAGATTTATTTATTTATTTTTATTTGAGAGAGAGAGAATGAGAGCGAGCGAGTACATGAGAAGGGGGAGGGTCAGAGGGAGAAGCAGACTCCCTGCCGAGCAGGGAGCCCGATGCGGGACTCGTTCCCGGGACTCCAGGATCGTGACCTGAGCCGAAGGCAGTCACCCAACCAACTGAGCCACCCAGGCGCCCCTGGTTTTTTTTTAAATAGTTTATCCTGGTCTATGCCTTGTCATTCTATTGTCCTAAAAGCTTCTTTTACATCATGTAAATTTTTAGTTTTAATAAAGCCCAACTTAAACAAGTTTTTTGCTCATTGAATGTGCTTTTGATATTTTATCTAAAAACTTATCACCAAATTCAAGGTCACCTAGATTTTCCCTTTCTTTACCTTTGTAGCGATACATTTCAGCATCTTCTTTTTGCCAACTTACTTTCTAACGTTTGCAATTCAGTGAAAACTCCATAATCTGAATTTTTAGCTTCCTAAGTTAGTCTTTAGTTATTGATTTATCAGTCTGAACAATATACAATCTAAATTAAAAGGACTTTCTAACAACAAATACCATGTATTTTAAAGACACTTAAGTTGTTTTACAGAGGTTTTCTTCAAGACTACTTTCAGGGATCATTTCTATAGTTTGTTACAGCGGTTTTCTTCAAAGGCTTAAGTATCTGAACAGCGGTTACAGAGAAATCCATACTTCCATGTGGAAGCACTTTCATTCTTTTTTTTCTTCTGCTGTTTTATTTTCACATTAGTTTTTTTGCAAAATTTTATAGTCCATTGTGGGTATATGTATAAAATATTTGTAAATTTTAAGATCTCCATTTATTTTTTCCCAGTTTTATTGAGAAATAATTGCCATACATCACTGTATACATTTAAGGTGTACAGCATAATGGTATGATTTACAAATATTGTGAAGTGATCACAATAGGTTCAGCTAACATTATTCTTCTCATATGGATACAATAAAAAGAAAAGAAAAAAGAAAAAGCTTTCTTCTTGTGATAAGAACTTAGTATTTACTTTCTTAATTTCCTATATATCACGCAGCAGTGTTAACTTTTATAATGCATTTCTGTCAATTGAGATAAAATTTAACAATTTCCTGGACATGAGATGTTGATATAGCTTGGAATCCAGGTGTATTTTACATGACCTGTCATTTCCAAAGGGGTTTAGGGTATGAACACACTCATACTTTTTGGTTTTGATATGTTTCTTTCAGCATAGCTGACACACAATGTCACATTAGTTTCCAATGTATAACATAGTAATTCAACAACTATATACATTATGCTGTGCTCACGAGTGTAGCTACCATCTACCATCATACATCCCTGTTTAATACCACTGACTGTATCCCCCATGCTGTACTTTTTATTCTCCTGACTTATTAATTTCATACTGGAAGCCCATATCTCCCAGTTCCCTTCAGCCATTTTGTCCATTCGTCTACCTCTTCCTCTCTGGAAACCATCAGTTTGTTGTCTCTATTTATAGGTTTGATTCTACCTTTAGTTTGTTTATTCATTTGTATGTGTGTTTGTAAGATTCTGTATATATGAAACCCTATGATATTTGGGTTTCTCTGTATGACTTATTTCACTTAGCATAATACCCTCTAGGTGTATTCATGTTGTCTCAGATGGCAAGATCTCATTCTTTTTATGGCTGAGTAATATTCCATTTGTGTGTGTGTGTGTGTGTGTATGTGTATGTATATACACACCCCCCACATCTTTATTTGTCTATCAATGGACACTTAATTTGCTTTCATATCTTGGTTATTGTAAATAATGCTGCAATAAACATAAGGGTGCATATACCTTTTTGAATTAGTGTTTTCCTTTTCTTTGAGTAAATACCCAGTAGTGGAATTATTGGATCCTACGGTATTTCTATTTTTAATTTTTTGAGGAACCTCCATACTGTTTCCACAGTGGTTGTACCAATTTACATTCCCACTAACTGTGTATGAGAGTTCCTTTTCCCCCACATCCTTGCCAATACTTGTTGTTTCTTGTGTTTTTGACTTTAGCCGTTCTGACAGGTGTGAGGTGATATTTCATTGTGGTTTTGATTTGTATTTCCCTGATGATTACTGATGTTGAGCACCGTTTCATGTGTCTGTTGGCCATCTGTATGTCTTCTTTGGAAAAATGTCTATTCCTCTGCCCATTTTAATCAGATCATTTGTGGGTTTTTGTTTTTGGTATTGTTTTTGGTGTTGAGTTGGATAAGTTCTTATGCTTTGGTTATTAACCCCCTATTGAATGGTGTTGATATTTTTAATAAATTATAAATAAATAGATGTAATAGATATTTTTTGATAAAAATTGAAGAATCAAAGAAACCAGTTCATTCAGTATGTTAGAAATCTCAAACTGAAAGGAAATAGTGAACGGGATCACAAAAAGTGTTAATGTGGAAGGAAAATAAAGACATTTGTTAATGGTCCTATAATCATCTCCTCTTATACCTTTAATGACTTTAATATCATTTTACCTATGTACATGAGTTTTTTCAGTGATTATAGAAAAATGCCATAAGTGATTTATGATTAAAATTTACTAATCTGGATAAGAGTTTTTCTTTATATAACAGGAAAGTTCTATGTGAAACATTCTATTTAAGAGGAGCAAATGTGGAAAGATCCTACCATGTAATAACCTGGCAGAATGAAGGTACTCAAAATGTTTGCTGAATAAATCATAAAATGATTATGGAAAGTTGGCACAGCAAAAGATGAATAAATTAGATCAATATTTTTGAGTCTAGTTTGCCAAGGATATTAATATTTGCTAAATATCATTACTTGCTATGTTTGAAGCCTTATCCTACTTATTTTACATACATTATTTACTCCTCCTAATTGTCTTGTGAGATGGCTGTACTTTATAAGAGATTTGCCACTTCTGGGTTACCTGGGTGTCTCAGTTGGTTAAGCATCTGACTTAGGCTCAGGTCATGATCTCAGGGTCCTGGGATCGAGGTCCACAGTGGACTCTCTGCTCAGTAGAGAGTCTGCTTGTCCCTTTTCCTCTCCCCCTGCTCACGCTTTCTCTCTGTATCTTTCTCAAATAAAATCTTTAAAAAAGAGAGATTTGTTACTTCTAATTCATTTTTGGTTTATATAAAATAGGTATCTATGTCTAAGTTTGATTACAAGCCTGTATGTATTAAGATAATCATACCCATTGCATTGAATTGAAGGATTTGGAGGGCTGATCAAGGCAAGACATATGCCATGAGGTAGCAATAGCACACAGAGAGCTGCATTTGGGCAGCCCTTGAACAGGTTGCCTGTGGTGGGGGGTAATCCCTCTCAGCAGGAGACCTTTTAGACACCCAGCATGACCACCATCCAGAAAGGGAGGAGGAAAAAGGAATTCCTTGGAAGGAGAATTGAAGAGGAGACTCAGTGTCTGCATTATGTCACTCAGCAGCAAGATAGGGAGTTTTTGGGTTCCAGAGCAGTGGCTTGGGATCTTTAATGGCCCCAGGTTTATCTTATTTACTACAAGCAGATGTTGGGTACAGTTTCATGGGGTATGCAAAGCAGGCCAGCTTCTAAATAGCTAAATATATGCTTATTTGAGCCATATTGAAAGCAACTGGATGTGTTAGAATTGTTTTTTTTGCACCAGCAGGCTTTTGAGCTAATAGTCTTAGACTGCTATAAAGAAGTAAACAGGGTGGGAGGATGGGTTAGCCTGGTGGTGGGTATTTAGGAGGGCACATTCTGCATGGAGCACTGGGTGTTATGCACAAACAATGAATCATGGAACACTTCATCTAAAATTAATGATGTAATGTATGGGGATTAACATAAGAATAAAAAAAAAAAGTAAACAATCCAGGGGCCTTATTTGGCTCATTTATATAACATCTATCAAGTAATTTCTATTCATTCTTGCTATACACAATAAATAAGAATACATTTTGCTGATTTTAAGCTACTTGGCATACATATATGTAATATTACATGAGCTTACTTTTAAATACACACATGCTCCTAAATACTGGGGAAAAAAAAAAGCCTTTCACATATGTTATCATTCAACAAGCTTTGCTTAGGGGATTTCTTTTTTGTGCTTTTTAGGTTTAGGCAATTATGTTAGTCAGCTAGGGCTGCTATAACAAAACACCATACACTGGGTAATTGAAACAATAGAAATTTATTTCCTCATAGTTTTAAAGATTTATTTTGAGAGAGAGTGCATGTGTGCATATGGTAGGGAGGGGCAGAGGGAGAAGGAAAGAGGTCTTAAGCAGACTCCCGCACAGAGCACGGAGCCCAATGAAGGGCTCGATTTCACAACCCTGAGATCACTACCTGAGCTGAAACCAAGAGTCAGATGCTCAACCAACTGAGCCACCAAAATGCCCCTATTTTCTCATAGTTTTAGAGGCTGGAAGTCCACACTCAAGGTGTTGGCAAGGTTTTTTTTTTTTTTTTCTCCCTAAGACTTCTTTTCTTGGCTTGCTGTCTGTTGCTGTGTCCTCAAATGACCTTTTCCTGGTGTCTCTTCTAATAAGGACCCTAGTCCTATTGGATTAGGACTCCACTCTTAATGACCTCATGTAACCTGAATTACCTCCTTAAGGGCCCTATTTTCTTTTGGGGTTAGAACTTCAACATATGAATTTTCAGAGGCATAATACAGTCTATAACATTTTACCTCTGGCTTATTTTTATACATATTATATATATATATTTACATATATAATGTTTCCATTCACATATATGTAAACTGTTTCACTATTTTAATTGTGTGTGTGTGTTATATACCACATACCTACTCTACTTGAACAAGAATTGCAGATTCATTTGGCTTATGAAATTCAGTTCATTTATAATCAGTTTTGCACAGCACTTCAGTGAGAACAGAAAATTAACTTTCCTAGCTGAATAAAACCAAGATGGAAACAAATTTTTAGTTCCTAAAAGAGCTTTGTAAATGATTTTGTATCACATATTTCACTTTATTTATTCCAGCAGACATTAAAATACCTGTTAAATACTCTTTTTTTCATGAAGATGTTTACAACTACCAAATGGAGTAGCCATCATATTCTTAAGAGCTCAACTTAATTATTAAGACTATACTGTATTAAGATCAACCAATTCCGGGCACCTGGGTGGCTCAGTCGTTAAGCGTCTGCCTTCGGCTCAGGTCATGATCCCAGGGTCTTGGAATTGAGTCCCATGTCAGGCTCCCTGCTCGGTGGGAAGCCTGCTTCTCCCTCTCCCACTCCCCCTGCTTGTGTTCCTACTCTCGCTATCTCTCTCTTTGTCAAAAAAAAAAAAAAAATCAATTCCATTAAAATGTCATTAAAACGAATAAATTGAAAGGATTCTCAGAGAAATGAGAAGGAATGGTTATGAGTTACTGAAATTTGAGCTCTATGAAGGTAGTATTCTGTTGCCATGGTTTTTGTTCATATATACAAATAGGAACAAAAGCTGGTAGCATTGCATTTTAAAATGATTCTATATTAAATGTATGCTTCCCCACAAATATTTGGCAATTTTCAAAATTGTATCTATATGAAAGACATTTTTCTGGGATTTAGGATTAGATCTTGGAATAAAACAAACTCCCTGCCCTCACAGAACTTCATTCTAGTATAGAGATGATAATAATCAAACATTTCCTTTATTTTGGTTTTCCCTTTTAGGACTAGCCAGTGACCTTGACAGTTTATTGGTATTCAACACATGAAAGTATATCTATAATCTCTAAATGATAAAGTGTACATATAATAATTGTACTTATAACTATTTCAGGGTGCTATCATGGCCTACCTAATCTATATGTCTAAAATAACCAGCAAAGATAATTCAGCTTTAATTTCTAAATTTATTAGTGAACAGTGGACCAAAATGCAAGAGACCATATAAAGGAATGGTTAAGAAATTAGTTTTTTTTCTCTACTTGACTCCGTTCTCTGCTACTTAATAACTCTATGACATGAGGTAATGTATTCTATCTCCACAAAAATCAGATGTTTTCTGTGTAAAATGAAGGAAATAGTAACTATATTAAAGGATAGCTCTGAGTATTATGGAAGATAATATGTATATCATATTTAGCATGATGCCTAACACGTAAGATTCATTCAGATTTGTGGTAGCTATTATTACTGCTGAAGTGTAGATGTGTTAAAGAGGGCAAGGAGTTTCCATCTAGCGCAAATTTCTTAAAGTTCATATAGATCTTTTGAAAAATAAAACTCATGCCATGGTGTATGGAAAATGTTCCATAGATGATTATTATACTAGCACTGCCCTAGAAAACAAAGTTATTTCTTAGCTGTATATGTTCAGATAAAATTCCAGAACATTTTCATGTATTGTTTGTGAGATTTTCAGCAATTTCAATTTTCTTTTTGATATGCTTGTATTCTTCAGGTTTTGTATGTATGTATTATTATTTTTTAAAGATTTTATTTATTTATTTGAGAGAGAGAATGAGACAGAGAGCATGAGAGGGAGGAGGGTCAGAGGGAGAAGCAGACTCCCCGCCGAGCAGGGAGCCCGATGCGGGACTCGATCCTGGGACTCCAGGATCATGACCTGAGCCGAAGGCAGTCGCTTAACCAACTGAGCCACCCAGGCGCCCTTGTATGTATTATTTTTGAAAAGTAAAAAATATAATCAGTTTCTCACTGTTGGAGTGGCAATTTACAGATAAGCAATGAGAAGAGGCACAGAGTAAGCCATACAGTAATATTGATCTATATTTATGTATATATACATATAAATGATTATATATAGATTTTTTTATAGATATATGTATATACACATGCTAGTATACACACATATTTTACCTTGTCTTTCATCTGAGAGGGCCTAGAGGCTACAACTCTCCAGTAGCAATGAGTACATTTAATGAATTTATTTTGGTTTCTAATTCCATTCTTCAATAAAATGAGCCAGTGCTCCCTGCAGAAAAGGCTGCTTATAGCATCAGATGAAGATATATATCAAATGAGCCCAGAGGATGATGTAGAGCCAGAAAGAAAGGAAGTGCAAGAAAACAAAACAGATCACACATATAATGATGGAAGTATGTTGAAGAAACAGAGGAACCAACTGAAAGAGCCAAGGTTGGAACAATTTGAGCATCAGGATAAATTAAGTGTATCGAGTTATAACATAAAGTATAAGATTAACATCAGTGAGGTCATATTGATATAATAAATTATTGTTGAATTGCAAATAATGTAGATACTCCACACTAAAGGATGTGGAGCATTTCTTAAGTGTGGACTGTGCACAGTGATTTCCTTCCAATGAGTGCAGTACAGGGGGAGAGTACAGGAGGAATAATAAAAACTTTGTAGTGGAAAAAAAAAAGAAAGACAAACACTACTTCAGCAAGGTGGTCAAGGTCAACAACAGCATTGCTAAATCATGTTGATAGTATGCACCCTTGATATGATGAAATGAAAATGTTATATGACTTCTGTGATCTTCCTTCTCCAAATACCAGCCTCCCATGTGAGAGTAAGAAAATATGCAATTCTCAATTTAGGGATATTTTAAAAAGATACTTGAACACTTCTCAAACTGTCAAAATCATCAAAATCAATAAAGTTATGAGAATCTGTCAACAGCTAAGAAGAGCCTAAGGTGACATGACAACTAAACATAATGTGGTATCCTCGATGAGTTTCTGGAAAAGAAGAAGTCATTAGATAAAAATTAAGGAAATCTGAATAAACTATGGATTTTTGCTAATAATTAGTTAATAATAGAGCAATTCTGGTTCATTAACTGTGACAAGTGGACCACACTAATGCATGATGTTGTGATGGAGGCTGCTTTTTACCCATGTATGGTCCAAAAATTGTTTCTTTGTGTGTTTTATATATTTTTTATTGTGGAAAACAATATAAAATTATATAATTTGTCAACTCCGGAAATTACATTCTTCCTTTATCCAGTTCTGTTATTGCTGCTATTTGATGTTTTTCTTGTTTTATTTTTAAAAATTTTAATTGAAATATACTTGACATACAATATTAGTTTCATGTGTACAACATACTGATTTGACAATTATATACATTATGAAATGTTCACTGTGGTAAATGCAGTTGCTGTCATCATACATAATTATTCCTGACTGTATTTTCCTATGTTGTCCTTTTCATCAACATGACTTATTTGTGAGTATCAGTTTCCTATAGCCCTTCAGCTCTCCCAGAGTTAAGCTCTACTGATTTTCAAAGTCAGACATGATGGCTTGCCCCATGCCATTCCCTGGGGCCAGGGATACCCAGTGTGGGGCCTTATCCCCTCATTCCTCAGGGAAGACCTCTGTGCCTATGATATCCCTCCCACTTGTGAGTTGATGCACCAGGGGTTTGGTGTCTCTGCCCCGCCGCCCCCCAATCCTTCTCAATGTGGTTTTTTCTTTATATCCCTTGCAATGGAAGAGTTGTTTGGCTGGTCTTCAGGTTATTTTCAGAGTGAATTGCTTTTTTGTACTTGCATCCTTGATGTATACATGGGAAGAAATGAGCTCAGTATCTTCCTACTGTTCCATCATCCCTACAATCTTCTTTGTTGTTGTTTGCTTAGGATTTCTTTGGGCTAATTCTATAATGTCTGTATTCTTTGTGTATCTGCTGGTCTCTATTTGATTAATTTCATAGAAGGGAGATATACTTAAACACCTTGACCTAATCAGTTTCTAGGACTTTGCTGAGTGCCTCTGTGTCTAGGTGTGGGTGTGTGTTGGGGTACATATTCATTGCTTGAGCCAATAGGTTAGAACTGTCATAATCTTCACATACTACTTATGTTAAGCCTAAAGGTTAAGCAGAGGTTAGAGTACCTTTTCATGTCTCTTCTGGGCATGTGCACAGTCCTACACATGAACACAGCCTCCTAGATTCCCAGAAATATTATGGAGTTTTTCAGAGTATTTTAGTTCCCTCCTTCTCCCCTTCCCCTTTGTGAAACATCCACTAAACCAATGACACATTTTATTAATGATTCTGTTTATTTCCATAGCCCCTGACAATTTTTTTCTAAGTTTTTAAGAAAACTTTTAAACTTCATTCCTATTAATATGTGATGTCTCTACTTTTCTAATAATGGTACAGATGGCTATGTACCTCAATTCCAATGCTCCTAGAATTGAATTATTAATTAAAAAATAGAATATAATATAGCAATTATCAGTACATTTATTGAAAATCTTTATTGAAAATCCTTATTTATCAATACATTTATTGAAAATCCTTATTCACGTTCTTGAGCTTATTTTTTTAAAGATTATTTATTTATTTGACAGAGACACAGCGAGAATGGGAACACAAGCAGGGGGAGTGAGAGGGGAGAAGCAGGCTTCCTGCGGAGCAGGGAACCCGATACGGGGCTTGATCCCAGGACGCTGGGATCATGACCTGAGCTGAAGGCAGATGCTTAATGACTGAGCCACCCAGGCGCCCTGTTCTTGAGCTTATTGTTTTAATCATAATAGTAAACTTCTTTTTAATCTATTTAAATTTAGCTTTCTGTATTGATTTAAATTTTTATTAGCTTTAGTAGAAAGTTTTGTTTTAAATAATGACAATTTAAATAATTTTCTAATACTTCACCAATGTAGCTATAGGCATCTTGCTTTACTAGAAAATTAAGTTTTTAAGTGTCATGCACAATGCCCAAGGAAAAAGTAATGAATGTATTTGAGTATTATTCCTGATTAAATTTGTGTATTTTATTAGATTAGAAACAAAGCTTTGCCAGTGGGAGTATATCATTACATGTAGTATAGAATGGCCCTCATTTCATGGAAAACTAGTTTTGTATTGAAGTTGCATTTCTTTTTCTTTAAATCACTCTTTTCCTCTATCTTTTGGGAAATTTTCAGCAATTGTGGGTCACTGAATAAATTATTTAATGTATGAGAAATAACTAAACAATTAAATTTGTTTAACCCTCCATATTTCATGTTATCTAGATCTCTTGTTAAGTAATATGGCATTATTAAAAAAAGAAAAGAGGTTTCTCATATAGACTAACCTATATCATGACCCTCTTATAATAAGTGGAAAATTGATAATTTTCCAGATTTTTGTGTTTTTACTTATAAATTTGAACTTAAAATAGGTTTAATAAGTAATCTAAAATAAAACATTGCGGTATTGATTCTGCAGTATATTAATAGGTGTTATGATAAAAAAAATTCATGGTAGTCAAATGCATCTTAGAAATGTTGGATTAAAAAATGTTGAGGTTTCTTTATGGCAGAAATTCTCAGTGCATTTGCAAAGTTTAAAAAATATGTTAGTTTTGGGCGCCTGGGTGGCTCAGTTGGTTAAGCGACTGCCTTCGGCTCAGGTCATGATCCTGGAGTCCCTGGATCGAGTCCCGCATCGGGCTCCCTGCTCGGCAGGGAGCCTGCTTCTGCCTCTGACCCTCCCCCCTCTCATGTGCTCTCTCTCTCTTTCATTCTCTCTGTCTCAAATAAATAAATAAAATCTTTAAAAAAAATATGTTAGTTTTATCAACCTGCTAATTTTCATCTTGACCAAAATTACATCATAAAATATTTTTATTAGTATTCTAGAATATTCTAGTGTTCTAGAATATTGCTAATTACTAGAAGCCTAAAGATCCACTTTTAATGTTTACCCAGCCAATTCACAGAAATTACTTAAATCAACAATTATAAAATTTATGCAAAAATAAGCCAATTAAGTATAACAAGGAATGCAGTGCTACATACTTAATATTACCCATTTCCCATTTTACCCCACCAGCCTGTCTAGGGCAGAAAACAGCTTTCTTTACCCTGGCCAACATAGTAAAATATTTTGAACTGTACTGAGTTTCTTCCAAGGCTTTTAATAATATTTCAAGGTTATCAAGTTATGTTCCTCAGCCTTATGTAAACTTAGGTTTTGACCACCTCTATAGTCTCATCTTGTGAACTAAACCCATGTTTTTTGTTCTTGCTTGTTTTTTTAAAATCATTCCATACTCCTCTAATAACTATTCATTTTAGTAGATGAGCTACCTCATAACTCCTCTAGGTCTACTTCTCCTGAGGCTATTACATCAAAGTGAGAACTAGTTTCAAACTAGTTTTTTCCTGTGTTTTTCTTTTCTTTGACAAGTGCTGAGTAGTGAGAAACTTAATTGTAATTGGATCAACTGTGTCTTTCATATAGCATGAAAAATATTTAACTGCCCAAAACGCATGTATAGGGTTACTGTATATACTATATATATAATGCTATGACTCCTTACTTGGAAGTGTGAAACTCAGGGCAAAAAGAAAAAAAAAGGTGGGGCAAGGGAGAATGAGGTAAGGTTTTCCTCTTATTATCACTTTTTTCTTTCCTTTTCTTTTTTACCATTCTAAATTATTTAAGTCATCTTTTGTCACAAGCAAAGGGATAGAAGATCAGTCTACAGGTCATCATTTGGTACAAGTAAAGAAATGAGCTTAAAGTCCCATACACTTTACCAGTCCATGTACAGAGTAATGGTCCAAATTGGTGCTGTGGTCCACAGTGTCAGGGAAGTGGTCCAGATTTTCTTTATTCATATATTGTGGGTTAGAAGTGGCTTTGCATGAAGGCTGTGGAATAGAGTGTGGTTGCCATCTTTCCAGAGAAAGAGCATCTCATCATGCAGAGATGAGGTAGAGATCATGTGCTCTCCCTGATGTGACTTCAGGAAAGCAGTCAGCATATTGACTCCAACCCCAGGAAGAATGATGAAGTAGATGAGGATCTTCTATGTATGATCTGAGCCCTCCTCACTTGGGGTGTCTCAACATAGGCCTCCCCAGTTGTGACTGGAACCCATGTAGTAGCCCAGAAATCAGGGACTCAGCTACCACTTCCATTTTTGACCTGAAACTATCATTATCTCTTAATTCACACCATTATTCTAGAGATTAGAAATAAAATATGTATTCCTGTTTAAAAAAAGAATTATGACATTTAAAATTGTGATGGCAGTAAACATCAAGTTATGTTCCTTAGAAAATCTGTGCAATGAAACACATATTCAATTTCAGAATTCAGAAGAAAATCATAGAAACTAGATATGGTGAGAGAAACATTAAGAGAGAGAAGTGGAAAATAAAATCAAATCTACATAAAGTGGCAATGTCATGAAACAGAACTGATATAAAATGATGAATGAAAAAACCACCATGTTAATGTGAAAGAAGAGCCCCATTGACAAATTTATTTTTTTCATTTAAATAATTTATAAAGCCCCCAAAACACCAAGCAAAATTAATGAATCATCACGTTACTTTTGCAAATTACAAAGAGGTTTTTTTTCTTTTTAAAATTATTATTTATTTATCATTTATTTATTTATTTTGGTTTTCTATTTATTTTTGGTGGGTGGGGAGGGAAGGTAAAAAAAAAAAAAAGTTTGGTTTTTGCTTCAAGGAGCTTTTCTAAAGAGTGGTAACTCATTCATTACACATTCCCATGGATGAATACTGTTTTCTTGGCTTTCATGACAGTTTGAATTCAAGGTAATGTGCACGAAATTTATTTTTCTGTAATTCAGTATATTTATTCAGACACACATGGGGTGACCCTTGTGTTCTCTTTCTCATACAAAAGATATTGGCACTTTGGCTTCAAGGACAAATAAAAAGTATCATAAATACAACTTGTGATTTGGATCTGGGCTAATGACTAAGGAACTATTCAGCTATAATAGTCTTGGATATTTCAGTGTCCTGTGAGCTTACAATTAATAAAGAGACTGCTGATTCTAAGAACTATGCCACCAGCAAGCAAGTGAGGGAAGAGTTATAAGTCTGATGCAAAGTTCAGAGCAAAATATCAATGATCTCCTCACTTTTGTGATATTTATAGAGAGTGAGGATAAGAATTATATGAATAATGATAAATAAAAAGTATTTACAGAAATGGGAAAATATTTTTTCATTAAATTTGCCACTTTCTCTAGTTTAATAAGATGCTTGTGAGGAAAAGAAGGCAGGAAACTAGTTATGTTGTTGTTTAGAACTTCTTAAGAGCAAAAAAATGAATACCAATCAACTTCCTTGGTTTAATATTAATTGCCTTAAAGCGTGTTATTTTGTGAGGTGCCTAGGTGGCTCAGTTAAGCATCTGCCTTCAGCTCAGGTCATGATCTCAGGGCCCCGGGATCGAGTCCCACGTCTTCGTCCTGCTCTCTGCTCAGCAGGAGTCTACTTCTCCCTCTCACTCTCCTTCTGTTTTCTTCCTCCCTCTCTCTCTCAAATAAATAATAAAATCTTTAAAAAAACAAAACAAAACAAATCCCATGTTATTTTGTAACTTGAACACCTATGCTGTGCCTTGAAATTTCAAAGCAAAAAGTAAAATCACATAGAAAGCCAGAAATGTCATCAGTGCATCTACACAGATGTTTGCTTGTAGTTTTTGGTATCCCAAACCTTTTTTTCACACATTGCACAGATGCCCTTTTTGTAGGCACAGCCCTGGCAGTAATGAGAACCTGGTTGGTTCACAGAACTTTTACAAATTCTGCAAGTGGAGAACTTATTCTTTCCATATGGATCGAATCTTGCTTTTTTTTTTTTTTAAGTCAAAGCTTTATCTTTGTTCAGCTTTCTTCTGCCACTTTCTGTGGTATTCCTTGCACCATCTTTCCATGTGTTTGGAGTAATAACAGTACCAAGTTTCTTTTCACCCGGGAACTGCAGTTAGCTTCTCCCAAAAGATGCAGCCCCTTAACTCACATTTTTCACACACCATCCTTCCCGGACAGTTCCCTTGGCTGCAGAAACAGCAGCAGCTTGAAAATATCAACACAACCGCCAGGGAAGGATCTTTTCCTTTGTCTTAAAATCCGGAAAGTAACATAATGATGTATCGGTTACTAGGTTCACATCCTTCCCATGTTTCTGAAGACACAAGTCAAGATAAAACTGATAGTTACCAAACATTTGATATGATAAAAACATAATACCACTAATGGAGGAGAAATTTCCTCTGCTGAATATGAGTAGATGGAGGTGACTGAGGGGGTAAAGAAATTAAAAAAAAAAAAAAAAAAACAAGTTTTCACAAGAAACTGAGAATGCATGAAACAAGGATGATAAAAATTCTGATTAACCACAGATAGTGGCAAATTGAATTTTAACTAGATAGTTATTGTTTTCCAAAGCAACAAAAGCAGCTCATCTTCACGAGGCTAGTAGTGGGTACTAAAACTCTTTAATATACCCCATCCCCTACTACTATGATAAATTACACACACAAGTGGTTGGCATTCTTAAGAATATTGGTTAAAGAGAAAGACTAGAAAGTAGAAATGTGTTTTCTTTTGCTCAGCAAGTGAATAACTTCTGTTAGGTTTCTGTTTCCTCTCTGGGGGCCTATTTGACAGTAGCCCATTACTTTTAAGAGACAGCCCCACAACCTACTCGGTACAACAGTATGTTTTATTCTATGATTTCTGTAGGGCACAAATATCATAGTATGATCATGTAAAATACATATGTACATTTTTTGTTTCAAGTTTTTATTTAAATTCTAGTTAACATATACTGTAATATTGGTTTCAGTAGAATTTAGTGATTCATCACCTACAACACCCAGTGCTCATCACAAGTGACCTACTTAATACTCCTCACCCATTTAACCCCTCAGCCTGCCCACCTCCCCTCCAGCAACCCTCATTTTGTTCTCTGTAATAAAGAGTCTCTTATGGTTTGCCCCCTATCTCTTTTCCCCCCTCCCTATGTTCATCTGTTTTGTGTCTTAAATTCCACATATAAAAGAAATCATATGGTATTTGTCTTTTTCTGACTGACTTATTTTGTTTAGCATAATACACTCTAGTTCCATCCACACCATTACAAATGGCAAGATTTCATTCTTTTGATGGCTGGGTAATATTCCGTTGTGCATATATACAACTTATTCTTTATCCATTCATTAGTCAATGGATATTTCGGCTCTTTCCATAATTTGGCTATTGTCGATAATGCTGCTGTGAATATCAGGGTGCATGTATCCCTTTGAATGAGTATTGTTGTGTCTTCTGGGTAAATACCTAGTAGTGCAGGGTTGTCCGGGTGGCTCACTTGGTTGAGTCTCCAACTCTTGATCTCAGATCAGGTCATGGCCTCAGGGTCGTGAGATCAAGCCCTACATCAGACTCTGTCCTGGGCATGGAGCCTGCTTAAGATTCTTTCTCTCTCCCTCTCCCTGCCTAGCTCTTGTTCTCTCTCTCTCTTTCTCTAAAGAAACAAACAAAACAAAACAAAACAAAAACCTAGTAGTGCATTGCTGAGATATAAGGCGGTTCTATTTTTCTATTTTTAACTTTTTAAGGAACTTCCATACGGCTTTCCAGAGTGGCTGCACCAGTTTACATCCCACCAACAATTTAAGAGGGTTCCCCCTTCTCCACATCCTAACCAACACCTGTTGTTTCCTGTGTTGTTCATTTTAGCCATTCTGACAGGTGTGAGGTGATATTTCATTGCAGATTTAATTTGTATTTCCCTGATGATGAGTGATATTGAGCATCTTTTCATGTGTCTGTTAGCAATTTATATGTCTTCTTTGGAAAGATGTCTATTCATGTCTTTTGCCTATTTTTTAACTGGATTATTTGTTTTTTAGGTGTTGAGTTTGATAAGTTCTTTATAGATTTTTGAATACTAACACTTTATCAGATATGTCATTTGCAAATACCTTAAATATGCACATTTTAATTAGCAGACGGTTCTTTTTATATAGATCTTGAAATACAAATCAGAATAAAATTCAGATGGAATAATGACTTAAATGCATAGAACCTAAAATTACTGAAATACCACAGGAGAAAATTGAAACTCTGAGCTACACAATAAAAGCAGACATAATGATTTGATTAAGTATCAAAAACTTCAAAAAGTAAAAACAAATTTCAAAATAGAGAATTTCTGCAATGCAAAATAATTAATACAGTCAAGAGATCTCATAAAGCAAATAGAAATAGAAGATAAAAATTACATTGAACAGTTGTCACAAAGAAGCAATTCAGAAAAACAAAATATAAAAGATAATAAATATAAAATATTCAAACTGCCTAGTATTCAACTAAACACAATTTAAAATTAATATAAAAATTTTATTTATAAATTTGATTCATAAAATTAATTATGTAAAGCATTCAGATTGGTAGAAATATAAACATTGGACCAATATTCTTTGTATTCTTTGGGTCATGCTTTTTATTTAATAATTTAGAGACTTTTTCCACATCCATTTATAGATTTATAATTCTTTCAGAATACCTTCAAAGTCTTATATATTCTGGATTCTTCATCACTTATTTGCCATTCCTATGCAGACAGTGAGTTGTCGTCACTTGGTTACTATACAAACAGTTCTATAGTGGACAACCTTACCCACCCAATTTTGTTTGGATGTGTTTTCTTAGTACTGATCCATTCTCCTGGGAAAATCTTGCCCCCTTTCCCAACCATCAATTCAGGAATCACAAGATTGGTCACTTACTTTTAAAACTGTATTATATTATTGAGATATGTTACTTTTGTGATCTCAGAATTCTTCCTCAATTTGGTCTTATTATATTAACAAAATCATCTTCTATTGAAAGGTAAAAATATTTTCTATTTTTACTGAAGATACACTTATTTTCATTTTCCTTTTGTTGGTGGCACTAAATTGCTGAGAAAAGGCATAAGAAACAACTTTATTCTGCCAAATAAAATTATAAATCAGTTTAATATTTAGTAATATTTTCTAATATTGTTTTTTTATACATTATATAACTTAGGGTATTTACAAACTATCACAAACACCAGAACATTAAATAAATATTAAAATTACATATTACTTCTTTGCTCTTGAAATTACATCTGGTAAGCATTTTTATTTTTTAAGGAACAGTGTGGGTAAATGGTAGTCCTTTATTGGAGTATAATATAATCTCAAGGTTATATTTGTTTCAAGTGTGTAGCATATTGATTCAACAATTCTATACATTACTCAGTACTCATCATGATAACTGTAGTCACCATCTGTAACCATACAATATGATTACAATACTATTAACAATATACCCTATGCTGTACTTTTCATCTCCATGACAGTTATCTTATAACTAGAAGTTTGATTTTTTTAATACTTTGTATCTATTTTGCCCATCCTCCCATCCACCTCCCCTCTGGCAACCACCAGTTTGTTCTCCATATTTATAGGTCTGATTCTGCTTTTTGTTTATTTATTTATTTTTTAGATTCTGCATTTAAGTGAAGTCATATGGTATATGTCTTTATCCATCTGACTTATTTCACTTAACATAATATCCTCTAGGTCCATCTGTGTTGTTGCAATGGCAAGATCTCATTCTTTTTTATGGCTGAGTAATACTTGTGTGTGTGTGTGTGTGTATAAACCATATCTTCTTTAATCATCTGTCAATGGACATTTGGTTTGCTTCAGTATCTATTGTAACTAAAGCTGCAGTAAACATGGGGATACATATTTCTTTTCAAATTAGTGTTTTTGTTTTCTGTAGGTAGATAGCCAGTAGTGGAATTACTAGATTTTATGATATTATTTTTAACTTTTTGAGGAAACTCCATACTATTTTCCACAGTGGCCGCACTAATTTACATTTCTACCAAAAGTGTACAAGGGTTCCCTTTCCTCCACATTTTTGTTAATACTTGTTACTACTTGTCTTTTTTTTTTTTTAAGATTTATTTATTCTAGAGAGAAAGCGCACAACAGCAAGGTGAGGAGGGACAAAAGGAGGGGGAGAGAGAGTGTCAAGCAGACTCTGTGCTTCAGGGCTCGATCTCACAACTAGGAGATCACGACCTGAGCCAAAACCAAAAGTCAGACAAATAATTGAGTACGCCACCCAGGAGCCTCTTTGTCTTTTTGATACTGCTTATTCTGACTAGTGTAAGATGATAATTCATTGTGGTTTTAATATTTCTCTTAATTATTAGTGATGTTGAGCATCTTTTCATGTATCTGTAGGCCATGTCATCTTTGGTAAAATGTCTATTCAGATCCTCTGCCCATTTTTGAATCAGATTTTTTTTTTGGTGTTAAGTTGTATAAATTCTTTATGTATTTTGGATATTAACCCTTTATAGGATATATAATTTACAAATATCTTCTCCCATTCAGTAGGTTGCCTTTTTGTTTTGTTGATGGTTTTCTTTGCTGTGCAAAAAGTTTCTATTTTACTGTAGTTCCAACAGTTTTTGTTTCCCTTGGTTGAGGAAACTATCCACAAAGGCAATGTACAAGAGATTACTGTGTATGTTTTCTTTTAGGAGTTTTATGGTTTCAGGTATCACATTTAGGTCTTTAATCCATTTTGAATTTTTTGTGTGGGTGTGATGTGAAAAAGTGGTCCAGTTTCTCTCCCCTCCCCTCCCCTCTGCTTCCCTCCCCTTCCCTTCCCTCCTCTCTTCTCTTCCCTCTCTCCTTCCCTTCCTTTCCCTCTCCCTCTCCCTTTTCTCTTCTTTTTTTTCTTTTCTTTCATATAGCTGTTTATTTTCCCCAAAACCATTTGTTGAAATGACTGTCTTTTCCCAGTTGTATATTCTTACCTTCTTTATCATAGATTAATTGACCATATTGCTGCATGTTTATTTTGGGCTGTCTAACATGTTTCATTGACCTATGTGTTTATTTTTGAACCAGTTCCATACTGTTTTGATTACTATAACTTTGTAGTATATTTTGAAATCTGGGATTGAGATACCTCCAGCTTTTCTCTTCTTTCTCAAGATTGCTTTTGTTATTCAGGATCTTTTGTAGTTCTATACAAATTTTAGGATTATTCTAGTTCTCTGAAAAATACTATTGGCATTTTGATAGGGATGCAGTGAGTTTGTGGATTGCTTTGGGTAGTATGGACATTTCAATAATGTTCTTCCAATTCAAAAGTATGTATATCTTTTCATTTGTGTTGTCTTTAATTTCTTTCAATAATGTCATAGTTTTCAAAATATAAGTCTTTCACCTCTTTGGTTAAATTTATTGCTAGGTATTCTCTTTGGTTATTTGTAAATGGGATTGTTTATTTCTATTTCTGCTATTCTTTATTAGTGTGTAGAAATGCAACAGATTTCTGTACATTAATTTTATATTCTGTAGCATTACTGAATTTATCAGTTCTTTTTTTGGGGGGGTAGAGTTTTGAGGGCTTTCTACATGTCGTCTGCAAATAATGACAGTTTTTCTTTACATTTGGGATGCCTTTTATTTCTTTTTTGTATCTGATGAGGCTAGGACCTCCAATATTATGTTGAGTGAAAGTTGTGAAAGTGGATCTTCTTGTTTTATTCTTGATCTGAGCTTTAAGCTTTTCCTCATTAGTATATTGTTAGCCTTGGCTTTGTCATATATGTTCTTTACTATTTTGTGGTAGTTCCCTGTAAACCCATTGTGTTGAGAGTTTTTTGATCATGAATAAACACTGAATTTTGTTAAATGCTTCTTCATCTATTGAGATGATCATATAACTTTATCCTTTATTTTGTTAATATGGTGTATCATGTTGATTCATTTGCAAATACTGAAACTTACATCTCTGAAATAAATCCCACTTGATGGTGGTGAATTTTATTATTTTTTAAAATGTATTGTTGATTCAGTTTGCTAATTTTGTTGAGAATTTTTGCATCTTTGTCCATCAGAGTTATTGGCCTATAGTTTTCTTTTTTTTGTAGTATCTTTGTCTGTTTTTGGTATCAATGTGATGCTAGGTTTATAGAATGAATTTAGAAGTTTCCCTTCCTCTTTTATTTTTTGGACTAGTTTGAAAGAAGCAATTCTTAGTCATTCTTTAAATGTTTGGTGGAGGGGTGCCTGGGTGGCTCACTCAGCTAAGCATCCAACTCTTGATTTCAGCTCAGGTCATGATCTCAGGGTTGTGAGATGGAGGCCCATGTCAGGTTCCATGGCCTGCTTAAGACTCTTCCTCCCCAACCCCCTAAAAAAAAAATATGGTAGAATTCACCTGTGAAGCCATCTGGTTCTGGACTTTTGATAATTGGAGGTTCTTTGATTACTGATTCAATTTCATTGCTAGTAATTGATCTGTTCAAATTTTCTATTTCTTCCTGTTTCAGTTTTAGAAGGTTATATGTTTCTAGGAATTTACCCATTTCATGTAGGTTGTCCAATTTGTTGGCTCATAATTTTTCAGAATATTCTCTCATAATCCTTTGTATTTCTGTGGTGTTGGTTGTTATTGCTCCTCCTTCATCTCTGATATTGAGTCCTCTCTCTCTCTCTTTTGATTAGTCTAGCTAAAGGTATATCAATTTTGTTTATTTTGTCAAAGAACCAGCTCTTGGTTTCATTGATATTTTCTATTGTTCTTTTAGTCTCTATTTATACTTTAATTTGTATTACTTCCTTCCTTCTAGCTTTGGGCTTTGTTCTTTTTTCTAGCTCTTTAAAGTATAAGGTCAGGTTGTTCATTTAGATTTTTCTTGTTTCTTAAGATAGGCCTGTATTGCTGCAATCTTCCCTCTTAGAACAGCTTTTGCTGCATCCCAAAGATTTTGGACTATTGTATTTACATTTTCATTTGTCTCCAAATGTTTAATTTCCTCTTTCTTTTCTTGGTTAATCCATTCATTGTTTAGTAACACATGTCCTTTAGCCTCCATGGGTTTGTGTTCTTTCCAGATTTTTTTTCTTGTAATTGATTTCTAGTTTCATACTGTTATGTTCAGAAAACATGGTGGTATTATTTCTACCCTCTTAAATTTATTGAGGCTTGTAGGTGGCTTAACATGTAATCTATTCCACTTGAAAGGAATGTATATTCTGCTGTTTTTGGATGGAATGTTCTGTATATATCTTGTTAGATCCATCTGGTCTAATGTGTGTATCAAAATCACTGTTGATTTTCTGTCTGGATGATCTATCCATTGATGTAAGTTGGGTGTTAGAGTTCCCTACTATTATTCTATCATTCTCAATTTCTCCCTTAATGTCTGTTAATATTTCTTTTATGTATTTAGGTGCTCTTATATTGGGTGCATAGATATTTTCAATTGTTCTATCCTCTACTTGCTTTGATCTCTTTGTCATTATGTAGTGTCTTTCTTTGTCTCTTGCTGCAGTCTTTAAGTTTATTTTGTCTGATACAAGTATTGGTAGCCTGGATTTTTTTTTTTTTTTCATTTCCCTTTGCATGGTATATGTTTTTCCATTGCTTCACTTTCTGTATGTGTCTTTAGGTCTGAAGTGAATCTTTTATAGGCAGCATATAGATGGCACTTAAAAAAAAAAAATCCATTCCATCACCCTATGTCTTTTTTTTTTTTTTTTAAAGATTTTTATTTTTATTTATTTGAAACAGAGAGAATGAGAGACAGAGAGCATGAGAGGGAGGAGGGTCAGAGGGAGAAGCAGACTCCCCGCCAAGCAGGGAGCCCGATGCGGGACTCGATCCCGGGACTCCAGGATCATGACCTGAGCCGAAGGCAGTCACTTAACCAACTGAGCCACCCAGGCGCCCATCCATCACCCTATGTCTTTGATTGAAGCATTTAGTCTGTTTACATTTAAAGTAATTATTGATTGGTATATACTTGTTGCCATTTTGTTAGTTGTTTTCTGGTTGTTTTTATAGTTCTTCTCTTTTCCTTTCTTCTTTCTTGCTTTCTTTCCCTGTGGTTTATTGACTTTATTGACTTTCTTTAGTGTTATGTTAGAATTGTTTTCTCTTTATTTTTTGTGTATCATAGGTTTTTTTTTTTTTTTTAAAGATTTTACTTATTTATTTGATAGAGAGACACAGAGAGAGAGGGAACACAAGCATGGGGAGTGGGAGAGGGAGAAGCAGGCTTCCTGCGGAGCAGGGAGCCCGATGTGGGGCTCGATCCCAGGACCCTGGGATCATGACCTGAGCCGAAGGCAGACACTTAACGACTGAGCCACCCAGGTGCCCCTATAGGTTTTTATTATGGGTTTTTTTGTGGTTACCATTGGAATCATATACAACATCTATGTGTATAGCAGTCTATATTATGTTGGCTATATGGTTGCTTAAGTTTGGACACATCCTAAAAGCACTAAATTTTTACCCCTACTCATTTTATGAGTATGATGTCATATTTTATTTTATTTTACATATCCCTTGTCTAATTTTTGTAGATATAATTGATTTAGTTCTTTTTGTGTTTTCACCTCTTTACTGGGTTTATAAGTGATTAATGTACTATCTTTAATATAGTGTTAGCATTGGCTCCTTTAAGTGTCTGGCTATCCAGGCTGCGGGAGGGAAAGGGAAATGATGCTCACCAGTACTTTTTTTCTGGGAAAAATCTCCTGATGATCCCTGCCCCTCCATTACACATTTTAAGATTGATCAATGCATCTCCTTCACTTATATCCCAGGCATTTTTCAAACAGTTGCCTCTGTACTGTGTCACAGTGTGAGTTACTAATATGCCAGCTCTTTAAGGGCAGGGAGTCAGTTTTCTATTGCCCTTTGTCTTGCTTGGTGTTAAGCTCATTGATTTTTTAAAGCTCCTGAAGTTAAGCCCCACTGTTTTTCAAAGCCAGATGTTATGGGTACTTGTCTTCCAAGTGCAGTTCCTCAGGGCTGGGGGTGCCTGGTGTGGGGTCTGATCCTTTCACTCCTCCATGCTTGTGGTGCCTCTCCTTTTTGGGGTGTCACACGAGAGGTTTAGTTCCCAACTTCATCTCCACCCTTCTTACCCTTCTTGATGTGGCCTCTTCTCCATGATTAACCATGAAAGGTCTGTTCTGCCAGTTTTTAGGTCATTTTCAGAGTTGGTTGTATAGATATCCCATAGACATACTAAGATAATAGCTACAAGATGAGCTCAGTATCCTTTTAGTCTGCTATCTTCCAAGAAATCCTGTCTCTGGTACTTTTTGTTATAACATTACATTAAGAACATTTTTCATGCTATTGAATATTTCTTGAAAGTATGTTAGTATCGGGCGCCTGGGTGGCTCAGTTGGTTAAGCGACTGCCTTCAGCTCAGGTCATGATCCTGGAGTCCCGGGAGCGAGTCCCGCATCGGGCTCCCTGCTCAGCTAGGAGCCTGCTTCTCCCTCTGACCCTCCCCCCTCTCATGTACTCTCTCTCATTCTCGCTCTCTCAAATAAATAAATAAAATCTTTAAAAAAAAAGAAAGTATGTTAGTATCTACAAAACATTCCGTCTTATGAGTACCACATTAACTTACTATGCTTTTATTCTTAGACATTAAATGTGTTTCTGATTTTTCCTATCCCAAAGCATTTTATAATAACCATTCTTATACATTAATTTTTGTCAGTTATTTTATTTCTTTAAAATGAATAATTATTATACTGCCATATAAAGTATGTTCTGGTCATTCAAAACCATAGAGGAAACAGTACATCCAAATGTATTACTGTTTAAAAATCATAGCATGTCTAGGGGAATTTTAAGTAAATGAACATGGTGATCAAATTTAAGAACAAAAACTTGACACAGCCAGCTATTATGTGCCACCTAATGTGAAGAAATAGGAAGTACAACACATCAACTTTGAAGTAAACTTACCAATCAAATCTAAATCTAATTGAATCTCTTGCTCAGTTACTAATTTAAAGGAAACACATAAAATCAAAGAAATATGTTAAAAATAAAACCTATAGGAATACAAACAAAAATCCAGAATTTGTTAATTCTGTAAGGCAAGTGAATTCCTACAAGGAAAAAACAAACTTCACGGAAAAAGAAAAAACAAAACAAAACCCTATTAAGACAAGAGAATCATCAACCAGGCTATCAGTATTTTGTGCCTTATTGGAATCCTGATTTCAATAAACCAAGTTTGAAAGAGACATCATGGAAATATGTCCACTAACTAGATTTTTATAATATTAAGGATTTAGTATTAAATTTTCAGGTTAAAAGCTAGAAAGATGTTTTGTTTAGTTCTAATGCTGATTTTTTTTTTTTTTTTTTTTGATGAAATGTTATGCTGGCAGGATTTGCTTCTATACAGTTCAAGGGTTAAGGGAAATTGGCTGGTATGAACCAAAACAGGATTAGACCTGTGTTGATAATTGCTGATGCTGTTTATCTTTCTTATATTTATATATTTTTGACTATTTAAAATGCCCTAAATGAGAGCAGTAGTAAATGAGCTTAATATTTAAGCAGGTCACATATAATACAGTCTTGTACTGTGTGTGTACGTGTATGTGTGTGTGTGTAGTGAGAGATTTGGGAAAAGGAATAAAATGATCAGATTCACAAGTTAGAGCACAGTGTTATGAATATGTAGACATGAATTGGTCTAGAAGCAAGGAGACCATTAAGACCTTCCTCATTTTCTATAATACCAGTTCTCATATTGGCACACTCTTATGTGCTGTAATTTCTCTACAGAATAATAAGGAAAATCATAATCCATTAAAAATGAAGTGTGGCAGCCAAAGGGACTTCTTAGTAGAGGCAAGGAAGCCCTCATATCTTGAGTAGGAGTGCAGAAAAAGTCAAGCAGGAAGCCTGAGATTTATTGTCTTGTATAATTAACTTCAAAGGGAACTAAACTCAAAGAATGCAGATTTGTTAAACCAAAGACATTGCCCGCTTTGTGAAAATCGGGGACATGGAATCTAAGCATGCAGGTGATTGTTTCTGAAGATTTGACTCCTCTAATTCCATGGAAATTTCTAAGCTTGAAGAAATGCTTTCCTTCTTATTAAGAGCAATCATCTCAATAATCCCGAAAGGCAACATACATACCACTTAACATGTGACCTCACTTTCCCTCCTGATTATTTGGTCTATACCTACGTTTAAGTCACAACAACTAGCTGAGGACACACTGAGCTTGATAAATAAAGTACTATAATTTGCAAAACTACAAACCTATCTGACTTATATTTGTAACCACTTGGGCAGGATAAGTGGCACTTGATTAGAAGATAATTTATCAAAGGGCTGGAAGATAAAATAGGGAAGAGTTTATTTATTTGAGAATACTCTCTGGAGATAATTTAGCATCCTGGAAAGAAACTCAGGAGATTGTGCAAGTTAACTGATAAGATGGCTCTCAATGGCATGGTACACATGATGGCCAAGCTGAGAAAAATCACAATGTGTAAATTGCCATGTCAGATGATGGATAAAGACATTAAAAAGTTCAAGCAAATGGACATGTCAGAATGGATATAATATGTACAATCAGAAGATGAGCATGATGATTATGTTCTTTGGGAAAGCCCAAAGAACACAGAGAAGGCCACATGAATAACCTGGTAAGAAAAGCCGGAGCATGATTAAAAAGTTCAGTGTGGCTCAACTTTTCAGTCTAGAGCTAGAGATAGAAGGGTGGTTTTTGAACTTGTCTAGCTGAAAACAAGGGCCATGTATGGACATTGAAACTGAGTCCAGAGGCCGCACTTAACTGCCAGCAACAGGTGGTGCTTACCCATAGATATTGTGAGGAGTAGCAGCCCTAGGAACCCAATCCAAAGGGACTTGTAGGGATGGTTAATAGGCTATGATTTCCCTGGAGGTAAAATAGACTGGTGACAGACAAATGTACTACTCAGCTTAAACCAGCAGAATAAAGCAAGGTTGGATGTCTGGGAACCTGAAGGTGGCCACCCTAATAAAAATATCCCTTGTAGAGTTTCCAGACCTGAGCTCATTGTTCAGATTTAGAACCCAGTGAACATTGGTTTTTCAAGTGGAACAACATCATAGCACCATAGCATGTACACACAGTAGTGATTTACTCAGTTTTTCCCCAAAGGGAATTAAACAATTTACTCAATTGATTATAAATTAGGAAATGGGGTCTACCTACATATTTCTAACACTAGTTAGTACTGAGTTTCAGTGACACTGAACTATGGGTACTTTGAAACATTATTATGGACTTTCTATTTGTATGGGGGGGCATATGGAAGCCAGGAAATAAATGACTTACACTGACTCCCTGGTGGTCATTCCCCTGGATCCTGAATGTTTAACTGGTGTTACATATTTAGAAGTTACACAACCTCCAAATTGGGTCCTTGGTTGTGGATAACTACCAAAATGGAGAAAGCCAAGTGGAAGCTTCTGAAACTGTTTTTCCATGACCAAGTTATTAAAAAGAAATAAAAATTACATCTGTATATATTGCAGAGTTTAGGCGATTCCTGCCAGGTTTATGTTTCTGATAGATGCAAGGATGGTGATCTTCATCATATCCCCAGTTAAGTTATTAACATTGCCCCTGCAGAAACCAGGTGGGTCTTGGAGGATGACTAGACCACTGCAAGCTCAATCCAGTAGTTATCATGATTGAAGCTTCCATGACAGATGTGGTAAGTTTGTTAGAACAGACACAGCCTTGGGTTCATAGTATGTGGATACTGATTTGTCATGTATACATATTTTTGATTTGTAATAAGAAAAAAAAGATCAGGAAAAGTTTTTGCTCACTTAAAATGTACAATAAACACTCAAAATTTGCCCTTGAGTAGTAACTCCCTTTTCTTATAGTATAGTAAAAAAAGATCTGGACTATCTAAAGATTGCACAGAGTAGTACATGAATCCATTGTTTTGAGTATAGCATATTGATCTATTTAATTGGCTGGCACCCTGAAAGCTTTTGTAAGACACATCTACTCTAGAAGATGGAGTAATCATGGTGGCAGAGACTGTGACTTCTGCCACAGATTTACAAATAGATACAGATATAACCAGGATGTCAGAAGTGGGATTCAGGGTAGCAATTGTGAAGACAAGAGCTAGAATGGAGAAATTGATTAATGGCAACATAGACTCTCTAAGGGCAGAAATGAAAGCTGAACTGGCAGAACTTAAAAATGCTATCAATGAGATCTAATCTAATCTAGATAATCTAACAGCTAGGGTAAATCTAACAGCTAGGGTAACAAATTCATGATCTAGAAGACCAATTGATAGAAAAGAAGGGAAAAACTACTCAAAATCCCTGAAAATAGAATCAGAGAAATAAGTGACACCATGAAACGTTCCAATGTCAGAATTATTGGGATCCCTGAGGGGGTGGAGAGAGAGAGGACTAGAAGATATATTTGAGCAAATCGTGGCTGACAACTTCCCTAATCTGGGGAATGAAACAAATATTCATGTCCTAGAGGCAGAGAGGACCCCTCCCCAAATCAAGGAAAACAGGCCAACACCCTGGCATGTAATAGTAAAACTCTCAAATCTTAGAACCAAGGAAACCATCTTAAGGGCAGTTAAGGGGAAGAGATTCCTTACATACAGAGGGAGGAACATCAGAATAATATCAGACCTATCCACAAAGACCTGGCAAGGGAGAAAGGGCTGGCAAGACATATTCAGGGTACTAAATGAGAAGAACATGTAGCCAAGAATACTTTGTCTGGCAAAGCTGTCATTTAGAATGGATGGAGAGATGCAGAGCTTCCACAACCAGCAGAAACTGAAAGAATATGTGACCACTAAGCCAGCCCTGCAAGAAATATTAAGGGGGGTTCTATAAAAGGGGAAAGACCCCAAGAGTGATATAGAATAGAAGTTTACAGAGACAATCTATAGAAACAAGAACTTCACAGGCAACATGATGACAATTAATTCATATCTTTCAATAATCACTGTCAATGTGAACGGCCTAAATGCTCCCATAAAATGACACAGGGTTGCAGATTGGGTAAAAAGACAGGACCCATCCATATGCTGTCTATAAGAGACCCATTTTGAACCTAAAGATACATCCAGACCGAAAGTGAAGGGATGGAGATCCATCTTCCATGCCAACAGACCTCCAAAGAAAGCTGGGGTAGCAATTCTTAGATACATTAGATTTTAAGCTAAAGCCTGTAGTTAGAGACACAGAAGGACACTATATCATTCTTAAAGGGTCTATCCAACAAGAAGATCTAATAAATGTAAATATGTATGCCCCCAACATGGGAGCAGCCATCTACATAAGCCAACTGTTAACCAAAATAAAGAGTCATATTGATAACAATACATTAATTGCAGGAGATCTCAATACTCCACTCTCAGCAATAGACAGATCATCTAAGCAGAAAATCAACAAAGAAACGAGGTTTGAATGACACACTGAACCAGATGGACCTCATAGATATATACAGAACATTCCACCCTAAAACAACAGAATACTCATTCTCGAGTGCACATGGAACTTTCTCCAGAATAGACCACATACTGGGTCACAAATCAAGTCTCAACTGATACCAAAAGATTGAGATTATTCCCTGCATAGTCTCAGACCATAATGTTTTAAAACTGGAACTCAATCACAAGAAAAAATCTGGAAGAAATTCAAACACTTGGAAGCTAAAGACCACTCTACTCAATAATGTTTGGGTCAACCAAGAAATCAAAGAAGAAATTAAACAATTCATGGAAACCAATGAAAACGAAAACACATGGATCCCAAACCTATGGGATCCTGTAAAGGCAGTCCTAAGGGAGAAATACATAGCCATCCAAGCCTCACTCAAAAAAATAGAAAAATCCTGAATTCACCAACTAACTTTACGCCTTAAAGAACTAGATAAAAAGTAATAAACAATGCCTAAGCCACGCATTAGAAGAGAAATTAGATTAGAGCAGAGATCAATGAATTACAAACCAGAAACACAGTAGATCAGATCAATGAAACTAGAAGCTGGTTCATTGAAAGAATTAATAAGATCGATAAACCACTGGCCAGACGTATCCAAAAGAAAAGAGAAAGGACCCAAATTAATAAAATTATGAATGAAAGGGGAGAGATCACAACTAACAGCAAGAACATAGAAACAACTATTAGAAATTATTATAAACAACTATATGCCAATAAATTAAGGAACCTGGAAGAAATGGATGCCTTCCTGGAAACCTATAAGCTCCCAAGACTGAAACAGGAAGAAATTGACAACCTGAACAGGCCAATAACCAGTAAGGAGATTGAAACAGTGATCAAAAACCTCCCCCCAAAAAACAACAGTCCAGGGCCTGATGGATTCCCTGGGGAATTCTACCAAACATTCAAAGAAGA
>NC_138375.1:21330408-21343693 GCF_054177405.1 Leptonychotes weddellii | reverse complement strand
TCCAGACTCATTCTATGAGGCCAGCATTACCTTAATCCTCAAACCAGGCAAAGACCCCATCAAAAAGGAGAATTTCACACCAATATCCCTGATGAATATGGATTACAAAATTCTCAACAAAACCCTAGCTAATAGGATCCAACAATACATTAAAAGTATCATCCACCATGACCAAGTGGGATTTATCCCTGGGGTGCAAGGGAGGTTCAACATTTGCAAATCAATCAATGTGATAGAACACATTAATAAGAGAAGAGCGAAGAACCATATGGTCCTCTCAATTGATGCAGAAAAAGCATTTGACAAAATACAGCATCCTTTCCTGATTAAAACTCTTAGAGTATAGGGATAGAGCGAATATTCCTCAGGTTCATAAAATCCATCTATGAAAAACCCACAGCAAATATCATCCTCAATGGGGAAAAGATGAGAGCCTTTCCCTTAAGATCAGGAACATATCAAGGATGCCCACTCTCGCCACTATTGTTCAACATAGTACTAGAAGTCCTGGCAACAGCAATTAGACAACAAAAAGAAATAAAATGTATTCAAGGTGGCAAAGAAGAAGTCAAACTCTCTCTCTTTGCAGATGACATGAACTTTATGTGGAAAATCCAAAAGACTCCACCCCCAAATTACTGAAACTCATACAGCAATTCAGTAGTATGGCAGGATACAAAATCAATGCACAGAAATCAGTTGCTTTCTTATACACTAACAATGCAACTGTAGAAAGAGAAATTAGAGAAACAATTCCATTTATGATAACACCAAAAACCATAAGATACCTCAGAATAAATCTAACCAAAGAGGTAAAGGATCTATACTCTAGGAACTACAGAACACTCATGAAAGAAATTGAAGAAGACACAAAAAGATAGAAAAACATTCCATGCTCACAGATCAGAACGATAAACACTGTTAAAATGTCTATGCTGCCCAGAGCAATCTGCACCTTCAGTGCCATCACAATCAAAATTCCAATGACATTTTTCAAAGTGCTGGAACAAACAATCCTAAAATTTGTATGGAATGAGAGAAGACCCTGAATTGCCAAGGAAATGTTGAAAAAGAAAAAGCTGGGGGCATCACGTTGCCTGATTTCAAGCTATATTACAAAGCAGTGATCACCAAGACAGCATGGTATTGGCACAAAAACAGACATATAGACCAATGGAACAGAGTAGAAAGCCCAGATATGGACCCTCAACTCTATGGTCAAATAATCTTCAACAAAGCAGAAAAAAATATACAATGGAAAAAAGACAGTCTCTTCAATAAATGGTGCTGGGAAAATTGGACAGCTATATACAGAAGAATGAAACTCGACCATTCTCTAATACCATACACAAAGATAAACTCAAAATGGATGAAAAACCTCAATGTGAGACAGGAATCCATCAAAATCCTAGAGGAGAACATAGGCAGTAAGCTCTTTGACTTTGGCCACAGCAACCTCTTTCGAGATATATCTCCAAAGGCAAGTCAAAAAAAAGCAAAAATGAACTTTTGGGACTTGATCAAGATAAAAAGCTTCTGCACAGCAAAGGAAACAGTCAACAAGACAAAGAGGCAACCCACAGAATGGGAGAAGATATTTGCAAATGACTCTACAGATAAAGGGCTGATTTCCAAGATTTATAAAGAACTTCTCAAACTCAGCACCCAAGAAACAAATAATCAAGTCAAAAAATAGCAGAAAACATGAACAGACACTTCTCAAAAGGAGACCTACAAATGGCTAACAGACACATGAAAAAAATGCTCATCATCATCAGCCATCAGAGAAATTCAAATCAAAACCACATTGAGATACCACCTTACACCAGTTAGAATGGCAAAACTTGACAAGACAAAAAACAACAAATGTTGGAGAGGTTGTGGAGAATGGGGACCCCTATTGCACTGTTGGTGGGAATGCAGTTGGTACAGCCACTTTGGAAAACAGTGTGGAGGTGCCTCAAAAAAATTAAAAATAGAGCTCCCCTATGACCCAGCAATTGCACTGCTGGGTATTTACCCCAAAGACACAGATGTAGTGAAAAGAAGGGCCATATGCACCCCAATGTTCATAGCAGCAATGTCCGCAATAGCCAAACTGGGGAAAGAGCCAAGATGCCTTTCAACAGATGAATGGATAAAGAAGATGTGGTCCATATAGACAATGGAATATTACTCAGCCATCAGAAAGGATGAATACCCAACTTTTACATCAACATGGATTGGACTGGAAGAGATTATGCTAAGTGAAATAAGTCAAGCAGAGAAAGTCAATTATCATATGGTTTCACTTATTTGTGGAACATAAGGAATAGCATGGAGGATATTAGGAGAAGGAAGGGAGAAATGAAGGGGGGGAAATCAGAGGGGGAGATGAGCCATGAGAGACTATGGACTCTGAGAAACAAACTGAGGGTTTGGGAGTGGAGGGAGGGTGGGAGAATGGGTTAGCCCCATGGTGGGGATTAAGGAGGGCACGTACTGCATGGAGCACTGGCTGTTAAATGAAAACAATGAATCATAGAACACTACATCATAAACTAATGATATATTGTATGGTGTCTAACATAACAAAATTAAATTAAAAAAAATCAAGAAATCGTGCTAGAAAAATGAGCAGAAAAAAATTATATGTAACATCAAAATCATATTGCAGAAATATATATTCAAATTTCATATGGAAATCCCCATAGTTGAAATAATTTTATTTATATGTCCATGATGCCTTAATCATTCTTGTATATAGACTAAAGTTTCCTGAGGAATTTTTAAAATTGAATTTCACAGACCTGTACCCCTGAAACAAATAATACATTATATGTTAATTTAAAAAAATAAAAAATAAATAAAATTGAATATGAGATCACAGTATCTAAACATTTATAAAGTAATTTTTTGCAGATCCATTTATTTGCTAAGATACAGTAGCAGAACAACTTACACTATTGATCTTTTCAAAATTTTACTTAAAATATATTTCTGGCAGGGCGCCTGGGTGGCTCAGTTGGTTAAGCGACTGCCTTCGGCTCGGGTCATGATCCTGGAGTCCCGGGATCGAGTCCCGCATCGGGCTCCCTGCTCGGCAGGAAGTCTGCTTCTCCCTCAGACCCTCCTCCCTCTCATGCTCTCTGTCTCAAATAAATAAATAAAATCTTTAAAAAAAAAAAAAAATATATATTTCTGGCAGGTGGTGGGAAATATTTCATTTAGATGCTGAAATATTTTTTTCCTGCATATTATCCTACATCCAATAAAATTATAACACATTAGCAAAAACTTCCTTAATAGAATGCAGTTTGGGAAGATGATATTTTGGTAGAAAAAGTATCCTTATGTTATACAAAAGTTTTTTCTTTCCTTTTTACCTATTATCTTTTTTTCTCAATGTGTAAGCAAATGTATAGTAAATCAGTCTTTTAAATCCAACAATCATATTAAATGTTTTTTTCCTAAGGAAAATTATACTTTATATCACTGTTTTAATGTGTTCCTTCTCAGCTTTGAAAGTGTATCAGACTTGACTTTCCAGTTTTATCGTTCCCCACCATCCTATGGCTATTTTTTCCCAGCATCACATCATATTATTCTAATCCTGAATGCTTGAAAGAAATATTTATTAGAACTATCTTGAGGGCGCCTGGGTGGCTCAGTTGGTTAAGCGACTGCCTTCGGCTCAGGTCATGATCCTGGAGTCCCTGGATCGAGTCCCGCATCGGGCTCCCTGCTCGGCAGGAAGTCTGCTTCTCCCTCTGACCCTACCCCCTCTCATGTGCTCTCTCTCAAATAAATAAATAAAATCTTTAAAAAAAAAAAAAAAGAACTATCTTGAAACTGTTTGCAACTTTTAGTACAGGTACTTTTGAAATTTACAGGTAGAAAGATCTGCAGACAAGTCTTTTCCATTCTTGGAAGACAAACCCCAGCACGTTTTCAACAATTTATTTGACTTTCATTGCCCATGTCTTCTAAGCAATCAATTTATCTTTCTCTGCAGAGTCTGTGAACAGAACTGCATTTCCAATTGACAGGTGCAGGGATTTCCCTGGTTAGGTGCCCCTTTGCTCTTTTTCCTGTGCTGTCACCAGAGAGAAATGACTGAAGGCCTTGGCAATGAAAACATTTTCTGATAAATAGTGCCATTCATGTAGAAAGAGGACAACATATGTCCATATGCAAACCTCTGTTCAACTTCCTTCTTTCTAATAAGGTTTGTACTTTCTATGACTGTACAAATCATTGTAGTATTCACAAAAAAAATTTAAAAACGAAAGAATTTACAGGGGCCAAAGCAATGGCCATTGGCTTCTGCATGTGAAATTTGTTAGGTAGATGATCATTTTTGGTACTCTGCTGTTCATTTTTTCCAAGTTATACTTGTAGAACGTTTTTTTCTTTTCCTATTTCATGTCTAAATGTCTAAGTAAAATGAAAAAGGAGCAATTTACCTACTAGAGAGGCAGGAAGCCATATAGAGACCCCAGTTTGAAAGAAAGGGCCTAGAGCCTGTTTTGTTCAAAGCTAAGGCTTTAAGTGTGTGTCTCTGTGTCTCTCTTGCTTTCTTTTCTCTCTCTCTCAAAGGTTTACCTATCTGTAAATGAGCACTGTGCATCCTTAGTGTGAACACATGGTACTGTGTAACATCTCCTGGTGGATTTTTATTTCCTATATCATTTTAAATGGGCAATAAAATATATTGCTACTTAAGACATTAAGAATAGTGACCTTACAATATGGCACTTGCAAAAGAAGATGGCATTAATAATAAGGACAATAATAATAAGGACAGCCTTGGTAATGGAAATAAGTCAGAGGTTCTTGCTACTCAGGATCCTTTTGAGCTGGTCTTTTTAGTAGAATCCCATGATCTTTGTTTCACATCAGTGTCTTACTTTTATCCCTTGATAGAACATGAGAAAAATCATATGTGTGTCTAAGGATCATGCCCTTGCTTCAAATTAATTCTGCTCAATTTTCCATTGCTAGGATTAAATTTTGTGGGCTTTCTCCCATGGTTTAAGGTGGTCACTTTGTGCTTCTCAAATTTATACAGAGATTCTAAAATTAATTCCTTTGATATTGTTGTCTGATTTTTGTACTTATCACTATTATAACATAAATAGCATGTTATAACCATATAATAACTTACATGTATTTTGGTCTTACGGTGTTTGTTTTGCTATGTTGAGTTGTAAGATACAAAATGCTCTGAGGAAAGGGTAGATTTTCTTGTTTGATGGTTACCATTAAGGTTTGATGGTTATCAACAGAGCAAACTTCATATTATAAATGGTCTTGAAAATAACAACAAAAAAAGTTTGCTTACAAATTCAGTGTAATCAATTCTTGTCTTAAAGCAGTACCACTCTCATCTAGCTAACAAATATGCTAAACACCCTCACAAAACTCCATATTTATTATTCCTTCTAGAAATCACTTGGCTGATATTCATTTGGTGGATTTAAAAGTTTACTTATATGATGTTTTTTAAGTCAAAAACTTTTATTTTGTTAAAAAAATGTTTTGAACAGAATAATAAAAGTCATTTAGGACCTATAATGGTAAATGTAGATATCAAGTAACAGTTTTACTGGAAAAAAAAATCTATGTAGAATACCTGTGGACCCAAGAATCTTACTTTTATGTATCAAAAGAAGGTCTAATTATTTCTCATTATTTACTACAAGAGGCATGATACCTTACACATGTGTCTATATTAAGTGGATCTACTTTTGGGGAGAAATTAACCATCAACCCATTTATCCAGTTTAAATCCTAAAAAATACCCTCATTGGACATTATTACAGTAAGTCCTAATACAACTGCATAAACCTGTATGTCCTTGATAGTTATTTCATATTCAGTCTTTCTTATATCTTAAAAATATTAAAAGTGGCTACACATAAGACAGGTAAAGTATCCATTAATCTAGGAATACTCTTGGAGCAATCAAGACAGTGGCCCATGATCTTAAGTCTGTCTACTGAGTTTAAATTTTGGTTTTACTTATTATTATTAATTTATATTAGTATATATTATAAATTATATATTAATAATAATTTCCAGTTATTATTGGAAAACTTATGACTCCTTAAAATATCAGCTTCCTCATCTATAAAATAATTCTAGCACTTAATTCCTGGGTTATTGTGAAGGCTAAATGATAGAGTATATGAGTTTTTAGACAAAATCTAGGTACCTAGAAAACAAAAATTAAGTTGTAGTTAATTTGTGAGGTAGCCCAAAGTATTAGCTATGCTTTTCCTTCCAGGAACAAGGCAATCACTAAATAGCACTCAAAGCTCTGTCCTTTTTTAAAGCTTAAAAAAAAAGAGTTGAGATTTGCTGAAAAGATAGCATCAGAATCTCTCATTTTCCCATTTTGGCATCATTTCTTTGGCACAGGAAAGTTTATTATTTCCTAATGTGCACCTAATATACCTTGTTTGCCTTTTGAAAATTTATGCTGCTATTTAACATCAAAACTTGTGTCACATGGAAATGCCTTCCTGGGAGGGTGTGCTGTTACTGTGGAATCATCTGTTTGTGCTATCATTAGGTACAAAAGCTTTGAAGTAAGACCCGAAGCTAAAATTCTCACAGATGTTGCATTGGAAATAAACTTCAAAAAGGATGCACAGTGCTCATTCACAGACAGGTAAACATCTGTGAGAGAGAGAGAAAGGAAAGCATGAGAGACAGACAGGCTCACTTAAAGGCTTAGCTTTGAACAAAACAGGCCCCAGGCCTTTTCTTTCAAATTGATGTCTCTATTTATATGGCTTCCTGCCTCTCTACTAGGTAACTATTGAAGCCTCCCTTTTTGAACTAATTTACATTGACCTCTTCCTTAACTCCCACTAGTTTCTTTTAAAGTAAGGTTTGTTTTCCCTAATGAGGTTTGGCAGTGAGCAGGGGTGACCAAAAGAAAATAAATTCCCTTTTAACAAGCTATGCCTCTACTTAGGCTGATATTTGGAGAAGAGGAGAGGCCAAGAATACAGACAAGATCTTGAGTCTGCAGGTTTAAAATTGGAGATCCTATAAATGCAATGTATGTAGACTCACCACATCTTTATTTAAGAAATTTTTATATTCCAGACACTAAGGCTACAAAATAAGGACAAGCAAAGGCATAAAAAAAATGACCATTTTTGATAACTCTTGGGCCATCAATTAAACTCTTTCTCTATTTTTAATAAGTGTAAAAATTTAGGTCAAGTTTTACTTTAATAAAATTATTCTTTTTCTGTTCATTTTATCAACTGATGGCTTGGAAATACTGAGGCCATCACAGAATAAACAACAAGAAAACAAAACTACCAATTAGAAAGGGTCAAACTATCAGAATGATAACTTGATCTCTCAAAGCCTACAGCTTACTCAAGCCCCAAAATAATTTTATCAAACAGTATTGTAACTAGAGATAAACAGCCCAGCTCCCTTTGAGTTTTCAGGTCTCTTGTCTTCTATTATTAGTTTATCATATGATTTATTTTTCAAAAAACAAGGATCTGACAAATTTGTGCCACTAAATCTCTTCACTACTTTGATCTTCATTTATGCTTTAGGGCAAAACAGCTTATGTGATGCTCAGCTTTATGGGATGTAGATTCTTTGCCCTTCATGTACAAGCCAAGCTTCCTTTACCTCCAAGCATTCTGGAACTGATCGATGGCAAGCCTGCCTCAAAAAGTCTTTTCTTATCCTCAGTAAGAACATATCGGTAAATAGGAAGAGATGATGATGCTACCAAAGTCTGTGAGCACAACTTCTAATTTCATCAGCTCTGCTGATGTTACCTCTGGCTCAGAGGTTCCATTTCCTCTGCCTCTATGGGATGCATCAGGATTGCTTTGACAGCAAGCCCCAAAGGCATATGGCAGAAAGTTTCTTGCTTCTTAAGACTGCTTTTACTGGCTCACCAGTTCAATGTAGTAGCAGCTCTAATAATAACCAGGGAGCTGGTAAGATAATCCAAATGGTGCTGTCCTCAGATTGTGAATTAATAAGAAAGCAAACTCATTTGAGTGAATATACCTTATTATGAAAAGAAAAAGAAAAAAGGATATTTTACTGGCTAACACTGATTATTTTTATTAAAATATTTTTATATTCTTTTTTCTTAAAAGCTCATAGGTTTTATGTCATAAAAATGTGGGTGGAAATCCTCACTTTATCACTTATGAGCATCATGACTGGGAAAATTAGGTTAACCCTATAATCTCCTTGAAATTCAGTCATCTCAAATATATATCATTTTGAACTCAGCTATAAATCAATTGAGATAATATGCTGATTGAGGTTTTGTGATGTTTATTTTTTTAAAGATTTTATTTACGTATTTGTCAGAGAGAGCATAAGCAGGGAGAGAAGCAGGCAGAGGTAGAAGCAGGCTTCCCACTAAGCAAGGAGCCCGATGCAGGACTCGATCCCAGGACACTGAGATCATGACCTGAGCCGAGGGCAAACGCTTAACAAACTGAGCCAGCCAGGTGTACCAGTTTTGTGATGTTTAAATAACATAATATGTGTTCATGTTTAGGATTATGATTGACACAGAAGTCATCACTTAGCATAGATTGTTTTTGTCTTAAAAAACAAAAACAAAAAACACAAAAACTTAAAACTCTCTCTCTCTGCAGGTTAAATATACCTACTTCAAAAGCAGGAGTTCCCTGACTTCATTCTCTATTCCTATAGATTTTAGTGTTTCATTGGTCATAATGAATTGAATCATGGGCCCCAAAAGATATGTTCATGCCCAGTTACCCAGAACTCTATTGTATGGCATAAGATATGATTAAGTTAAGGATCTTGAGAGGAACAATTTATCCTAGATTATCCAGGTCATATTTAAATGCAATCACTTTTATCTTTGTGAAAGAAAAACAGAGAAGAGAGAAGACCCAGAGGGACTGGAGCAAGGCACCCACAAGCCAAAAATCACTTGAAGTCACCAGAAGCTGGAAGGGGCAAAAACTGATACTCCATTACCTTTTGGAGGGAGTGTAGCCCTGCCAACACCTTGATTTAGCACTTTTGGCCTTTATAAACATGAGAGAATAAATTTCTCCAGATTTAAGCCACCCAGTTTGTATAATTCTTTATAGCAACCATGGGAAGCTAATGTATTGTCATTTTATCACTTTTAACGTTCTCTGTGTGTTTGGGAAATCTTATCAATAGAATGCTGGGACCTTCAAAGTAGAAATCATATCTTGCTCCTCTTTGTGTTGGACTCAGTACTTAGCATAAATTCTTACACATAGCAGGGGCTAGAAGAAAATTCCTAAATGGATTATTGAATGCTACATTAGTGAGAATTATTCTGGACCTAAATATAAACATTAAGAATAGGTTGGTAAAAAGTCAGTAAGGTTGACCAACTATTGGGGCTCCTGGGTGGCTCAGTTGGTTAAGTGTCTGCCTTTGGTTCAGGTCATGATCCCAGGGTCCTGGAATCGAGCCCTATGTCAGGCTCTCCACTCAGCAGGAGCCCACTTCTCCCTCTCCCTGCCGCTTCCTCTGCTTGTGCTCCTCTCTGTCAGATAAATAAATAAAATCTTTAAAAAAAGGTTGACCAATTATTAAGAGACTTAAATAAAAAAAAACCTTTAAAAAAGAGATATATCTCTAGGGGAAAGGATAAAATGAAGCATTCATTTTTACACTGAACAAATTAAAAACATGGCATAGTAAATAACTGATTGACAAATCTAAGAGATTGACAATCTAAGAGAATTACTAACAGAATTTTGGTATATTGATTATACTTCTGGTGTCCAGTTCAACTTGTAGGGAGCTTGGAAGTGGTCACTCTCTTCTTCACAATAAGAAAAAAGATGAATAAACTGAAAATCACTAACTCTGTTTAGTCATCAGAGAACCAAAGCCACAAGCCAAACTGTTTTCCCCAAAACTGAAGAGAGAGGTGATACAGAGTATCACAGTTTATTGTGTGTATAAGTCCTAAAGTGGAACAGTCTTGTCACTAGTAACAATGCTGGTAGGAAAATAAATCACAATTGACAAATTGCTAGAGGCCCAGTGTGCACTTGAGAATTAAAATTGCCACGTGGGCCCAGCCTTTAATGAGTTTTATCTCCAGGAGCCCCATCAGGGTCTCCCTGTGAAGAATGGAAAAAAATCATCTCATACTTCTAACAGGGGGAGGGGAAAAGTCACTATTTTTTTTAAGTCTTTGTTCTTCTTAACAAGGCCTGCCCTCAAGGGAAACTATTTTAGCAGAACCTGTTTGGAATTTATCTAAGTCCAACCTACATGGCAGAAGGGAAATTTCCAATTCCAGCCTTCCAGCTCTTTGAAAGAGAAGAAAATGCTAGATGATATATTAGAATACATGTTTAGTTAAGAGAAGTGTAATGAAAGAGGCATAATTCCTTTAGTGGGTCAGAGAAGCTTCCACCCAGAGTGACTGGTTAGGGGCATCCTGGCCATGACCAAGTCAATTTGATATAGAATCTAAGAAAGATTCAACACCAAGACTCAAGATAATTACTGATGGATGGACTCTAGCAAAATTAATAAATTAATCAAAAATAGAATGCATGAAGATCAGAAAACAAGGGATGCTACATAGTGGAGGAAGTCCTAGGTAGAAGATGAACAAAAGTCCAAGGAGGAAGATGGTGGAGCAAGACTAGGGGCAACCAGTCCAAACTGGAATAGAAGAAACCACGTGCAAGAAAATGTTATGGTTAGGAAAAAGTAGACTAGAGCTGCAGGATCATTTGGGGAAAACTATTTTTAAATAGAGAAAACAAGGCAAAGGAAACACTGAAATATTATATCCAGAAAAACTGAGCGTATACAGAAAGGATGTTTAATAATAAGTACAACTGGGTCATGTAGTGAACACACTTTACATATTTTTTCCCTCTGTGTATATTTGTCAATTTCATTTAAGTAAAGGTAAGAAAAGAGATATGTGTGTTTCATATGGGTGAATTAGTTTTTTAAAAGAATATTCATAAAAATACATATTGCAGTGAAGAGTTTTCAGCTTCATGGTGATGAGCAGATATATCTCAGATTTTGTAGAGTTTCACTTGCTAAAAAACATTTTATGTAAAGTGGCGCTTATGTAAATTTTGGCTTTAGCCGGTTTTTGGTTTCTGCAGCAAAATTGCCTGGTTAACATATTATAATAAATTGTATTGTTTCTTCTTCATTTCTCTTTACCCAACCTTGTTTAACATTTTTTTTCTTCACTCTTTCTCCCACCTGATTACACTTACACTTTCCTTCTTTTACAATCTCATCCCTTCTTAAGATATAGAGCTGATTCTCTTCTAAAGGATACACAATGAATATGTGCATGGATGGAAATTAATTGGGATTCTGTACACCTAGATTTTGTATCATTTCAAACCCATTTTTTTGGCACATCATTTTCCAACATTTTGCCATTTTTTTGTTCTTCAACTGATTAGTTATTTCTTATATCTCTTTGGGTCTCACTTTGATTTTTCCTTTGATAGGAAACAAAAACACTTCAAGAAATCTATCATTGTGCTCTTAGAATGGTTTTTTTTAGGCGTTGTTTGGAGTGCTCAGTTTAATGTGGAAATAAATTACTCATACAAGTTATGCACTTTGTTGTCTAAAAAATAGACATATCTTCTTTAGTCTTTTTAAAAGAATATTCATAAAAATACATATTGCAGAGAAGAGGTTTCAGCTTCATGGTGATCAGCAGATATATCTCAGATTTTGTAAAGTTGCACTTGCTAAAAAACATCTTATGTAAAGTGGCGCTAGAACTAGAACATATCTTCTATCTTCAGAATTCTTAGCTCAATCATATAACACTTATAAAGATCTTATATATCAATCTTTCTTATAAACTATATGGTATAAGAAGTTCAACATCAATAATTTGATAATGTATTGCTGACAAATACATACAACTGCTCTTTGAGGCCTATTTTATTATATGTAATTTACATATAAGGAAATAGAGACTTATATGAGTAGTTGCTCAAGATGACATTGTTAATAAATAAGAGATGATGCTAAAATTTAAAAATATATGTATTTAAACCCATACATTTAAATCCACATTTGGTATACAAAATATTGATAGATATTGTAAATATTGAGCTATTGGTGGCACTCTATTTCATGATCATTTATATTGTATAATATTTACTTGATTTTGACTATTTTTTAGCCTCAGTATGGGCTAGCCAAAAGGAAATAAAGAAGACAACTTTTCTGTAAGAATTTTTTTTTTAATCCATGATGTGGAATTAAAAACTAAAATTCAAAAGATCAACAGTGTATACATAATAATGGATGGTATTGACTTCTTAAATTGTCAAAAAAGTAAATATGTTGGCATAAGCCTGTGCAAGATTTAATTATAGGCTTAAATAGACAGATCCATCCCTACAAGCAGTGTAAAGCATTTTCACTGACAGGCCATGGAGTCCCTCTTATTGAATTCTGCTCAATAGCTAAAGAAACAGTCATCAATTTGGTGACTTAAACATTTAATTTTCTAGACACATCAGAGTAAACACCCAGTGGAATGAGAATTATGCACACAATTGCAATTTGTATTACAAACAACAACCAACACTGCAGGTTTGCATAAACTGAAATACTTAACATATTCTTGACTAAGAAAGCCCAACACTGTAAATATATTTTTCCTTTGTGAATGTATATATATATAGTAAAATTTTAATAAAAAAAACGCATACTTAGAGTCTGGAAATGAAATTGAGAATCATTTACCATACTTTCTTTTGTACAAGTTTGTACTTCGTTTTGCTTGTTTTTCTTTTATAGCCTCGGTCTAATTACACTTATTTCTAGCCATAGTCTTTAAACTGCCATCTCCAGGCCTATGCCCCAGATGGGGTTATGTAAAGAAAATCATAGATGCAGTCAAGCAGATGGCCTTGTCAATCAATTGCCTCCAACCTTTTGGTTAACCCACCCTCTTCCTCGGCTCATTCATTTTCACAATCACTGGGGAAGGACAAGATCTAAATTTTTCACTCTTTCAGGCTTTCAAAGTCCTCATGTTTGTCTTTACTTCAAGGAGACAAGATTGTTGGGGCGCCTGGGTGGCTCAGTTGGTTAAGCGACTGCCTTCGGCTCAGGTCATGATCCTGGAGTCCCTGGATCGAGTCCCGCATCGGGCTCCCTGCTCGGCAGGGAGTCTGCTTCTCCCTCTGATCCTCCCGACCCTCCCCCCTCTCATGTGCTCTCTCTCTCAGTCTCTCTCTCTCAAATAAATAAATAAAATCTTTAA